>NC_041397.2:104715597-105315597 GCF_900747795.2 Erpetoichthys calabaricus | reverse complement strand
ATACAGTGCATCCGGAAAGTATTCACAGTGCATCACTTTTTCCACATTTTGTTATGTTACAGCCTTATTCCAAAATGGATTAAATTAATTTTTTTCCTCAGAATTCCACACACAATACCCCATAATGACAACGTGAAAAAAGTTTACTTGAGGTTTTTGCAAATTTATTAAAAATAAAAAAATTGAGAAAGCACATGTTCATAAGTATTCACAGCCTTTGCTGTGAAGCTCGAAATTGAGCTCAGGTGCATCCTGGTTCCCCTGATCATCCTTGAGATGTTTCTGCAGCTTAATTGGGGGCAACCTGTGGTAAATTCAGTTGACTGGACATGATTTGGAAAGGCACACACCTGTCTGTATAAGGTCCCACAGTTGACAGTTCATGTCAGAGCACAAACCAAGCATGAAGTCAAAGGAATTGTCTGTAGACCTCCGAGACAGGATTGTCTCGAGGCACATATCTGGGGAAGGTTACAGAAAAATTTCTGCTGCTTTGAAGGTCCCAATGAGCACAGTGGCCTCCATCATCCGTAAGTGGAAGAAGTTCGAAACCACCAGGACTCTTCCTAGAGCTGGCCGGCCATCTAAACTGAGCGATCGGGGGAGAAGGGCCTTAGTCAGGGAGGTGACCAAGAACCCGATGGTCACTCTGTCAGAGCTCCAGAGGTCCTCTGTGGAGAGAGGAGAACCTTCCAGAAGGACAATCATCTCTGCAGCAATCCATCAATCAGACCTGTATGGCAGAGTGGCCAGACGGAAGCCACTCCTTAGTAAAAGGCACATGGCAGCCCGCCTGGAGTTTGCCAAAAGGCACCTGAAGGACTCTCAGACCATGAGAAAGAAAATTCTTTGGTCTGATGAGACAAAGATTGAACTCTTTGGTGTGAATGCCAGGCGTCACGGTTGGAGGAAACCTGGCACCATCCCTACAGTGAAGCATGGTGGTGGCAGCATCATGCTGTGGGGATGTTTTTCAGCGACAGGAACTGGGAAACTAGTCAGGATAAAGGGAAAGATGACTGCAGCAATGTACAGAGACATCCTGGATGAAAACATGCTCCAGACCGCTCTTGACCTCAGATTGGGGCGACGGTTCATTTTTCAGCAGGACAACGACCCTAAGCACACAGCCAAGATATCAAAGGAGTGGCTTCAGGACAACTCTGTGGATGTCCTTGAGTGGCCCAGCCAGAGCCCAGACTTGAATCTGATTGAACATCTCTGGAGAGATCTTAAAATGGCTGTGCACCGACGCTTCCCATCCAACCTGATGGAGCTTGAGAGGTGCTGCAAAGAGGAATGGGAGAAACTGGCCAAGGATAGGTGTGCCAAGCTTGTGGCATCATATTCAACAAGATTTGAGGCTGTAATTGCTGCCAAAGGTGCATCGACAAAGTATTGAGCAAAGGCTGTGAATACTTATGTACATGTGATTTCTCAGTTTTTTTATTTTTAATAAATTTGCAAAAACCTCAAGTAAACTTTTTTCACATTGTCATTATGGGGTGTTGTGTGCAGAACTCTGAGGAAAAAAATGAATTTAATCCATTTTGGAATAAGGCTGTAACATAACAAAATGTGGAAAAAGTGATGCGCTGTGAATACTTTCTGGATGCACTGTATATCTACATAGCGTTAGAAGTGAGGAATTCAGCAGAATTGATGTACAGTAATCCCTCGCTATATTGCGCTTCGCCTTTCGCGGCTTCACTCCATCGCGGATTTTATATGTAAGCATATTTAAATATATATCGCGGATTTTTCACTGCTTCGCGGGTTTCTGCGGACAATGGGTCTTTTAATTTCTGGTACATGCTTCCTCAGTTGGTTTGCCCAGTTGGTTTCATACAAGGGACGCTATTGGCAGATGGCTGAGAAGCTACCCAACTTACTTTCTCTCTCTCTCTCTTGCACTGACGTAGGGGGGTGTGAGCAGGGGGGCTGTTCGCACACCTAGACGATACGGACGCTCGTCTAAAAATGCTGAAAGATTATCTTCACGTTGCTATCTTTTGTGCAGCTGCAGCTGCTTCCTGAAACGACATGCTGAACGGTGCTTCGCATACTTAAAAGCACAAAGGGCACGTATTGATTTTTTTATCTGTCTCTCTCTATCTCTCTCTCTCTCTCTCTGCTCCTGACGGAGGGGGTGTGAGCTGCCGCCTTCAACAGCTTTGTGCCGTGGTGCTTCACATACTTAAAAGCCAAACAGCACTATTGATTTGTTTGCTCCTTTGAAGAGGAAGATATGTTTGCATTCTTTTAATTGTGAGACTGAACTGTCATCTCTGTCTTGTCATGGAGCACAGTTTAAACTTTTGAAAAAGAGACAAATGTTTGTTTGCAGTGTTTGAATAACGTTCCTGTCTCTCTACAACCTCCTGTGTTTCTGCGCAAATCTTTTTTTTTTTTTTTAATATTTTTATTTTATTAATTTTCATTGTAATCATTCCATACAAACAGATCAATTTATAACCCAACAAATTTGAAAACAAATCAAAGCCCACCCCTGAGAAGGAGAGCTTAGCTAAAGGAAAATTTCTTTAAGCTTTTTAATAAGGCAACATTAGACAAAAGAAGGGGAGAAGTAAATATCTATATAAATAAGAGATGGAGAAGGGAGTTAAATGCAATAATAGTTATTTCTCTTATTCTAAAATAATATTGATTAAATCCTGCCAAGTTTTGAAAAAATTTTGTACAGATCCTCTAACTGAAAATTTGATTTTTTCCAATTTCAAATAATATAAAACATCGGTTTCCCACTGACTTATAAGAGGAGATTTAACAAAATAAGTCTGCGTGCCAAGAGTGTAGTGAATGCAATCACCGTTTGCTTGTCCTTCTCCAATTCCAGTCCATCTGGAAGGACACCAAACACAGCTGTTAGTGGGTTAGGAGGGATTGTGATACTAAGGCTGTCTGAGAGGCACTTAAAAATTTTTGTCCAAAATGATGTTAGTTTGGTGCAGGCCCAGAACATGTGACCCAGTGAGGCAGGAGCTTGGTTGCAGCGCTCGCAGGTTGGATCCTGGCCTGGAAACATTTTGGACAGTTTTAAGCAAGACAGATGAGCTCGATATATAATTTTTAGTTGAATAATTCTATGCTTTGCACATATAGAACTCGAGTGAATTCTCTGCTTTGCTACCTTCCACTCCTTTTCTGATATATTGATTAAGAGATCTTCTTCCCAATGTCCTCTTGGATCTTTGAAAGGTAGGGACTCTAATAAGATTTTATATATTGCGGAAATAGTGTTTGTTTCCTCGGAATTGAGCAGTATTTTTTCCAGCATTGTGGAGGCTGCAAGGTGGGGGAAATCGGGCAATTTCTGTTTAACAAAATTTCTAATTTGAAGATAGTAAAAGAAATGTGTAGCTGGGAGGTTAAATTTTGAACGTAATTGTTCAAAAGATGTAAATATGTTGTCTATATAAAGATCTCTGAGCATTTTAATCCCAAAACTTTTCCAGGTATTAAATACTGGATATACTTGCGAAGGTTGAAAGAGGTGGTTCCCTTGCAGAGGTGCCACTGATAAAAGATTTTCCATCTTAAAATGCTTCCTAATTTGGTTCCATATTCTGAGTGAGTAAAGCACAATTGGGTTATTAGTATATTTGCGATAACTTTCATTTATTGGAGAGCAGAGCAGGGAATATAAAGAAGTGCTGCGGGATTTTACTTCTATTGCGGACCAGGCCTGTGTATGTTCATTTATTTGTGTCCAGATTTTTATGGCTTGTATGTTTGCTGCCCAGTAATAAAACTGAAAATTAGGTAGAGCCATGCCACCTTCTGCCTGAGGTCTTTGTAGGGTCGCTCTTCGGATACGTGGGTGTTTTGAGTTCCAAATGAATGAGGTTATTATTGAATCTAACTGTTTAAAAAACGATTTATTGATATATATTGAAATGTTTTGAAATAAAAAGAGAAGTTTAGGAAGGATATTCATCTTAACAATGTTAATTCTTCCGGCTAGAGTGAGATGAAGGGTTGACCATCTATGCAAGTCTTGCTTAATTTTTTCCATACAGACGCCAAAATTTTGTTGATAAAGAGCTTTATGTT
Source organism: Erpetoichthys calabaricus (assembly GCF_900747795.2). NCBI lineage: Eukaryota > Metazoa > Chordata > Cladistia > Polypteriformes > Polypteridae > Erpetoichthys > Erpetoichthys calabaricus. The sequence continues at coordinate 105,311,523 of NC_041397.2, read as the reverse complement.
TACTTGTGATATTTACCCCTAGGTATTTAAACTGATCTGCTATGGTAAAAGGTAGGGTGTCTAATTTAATATTATATGCTTGTGAGTTCACTGGAAAGAGTATACTTTTATTCAGATTAATTCTAAGACCAGATATCTTTTGAAATTCTGTTAGTGCTGTTAAAACAGCAGGGACAGTGTTTTCTGGGTCCGATATATATAAGACCATATCATCTGCATATAGAGAAATTTTCTGTTCCAGTCCTTCTCTGACAATCCCCTTTATCTGATAAGAATTTCGGCAGTGAACCGCCAGTGGTTCAATAGCGATTGCAAACAACAGTGGCGACAAGGGACATCCTTGTCTGGTACCACGTTCTAGTTTAAAGTAGTCTGAGCAAATTTTATTAATACAAACTGAAGCTTCTGGACTGGTATACAGTAGTTTGATCCAAGCACAAATATTCGGGCCAAACCCAAATTTCTCCAATGCAGTGAAAAGGTAATTCCATTCGATCATGTCAAATGCCTTTTCTGCGTCTAATGATAGTAATATCTCTGGGGTGTTTGATTTTGCTGGTGAATATATAACATTAAACAAGCGTCGGAGATTTGAAGATAGATGTCGGCTTTTAATAAATCCAGTTTGATCTTGTGATATTACCGAGGGCAGCACTTTCTCCATCCTTCTAGCTAGGATTTTTGAGAGTATCTTAACATCATTATTCAGGAGTGAAATTGGTCTATATGATGCACATTGTAACAAGTCCTTATTTTGTTTAGGAAAGACGGTGATTAATGCTTGTCGAAATGTTTGAGGTAGTATTTGGTGGTCTTTAGCTTCTGTAAATGTTACCAATAAGAGTGGAGCTAGCTGAGTGGAGAATTTCTTATAAAACTCTACGGGGTAAACATCAGGGCCTGATGATTTCCCGCTTTGTAGTGACTTTATAGCGTCTAGTAATTCTGTTAGCGTTAGAGGTTTATCCAGTTCCTCAGCACTTAAAGCATCTATTTGTGGTATTTGTGAATTATCCAGAAATGCATTAGATTGCGTGTTGTCTTCTTTGGGCTCAGTGGAATATAAAGACTTATAGTAATCTCTAAATGTGTGCATTATTTTATTATGGTCGATGATTTCTTCTCCATTCTTGTTGGTGATTACTGGTATTGCATTGTGAACTTCTTGTTTATGAATTTGTTGAGCTAAAAGCTTATTAGCTTTTTCTCCGTGTTCATAGTAATGCTGTCTAGACTTATAAATTAGTTGTTCAGTTTCTTTAGTTGTTAAGATGTTAAGTTCTGTATGCAGGGCCTGCCTTTTCCTGTGAAGAGCTTCACTTGGACGCCTGGCTTGTTCTTCATCTATTCTAGTAATTTCATTTCTTAGCTCTGACACTTTCTTGGTTTCTAATTTATTTCTATGGGAAAGATATGAAATAATCTGGCCTCTTAAGAAGGCCTTTAGAGTTTCCCAGAGTGTTCCTGCAGAAACCTCTGTGGACGTGTTTGTCTCTAGGAAGAAGCTGATTTGTTTGGATATAAATTCTGTGCAGTTCTCGTCTGCCAATAAAAGAGGGTTAAGACGCCATCTGCGAGGTGAGTATGAGGGGCTTATTGATTTTAGCTCCAAGACTAGAGGGGCATGGTCAGAGATAACAATTGTGTCATATTTGCATGATTTAATTGTAGGCAGGAAATTATTATCTATAAAAAAATAATCAATTCTTGAGTAGCTATAATGCACTGGTGAGTAGAACGAATATGTTCTTGAGTTTGGGTTAAGAAACCTCCAGGGGTCTGATAAGTTGTGATCATTTAAAAACTGTGTAATTATCTTTGCAGTATTAGATGTCGTCCCCCCTATCACAGGAGTCCTATCTAAGAGTGGATTTAAAACACAATTAAAGTCCCCAGCCATTATAATTTTATGAGTGTTCACATTGGGAATGGATGCAAATAGATTTTGCATGAATTCCTTATCATCAACATTGGGTGCATAAACATTTATCAAAATCATTTTACTGTTATATAAGTTGCCCATGACCATCACATATCTCCCTTCAGGTCCGACACTACCTCTGATGCTACAAATGGAACTGTTCTATGTATGAGAATTCCCACCCCCTCTAGTTTTCTTTATAAAGCTAGAATGGAACATTTGGCCAGTCCAGCCTTTTTGTAATCTGAACTGATCCTTGGTTAGTAAGTGGGTCTCCTTTAGAAATACTATTTTAGCGTTTAAGCCTGTTAGGTGAGAGCATACTTTCTTTCTCTTTAATTCGTGATTCAGGCCTTAACATTCCAGCTCACAAAGTTAACTGTCCCATCATGGAGACATTGATTCTGAGTTTTTAATGTCATTTATAGTTTTAATTGGTAATATGGCAGTTTTAATCTTAGTTTCAAGATTCCCCATGAGTTGTTGCATGTTAGCCTGTTGTTGCATTGATATTTATAATTATAAGGATTATAAGAATAGATTAGATATAACCTGCTCTCCTTCTCTCCCCCCCTTTTCCCCCCCCCCCCCCCCATTTTGCCTCCCCACATGAGGCTAGATCCCACTTCGCGATGTTCCAGTCCTCTGACATACGAAGAGACAGAGCACGTCCGAAACAAAACAAACCCCACCCTGCAGCGGCGTTACAGAATTAAAACAGAGATATCTTTTACAGTTAAATCCTTAATACTATCTGCCGAAAATGTTCTCATTAACAATATTTAAGCTTGAAATAATCTTCAGCGCTTTTAAGTTAAGATATTAAGATTAAAAAAAAAAAAAACAACCCTGGGAATGATTTTAAAAACTAGTCTAGGATAAACCTGGTAATTCCTACTGTAATAGTATAATGCTTCCTCAGTTGGTTTGCCCAGTTGATTTCATACAAGGGACGCTATTGGCAGATGGCTGAGAAGCTACCCAACTTACTTTCTCTCTCTCTCTCTCTTGCACTGACGTAGGGGGGTGTGAGCAGGGGGGCTGTTCGCACACCTAGACGATACGGACGCTCGTCTAAAAATGCTGAAAGATTATCTTCACGTTGCTATCTTTTGTGCAGCTGCAGCTGCTTCCTGAAACGACATGCTGAACGGTGCTTCGCATACTTAAAAGCACGAAGGGCACGTATTGATTTTTTTATCTGTCTCTCTCTATCTCTCTCTCTCTCTCTCTCTCTCTGCTCCTGACGGAGGGGGTGTGAGCTGCATCAAAAATAAGCCAGATTTGAGGACAATATGGGGAAATGCTGCTGAGAAGTGTGCCTCTTGAATATGGCCAAGAATAAGTAGTGGATTTTGGGGAGGATCTGTAAAAATTGACAAATACCAGTAGAAACGTGAAGAAGAAATAAAAGAAACTGTGGTTTGCAAAATTTGTAGGAAATGAGAATGACAGTCAATGTAATGAAGATAAAGCTGCTAAGACAGCTTAGGTTCTTAAGTTTGATCATTTCAGATAGCCCAAAGCTTTAATTGGTAATGACAACAAATATGCACATCAAGAGTAGAGCATGCATATTTAAATGGCACGATTCTGAAATGATGATGCGTGTAATGTGTAAGCTAGTGTAACACTGAGCAAGGCACTGAATTTGGGAAAAATAAAAACAGGACGATTATGAATGCTAGAAATATACTGTATATGTGACAAAGCTTTGAGAAAAATAAAGTTTAAGTGCATCTTGTATAAATATGGTGAAAACAGAAAATCTCGATGAACCTTTTAACTCCCTAGAGAAAGAAAAATACTATATGAGTCTAATATTTAAAAATGCATTAGTGTGGTAAAAATGGGGCAACAATGAGCAATGTTGTTAAAAATTAAAAACATTCAATGCACTGAAGCTGCCTTTATTCATACTTTTTAGTAATGATTGTGACCGATAAATTAACTCTTAATTATTTGCAAACTGCTCTTTTTTTAAAATATGTCTTTATAGAACACCTTTATATAACATCATCACTTCAAAACACTTTACACAGCAAAGTTTATTATTTTAAGATGGCTCAGCTCTGACATTGAAAACATAAAGGATTAAAAGCAGAGAGTAAATTTAATAATTACCAAACAAACAAGTATTAAAACACATTCATACACACTTAAATTTCCACATTCATCTGTTTAAGTGAATACTGTGATGACATTAAACTTTACAGCATCACATCAATTGGCACATACCAATTTACAATAATGAGAAAATTTTATTGCATCTCAATTCTTTCTTTCTTTTTCAGCAAAGGAGTTTAATTGGTAATTATAAATACTGGCAATTAGAATTTGCAAGAATCAAAGCTAAAATCAAAATTCCTTCACAGTAGGCATAGAATAAAAATCTAACCAGGGGCCAAGGCTGCTCCCTCACATTTCATGAATTATTGCTTGATTTCGGACCCTGCCACTGTCAGTATGGAGTCTGCAATTCTCCTCTTATCCATGCTGGTTTTCTCTGAGTGCGCAGGTTTGATCAGATATCTCAAACATGTGCATGTTTTAGGCTAATTATAAATGAACCCTTCTGTGAAACTAAAGCATGATGGACTCGGGTCCCATCTAAGATTGGCACCCAGAGAGGCTATGGTAGAGGCTCTGGCTCACCCACAGCTTCTATTGCAAAAACTTGGCTCATGATAATAGACAGATCCTTCAGTCAAGAAAGCTACTGTAGAATTTAAATCTTGTCAACTTGTTAAATAAGGCGCTATTCAATTACATGTGAAGGTCAAATATGTATGTTTTGGTTTTGCTAATCTAGAAGCATGTGAATTGTTTATTCCTGAGAGTAATAGTTGTAATAACTTATACAGCTTCTCTTTGAAGCAGAAAAGTATCTTTTGTTTTGCAGACTAATTTGGCTAGAATGTTATGGACGATAATATAAATGCCCCTTTAGGCATGGTGCTGCAGACTAAATCCAAACATACTATCCCCCCATCCCCCATTGTGCTGGCTAACAATAAAGACAGTGCAATTTCATTACTGCTTTGCTCTTAATCTGATGAAATAAATTAGCAATACTGTAGTGTACTATTCTCAGTCTTGTAAAAAAAATAGCTCATTTCTTTACCACTCATTTTAAATACTTCAGATGTGTTCATTAACAAGTAAATTATTTGTATCAGCAGATACTGAAAACTGGATCAATGCTGAAATGCTATGAGAGTGTTGCCTTATTAGACGCATACTAAGTAAGACACTCATGGCACAAAACTGCATATGTCACCACCTTTAATTCCCAATTTTTAATTATCCAGTACACAATATCGTTTATGACACAAGGGAATTCAAACTAATGAAACTTATTTCAATAGTAAACATTTAGGTAGAAGAATAGAATGAAAACACAAAATATGCTTTTTAAACCATCCCAACCATTATGATTGATAAAAGAATGCAATCTTTTTAAAATTCTAACCAAATGACTAAATAAACAACTAGGCATAAAGGAAAGCTCCGAAATAAAATGGAGATTCTCACATAGATGCTTACGCTTGCTAACCTTCAACACATATCAATTTCTCATTTCTCAAATACCATTAGTTGCTCTCAGTCTTTATGACTCCTGTTCTATCTTTAATGCCAGTTTTCCCAAGATCCAACCTCTGCAAAAAACTCAGGAAGCATGGAAAAGTTATCACACAAACAGAGAAATACAAGGTATCAATTCTTACTCTGGTTGCTAAAAACATGATCCAATTTTTTTTAAAGAGGGTTAAGAAAGTTGAAGATCTTCATCTCCACATATTACCATTATTCTCAGCTGATGTGATTCAAGTCTAACAGACTCAAAAAAGCCTGGAATATTTCAAAGACGACAGCCTGAGCTCTACACACTTCCAAAACGGGAGGGTAACTATAAAACTCCCTGGCCCAATCTAACAAAGTCTTAAAAAAATTTCAGTGCAACTTATTCAATTAAATCAAAAAAGGTCCATAATCCAAAACAGTTACAAAACAAAACCAAAAATAAATCACGGAATACAAAAGAGCCCATAACAATGCAAAAAAAAAAAAAAAAAAAAGCAAAGTAATACAATACATCTTCTAAAAGCATACTTAATCCATGTTCCATCATGGCAAAGGCTTTTGGGGTCATTCTCCTTAACTCCTTAAAACTCACAGTTATATGTTACTCTTTTGTTCATACACTTACCACCCTTTGGAAATTTAGAGCTCTTAGCTGCAAAGCACTTGCACCAAGGATTATAGTCTACTAACTTAAGACTTCCCCCAGGTATGACTGCTCCTGTAGGATCTCTTCAGAGTGTTCTCTAAATTCTGAGCCCCTGGCATTAGAATACAGCAAAAGATAAAAGAAGAAAGCTGGATTAACAAGGTTTAATCTTAAAATAGCTAGTGCCATATATGAAAGTAAATAAAGTGTCATACAGTCCGGATTACCTGGATTGGTGACTTCATTTCTATCTCATTTTCTGACAATATAATGCTTACTTAAATATGTTTCTTTCCTTAAAGACAATCCTTGTCTTTGATTTGAGGTTATAAAATCTAATCCCTGTCCTTATTCTTCCAGTGGCTCATAAAATGTAATGTTTCCTTGTCTCCAATAGTTAGTTTACCTTTATTGTCCACAAGTGGAAATCTGCTTTGAGCAACATTACTATTACTATATACATATAATATATATACTATATTACTATATACAAGGCATACAATAAAAAAACAAATTAATGACATATTTATGTCATTAATGTATGTATATACACAAACAACAGAATTCTACAATTGTTACATATTTCAACAAAATTGAATCTAGCCTATTTAAAAGTTTTATTTCCATCAGTAAAAAAAACTACCTCAATTTGTTTCAAAATTTGGCAACAAATGTACCATATACCAGAAGGCAAAATTTGGAAACAATTATTTAAAAAGTATATCCGATAAACCTCATACAAACTAAAAACCTATGCCAGAGATAGAACTATTGAAGCATGCTTCTTCTATCAAAAGAGAAATACACTCAGAAGCTAAGGCTTGAAACACTTTGGTCAAGCCATATCAGAGGTTGGATATACTCAGAAAGTGTTGTACAGACTCACATTGAAAGACAAGTAGAAGAGGTTATAGTGAACCATCCATCCATTACCCCCTATATCCTAACTACAGAGTCACAGGGGTCTGCTGGAGCCAATCCCAGCCAACACAGGGCGCAAGGCAGGAAACAAACCCTGGGCAGGGCGCCAGCCCACCGCAGTATAGTGAATCACCTTGTAGAACTATAAATTGTGACATCAGTACTTTTCAGTACAAACACAATTCAACACTTCATTTAATACATATGTTTACTGTCATAAGGCTACTTTCTTCTTTTGAGTAGCCAGTTTAAACATGTCCCTTAAATGTTTTGCACAGACAATTATCATAAAATGGCAGATGATGCAAACACACAGCAACAAAGTGAAGCAACAGTAAAAGACCATTACCAAAAGGAGCTTTCAGAAAACAAATTCATTTTGTAAAGTCCTTAAATCGGCTTATTATGCTTAATTTTAGTCCCCCATTACAATCCAATATCTAAAAATACAAAAAACGTACAATTTGCAAAATCAAAGAAACGAAAAAAGCTAAAATTTCAAAAGGGAAATTACTAAATGAGCTGAACAACATGAGCAATGGAACATTAATGCCAGAATAGTTTGGCAATGTTTGGCCCTAAATAGGCCTCAGATGATGCTGTGTCTGAAAGCCCCATTTCCTTAGGTTCAACAAACATATAAAAACATAAACTAACCAAACATAATTAACAACAGCAAAATGTATTTTAAAAAGTTAGGGTTGGTATTTAATCATCCAAAAATAGCATAACTAAGTAAAATAAACAAATATGAGACTATAACATCAGCAAGAAGAGCTACTCTACACACCCATTCTATACTTACATCAATTAAATTGGTAAGCAGACTCTCACACCTTTTCCTCCAGTAAACCATACACTACAAGTTGACTCAGTGTCATCCGTTTCCAGTTGTAACAGCGCTTTAGTATGAGTATAGGCAATCTACTAATATACCAGTAGTTCCAGAGCCAGTCCTGATGTAACCCGTTAATTCTGCAGAAAGGTGTAAAAAAAGTTATTGAAAGATGAATTATGAGACAAGGAAACAATTCAACAAGATTTGGATAACTTAACCTGGTTACATCCTTTGTGTCACATTTTTCTGCTCTTTGCCATTGGTATATCCTCGATTGATGTGGAGATGTTTGTGAAAAGACTAAAGTATATAAGTAAGAACCATAAGAAGGTGTGTTTCTTTGCAGAGTCAAAAGCTGAAGAAGGCAGCAGTAGATGCCAACATTTTCTGGTTAGTCCATTTGAAAGGAGCTACAAAGGTTTCTTGTCACAAGAAGCTATGAGAGTGGAGTGGCACAGAAATAACAACAGACAGAGAGGATTTGGAGTTTTAAGATGCTTCAGAAGCAATGCAGCAACCAAAGTATTTTTTGCTCCTGCCACCATTCTGTGGTTAATATCAAAGAGATGTGAAGACAAAACTACACAGTTGATAAGGGATGAATAGCAGCAGTTATACCCACACTTAAATTCATGTGAGTGAAAGTTGTTTGTTTAATATTGTGCTTCTTAAGTGTGTATGGAATAAGTGAAAAGGTCAGTGATTGTTTAAGTTCACATGTAACATATATTTTTCACAGGACAGTTAATAGTTATAAATAATACATTGATGTTTTATTTTCTTTCATCGTTCTTTTGATGCCCATATTAGCTTCATACATTTGTACATTTATTGTTGCTAAACTTAAAGATAATGTTGTTTTATTTGTTTCTGAAGCCCTGTGTTGAAACAGTGATTTTTATCATTGGATCCCTTGCAACGTTGTGCATATCATTGAGTTGGTATAAAACATTTTTAAAGGAAGAAGAAGAAGCATTAATATAAGTATACTCACAATAATGAGGACAGCACTAAATGTCATTAAGTAGTACACACACGTTGTAGTGAAAAGTCACCAAATGTTGTCTTCTTATTTACTTAAGGCCCTGTGTTATAAATAAGGCAATGATAAAGAGTATAAAACAAAATGTTACATTTATTTGGAAATGACTTCCTGGCCCTTCTTCTCAGGCTCACCCAGAAAATTCTCCATAAAAGCACCTCCTGCTCACCTTCAGCATTGCCTTCTAAATTAGCCATGTTTCAGTTCACCTCAAATACAATTGATTGGTCGATTGATATGTTAATTGTGTGGTTAAAACTGTTTAACATAAGAGAACTGTGGCAATCTATTGCAGAAGAAACATTATGAACTAACAATAAACAAGAGTGATAAATAACAAAACCATTAAATTCAAATAGAGAGATAAAATTAAACATACAAAAATAAGCAGGAGAATTTAGTGCATACTGTTGAAAATTTGCTTTTTTACATATGCTTACTGCATTCAACACAGAAAGAATTCAAACATTAAACTATTCATTTGACAGAGACATACAAAACAATAGTCCACAGAATACAATTGCACCAGATCCTCCTCAAGAAACCAGTTCAGGCAGGCCTGATGATGGGGCATGACTTTGAATGAGGACCCCTGTTCCCCAATTTGTTGTCAGTGGTTCTTTGGCACCTGAGAGGTTAACAAGGGATTGATCAGTTGTTTCAAATTCACCGTAAACATTGTCATACCTATTTATTCTTGTCACGCTTGTATGTTTGAGTATCACCCTACGAGTTCTTCCCAGGTATACCACCCAGGGCTGAGAGGGAGTGCTGCCACTAATGGTTGTGTCTCTTTCTTCCCCCATAATGCCAAGAAACCAGCCAGTGAGGGCAACTGACTCCAGCCCTTCTGGTCCCTGGGCTATAAAAACACGATCGCCCGGAAAGAGGCATCACTTCTTCATGAATCGACCAGAGCTAAGGAGCTCCACGAATTTACTAAGGCAGACTAGAGAGCCTGGTTAATGATGGCCATTTTACTTTGTGTGGTGCCTATTTTTGTTTCCTTTTTACAAAACCTTTTCAAATATGCAGACAATCCCAATAATCTACTGCCAAATTACTTGGTCAAGTGCATGTGTGAAAATAGCCAGTCCAAGAATTCCAGAAAAGTCAATTTGGCAATTGCTTGGGTGGAGACCTACTTTAGTTCCAAAAAAATGCTGACATTTGTATGAAAGCACTGTATAAACTTTGCATGACAACATTACATTCTCAGACCTGCTTAAGATAATTAAGGGTCAATTGGGGCACAAGGCAAGAAACAACAATGGAAAGATTGCCAGTCCATTATAGGGCCCACTCATGCAGACACCTATACATATCTCTGGAGACGTGGGTTAAAAATTCATGCAGACAAAGGAGAACATGAAAACTCTATAAGCTCTTGGCATGTGATGAGAATCAAGGATGGTGGATCTCTGAGGCTGCAGGTCTAACCACAAGGCCAACATGTTTCAGTTGCATAAAAACTGGTTTAAACAGGTGAAGCTGAGGGGTGAGATGATAAACATAATGTGGCACTGGATGCCAGAATAAATGAATATTAGGTCAAGACAACGTGGTGAACATATTACAAAAGAAAGACTCACCACTAAGTAAATGAAAGCATGGGAGGTCTGAGTTATCCTTTATCCATTTAGGCAATTAAACTAAGCATGGAAAATGGTTTTACAAAATACTTTTCAGCTCAAAGTGCCTGTTAAAATTTACTAAAAGAATAGGGCCATTACCTGCTTGCTATAGTGCATCTGTTGGTCACATATTGCTATGTAATACAAACAAAGCCTTTATTAGGGTCTTGTCTGGAAGAATTATATAACTAATTTGGAACACTCACCTAATAAAACACAGATGTAGTAAAATCTCAGAATGAAACATAGCTTGTGGTCTTCCTCTGTACAGATGAGGAATCTGTACAAAATGTGTGTATTTTCATATCGGATAAACAAACATTTAACTTTGTATTAAAGATAGATACAGTATAGGCAACCACTAGAGATAATCACGCTCAATAGAATGCTATATTCAGATCTTTTATTCTTTTGTCATCCTACGTCCAGGGCATCTCTCATGACTACAATGTCTCTATCCACACTGCGATTGCTAGTACGCTTCTCTCTGTCTCACACGATCTCCCACAGGGAGATCTTTAATGGAACTAGTTCTTGACATCCAGACAGCCAATCACCTCAATAAAACTACAATTTTCTTTTCATGCAGTGTATTTTTGATATCATCAAGGTTTTTTAAAATCTTTCACAAAAGCGCTGAGGCTGACATTCCTTTTCAGTTTCAAACACCTGCAATTTCTTGTACATTTTGCTTTTCAAACATTCATTAATAAAGCTTAAAAACTGCCACTTAGTCAGCTAATCACTTATTAACCTAGCGACTCCTTGTGTTTTTCAAAGGCACCTTCGAGAAACAGTAGAAGTTGGAAATGTGCAAGAACTGGATTAAATACTGAGTAAAAGTAACAGTAAAACAAAAAGGAAAAAAAAAGCATTTTCACGCTTGTCCAGTTCAGGAAACTGCAGCCAGGGCACAGTCATTCACCCCAATTTAGTGTCACCTATTATACAAACCTCTAAGTCTGCAGAGGGCTAAAAGACAAATCTACACAGACAAGGGGAGAATGTGCCGATTCCATTCCACACTGGCAATGTCCAGGCTGGAATTTTAACTCAGGACTCTAGAGCTGTGAGTCTATAGCATTACCCACTGAGCCACCATTCTACACTAAAAATAAAGCACACACACACACACATATATATATATATATATATATATATATATATATATATATATATATATATATATATTGTGGAGGATTGCCGGCTTTCCAGTCCGGCCCTCACCCCCAGGCCGCTAGGAGGAGCCCTCCGGACAGCATATTGGTGCCCCGAGTTCCAGCAGGGCCTCATGGACTTTGTAGTTTCTATACACAGCCCTGCTGGATACCTTGGGGGCCGCCAGGAGTCGCTGTGAAGGGGCTAGTGGACTCTTACATGCCCTATAACCCGGGAGTGCGTCATAGTCATGTGACTGGAGGAAGCGACGTGCTCCCGGGATGACGAAGAGGACTGTTTGCCCTGACCCGGAAGGAAATGGACTTGTGGGTTGTGCTTAGAACCACTTCCGGGTCAGGGGCTATAAAAGGACTCTGGGTAAGCCCAGACATTTGAGCTGAGCTGGGAGGTAGGAGGGCGAAGTGTCTGGGAGTGGAGGATTGTATTGGTTATAGTTATAGTGTATTGTAGTTAATGAGTGTGGGGAGGAGAGTGCTTGGTGCACCGTATAATAATAAAAAAGAATATTACTTATACTTTTACCTGGTCTCAAGAGTGGTACCTGAGGGTTCGAGAGGTGGCTCCACGCCTCATCTGCTACAATATATATATATATATATATATATATATATATATATATAAAACACAAAGCTTCTTTGACTTTATTTAACTAAATTCTAATAAGGGCAGCACGGTGGCACAGTGGGTAGCGCTGCTGCCTGGCAGTTAGGAGACTCAGGTTCGCTTCCTGGGTCCTCCCTGCATGGAGTTTGCATGTTCTCCCTGTGTCTGTGTGGGTTTCCTTCGGGTACTCCGGTTTACTCCCACAGTCCAAAGACATGCAGGTTAGGTGCATTGGCGATCCTAAATTGTCCCTAGTGTGTGCTTGGTGTGTGGGTGTGTGTGTGCCCTGCAGTGGGCTGGGGTTTGTTTAGTGCCTTGCGCCCTGTGTTTGCTGGGATTGGCTCCAGCAGACCCCCGTGACCCTGTAGTTAGGATATAGTGGGTTGGATAATGGATGGATGAAATTCTAATAATATGTAATCTATTCAATAACCGATTTCACAATCAATATAAATAGATGATTAGTGTTTAAGTGTATCTTCAAGCAACTGGAAAAATAAGGCCTGCCTGTACTGTAGCTGAATGTATTTGGATAAAGAGAAGGTAATGGTGAAATGATAAAGAAAAATGAAAATATTTCTACTAGCCACTAGAGGTCTCTACATGATCACTTATTTTGAAAAATAGTAATGGCTATGGCTATGCAAATCATTTAGCATGCACCATACAAAATATAATAATTCATTGGTATTTTGGGATTAGGTTATATATTTTAAGAATAAATTAACTGCAACTTACAGTTTCAATTTAAATGCATATTTTTGTTTTCTTCCTCATTTATTAGCCTTTGATGACATAGCCAAATATTTATGTAAGCTGTTACAAAAACACAAACCAATAAAATAAAATGCTGTAGGAGTGCTGTAAAATCAGGAGTTCATTATATAAATGCACATCTTTTGTGTAAGGGTGGCTGAATAGTAAGAAGATTGTGACTTGTATGTGAATTGTGTGTATCTTAAGTTTTATTTATTTTTCTTTTTGGGTACTGAAATCTGTGAACAAATGTTTTATAGTTTATTGTCTCTCTTGTTAAACAACATCTGCAATGTATTCCAAATACAACTTATTATTTTATCTTCTAAAAGTGAACACATGTTTTTCTTTAGTCACATACAGAACATACTGTAATGCCTTGACTCCCACTATGAGAGGTGCATTTATTTTTAAACACAATCGGGCAACAGCCAAGTTGTCCAATTCTATTTCTTAAGGCTTTCAGTATTCACCAGCTTTCAATCCATTCTTTGAAGAGATAAAGCGGAGTGACACACCAGTTTGTTCTGCTTCAGGTTTTCTCTGGGATTCCAGTTTCATTCTACATCGAGGAGATTCACTGACGAATCTAAATTAGTCCAATATGAGCAGATATGTGTGAAAGTATATGTGATGAGCTTACATCCTGTCCAGATATAGTTACTGGTTTATGGTGTTGAACTTTGTAGTGGTGAAAAGAGGCTTGCAAAATAAAAAGTGTATCACATCTTTTGTTGAATCACTTTGTTTAATGGTGTTTTTTGCTTTCTATTTTACTATATGATAGTTGCAGTCATCACTATGCCATAAATGTATTTTAATTCATTGAATGCTTATACATATAGCAAACCAGTTAAAGATGATACCACAATTGTCTCTGAATCATTTTTAAAATATAATTTTAATGGTCAATAATACATTTTTTAACTGCTTCTAATTTCCTGATATGCAAAAGTTTGGGCTCTTACAAATATTACTCCTGCATGATGCGATAAAGAAATAAGTGCGTAAACTAGCTGCAAACACGCTGAAGAGACTGCCACCCCTTTAACAGATGGTTTGAATGGACAAACAATTATAAGTGAGCTATTTAAAATATATATTTTGAAAAATCTAAACTCATGGATCATATTACATCAGGATCTTATTTAAGCTTTATGTCCTAATAAAGAACTTAGTTAGGAATACCTAGAGCTACCAACGTTTTGGCAAAATGGAGACATTCTTTCCATCCAGGCTCATCTGTATTGTCTACGTTGATATATGTAGAGAAGCTGCCAAATGACCATAGTAATGTATAAAATAATAAATAAAGAGTTTGATATTGGTAGTTTTGGTTTCCTCCAGGTGTTTTCTCTAGTTTTTCCCTCACATCCCCAAAGACATACATGTTAGACTCCTTATTGGCCTTGTGTGAGTGTAAGTGTGGCTGTGTGTTAGTCACCACTGACTTTCTCTCCACTGTAATATGCAGGTTAATGTCCCTATTTGCTAGGTAGGAGGCTTGCCTCCTTGTTTACTTCAATGTACCTCAGCATACACTCCCTTTTCTGTTTCTTACTTCTCCTGATTCCTTCTTTTCTCTTTTCAAACCCCACTCCTCTCTCCTCCTCCTGCTAATAGATTACTTGCATCAGGCTCCTTACCGTCTTCTCTAAACTCAATGAACACTGAGAAGTTTAAGTTGTTTTAAGAACCCTAATATGGTCACTTCTTGCTAAGCTCCAAACTCTACTCTTGTTTTGCTCCAAAAACCCCAAGCCTCTGAGTTTTCTCTTTCCCGAAAAGGAATGGGTCACGCAGGCAACTTCTCAGTTGCCATTCATTTACACAGAGAGCACAATCCCATACATTCTCATTTGTGACAGTGTAACCGCTACAAATGAATAGGAAAGAATTGGCCATTTGCCTGTCCAAACTGGTGTTCTGACCAGAAGATGAAATCTTAATAATGAACTAGAAGGTGTCAAAACAGGGAATCAAATGATCAAGATGAGGAAACCCAAGATGTAAACCAGAAATAAAAGTCTTAAGATTTTGGTCTCGTCCGTTATGGGAAATGGACGTCTGAAGTGGAACTCCATTAGCAGCGACTTTATTTTTTCTCTTATTTTTTATTATCCTGAAGTATCCTGTATTTACCCAACCCATGGAGTTTCTACTACAGTATATTAACATGAGCAACAAGAAAGGGGGTCAGAAAGAAACAGAAAAAACCTAAAGCTACATCCAAGTCTAGACAGGCATCAAGTCCAAGTGCAAGGTACGGCCTTTCAGAGACTGACCTGGAACAGGCAAGCGAAAGGCACAGACTTCCCAGGACCCCGCTCCACTGCATTATCTCCAGTTGAGAGCGAAAATGGGAGCGAAGGTGCAAGTGATGCAGGTCACGATAGCTCACCAATTCCAGCAGATCACTTGAAACTGGAGATGGCCTCGCAAGCTAGAAGCATCGGCTGTAACCGGGATTGCCACTTCACCTGCGGAGCACAAAAGCCGAAACAATCTGTCTGAACTGAAGGTAATGATCACAACAATGGCCATGGCCATAAATGAGCTAAAGAAAGAAATTCAGAAAAATATAAAGAAAGAAATAAATGGCTTGCTCAAGACAAGCGAGAAGACAAATGAGAAGCTGCAGCTGGAGCTGCAAGAGCTGCGGCAGGATAATAAAGACATGGAAAAACGTTTATATAATCGCTTTGATGCAGCCTTTAAAGGTATGCTGGGGAAAATTGAGGAACACATTCAGGAAAATGCGTCCAAACTGAGAGCACTTGCCGATCAGCTGGAAGATGTTAAGCAGACATTCACGACTCGAATTGAAACAGCTGAACATTTGGCATCTACCACCGATGGAAAAGCTACAGCTGCAAAGTCCGAATGCAAAAAACTCGGAGACAGACTTGCGGCTCTGGAAGATGGATGCAGAAAGAATAATATTAGAATCGAAGGTCTGCCTGAGAATCATGAAAGTCCAAACCCAGTGAAACTCGTAGCTGAACTATTCTCAAAAAATAATTGGAGAGGACTTTAAATCAGAAACAGAGATAGCGGCAGCTTATCACATATGTGGATCAAATACCTCTAAACCTAGGACACTACTTGTTCACTTCGAGAGATTACAATTTAAGCTTAATGTAATGTCACTTCTCAGACAGAAACAAGAGATTATATTTGAAAATAATCACATACGTATTTTCCCTGATTTCTCATCCTCAACAGCTGCTAAACATGATGCTTTTTACAACATTAAACTGCGGTTACAGAAAGCCGATATCAGACACAGCCTCTTGTATCCTGCCAAACTGAAAGTGGATATTCAAGACAAATATTACAACTTCTCCACCATGGAGGAAGCAGAAAAGGAGTTAAGAAAGCTGATCCCGACACATTTTTGAAATACGACAGTGAGTCACATCCTGTCATGGCATGGCAAGAAGATATTACCTGCTGTCTGATCTGCTTGCAACAATATGGGTACCATAATTATACATCCTTTTCTCATCTTGGCCACTTTCTGTTAATGTTTTAATTACAACTATACGCATATGTGTGGAAGAAAGTAAAGTAGTTTGTTTTTTTGTTTTTTTTTTACTATTCTAAAGGAGACTGTTTAACATCATACCCTTGGTTTATTGTAATTGTTATTATTGCATTAGGGTTTACTATGCTTATCCAGGGCCACTTTTTAACACCATTCCCTTGGTTTACTATTTTAATATTTGAAGACTGTTAAAGATTATACGTTATGCATATAGTATTTAGACTTTATCGGCAATAGATATCTCTACTTTTTAATCCTCAAACGCTGCTGCTAGGGGGCTTGTTTTGTTTTGGACGTGCTCTGTCTCTAGGTATGTCAGAGGACTGGGACTTTGTGAAGTGGGGTTCAGTGTCACGTGAGGAGGAATGATTACAATAATATTAAAAAAAAAAGTCTTAAAACCTAGGCAAAAGATTAATTGCCACAGAATTTGCAAATGAATAATTACTCATGAAAGATTTAAAAAATATCTGCAATCTTGGACGCTGAAATGCAATGTGCCTTCAATCTTAAATACCCTCCAGACGATGATGTCGAAATTATGCAGCTTTTGGAGAACATAAAAAGCAACGGAGCACCAGTACTGACAACTAAAACCTCAAAATGGCAGCACCAACAAAAATCAAAATGGTGTTGTGTAAATCAAAAAGAAACAAAAGCACAAAATAAGAATAGAATTGAATTCCAAATCTTCTAAAACAGGGATCCTCAATCACAGTCCTGGAGGGCCACAGTGGCTGCAGATTTTTGTTCTAATCCGGTTACTTAATTAGTAAGCAATTCTTGCCAATAATTTAATTTCATTGCTTGTTAGTGCTTTAATTCTGCTATGACAGGTAATTCTCATATCCTAGATTTTCTTCCCATTTCTGAGGAAAGCAACCAAATGATTTGAAGGCTAAAATGGAGGAGTAATTCTCAGTCCTTTATTTTTTTCTCTTTGCTTTTTTCCTTCCAAATATTTAATTAAACCCAATAATGCATGATAAATACACAGAGGTGTAAATGGTAAAAAGCTAAATGGAGAAATGCTGGTCTTTTTTATCATGTGCATGTTATTGCTAATTAGAAGCAATTAAAAACCAAGAATATAGCTGTTGGGCAAACTCCCATGCACCCTCCAGGACCCTGCTAAGGGTATAGAGCTGGTCCACTGTTCCGCGACCAGGACGAAAACCACACTGTTCCTCCTGAATCCGAGGCTCGACTATCCGACGGACCCTCCTCTCCAGGACCCCTGAATAGACTTTTCCAGGGAGGCTGAGGAGTGTGATCCCTCTGTAGTTGGAACACACCCTCCGATCCCCCTTCTTAAAGAGGGGGACCACCACCCCGGTCTGCCAATCCAGAGGCACTGTCCCTGATGTCCATGCGATGTTGCAGAGGCGTGTCAGCCAAGACAGTCCTACAACATCCAGAGCCTTGAGGAACTCCGGGCGTATCTCATCCACCCCCGGGGCCCTGCCACCAAGGAGTTTTTTGACCACCTCGGTGACCTCAGTCCCAGAGATGGGGGAGCCCACCTCTGAGTCCCCAGGCTCTGCTTCCTCATTGGAAGGCATGTTAATGGGATTGAGGAGGTCTTCGAAGTATTCCCCCCACCAACCCACAACGTCCCGAGTCGAGGTCAGCAGCGCACCATCCCCACCATATACAGTGTTGACACTGCACTGCTTCCCCTTCCTGAGACGCCGGATGGTGGACCAGAATCTCCTCGAAGCCATCCGAAAGTCATTCTCCAGGGCCTCCCCAAACTCCTCCCACGCCCGAGTTTTTGCCTCAGCAACCACCAAAGCCGCATTCCGCTTGGCCTGCCGGTACCTATCAGCTGCCTCCGGGGTCCCACAGGACAAAAGGGTCCTGTAGGACTCCTTCTTCAGCTTGACGGCATCCTTCACCGCCGGTGTCCACCAGCGGGTTCGGGGATTGCCGCCACGACAGGCACCGACCACCTTACGGCCACAGCTCCGGTCAGCTGCCTCAACAATAGAGGCACGGAACATGGCCCATTCGGACTCAATGTCCCCCCACCTCCCTCGGGATGTGGTCGAAGTTCTGCCGGAGGTGGAAGTTGAAGCTACTTCTGACAGGGGGCTCTGCCAGACGTTCCCAGCAGACCCTAACAACACGTTTGGGCCTACCACGCCTGACCGGCATCCTCCCCCACCATCGAAGCCAACTCACCACCAGGTGGTGATCAGTTGACAGCTCCGCCCCTCTCTTCACCCGAGTGTCCAAGACATGTGGCCGCAAGTCCGACGACACGACCACAAAGTCGATCATTGAACTGAGGCCTAGGGTGTCCTGGTGCCAAGTGCACATATGAACACCCCTATGCTTGAACATGGTGTTCGTTATGGACAATCCGTGACGAGCACAGAAGTCCAATAACAAAACACCACTCGGGTTCAGATCAGGGGGGCCATTCCTCCCAATCACGCCCTTCCAGGTCTCACTGTCATTGCCCACGTGAGCATTGAAGTCTCCCAGCAGAACAAGGGAGTCCCCAGAAGGTATGCCCTCTAGCACCCCCTCCAGGGACTCCAAAAAGGGTGGGTACTCCGAACTGCTGTTCGGTGCATACGCACAAACAACAGTTAGGACCCGTCCCCCCACCTGAAGGCGAAGGGAGGCTACCCTCTCGTTTTGTGGACTTAGAAAAGGCATTCGACCGTGTCCCTCGGGGAATCCTGTGGGGGGTACTCCGAGAGTATGGGGTACCGGCCCCCCTGATAAGGGCTGTTCAGTCCCTGTACGATCGGTGCCAGAGCTTGGTCCGCATTGCCGGCAGTAAGTCGAACCCGTTTCCAGTGAGAGTTGGACTCCGCCAGGGCTGCCCTTTGTCACCGATTCTGTTCATAACTTTTATGGACAGAATTTCTAGGCGCAGCCAGGGTGTTGAGGGGGTCCGGTTTGGTGGGCTCAGGATTGGGTCACTGCTTTTTGCAGATGATGTTGTCCTGTTTGCTTCATCAGGCCGTGATCTTCAGCTCTCTCTGGATCGGTTCGCAGCCGAGTGTGAAGCGGCTGGGATGAGAATCAGCACCTCCAAATCCGAGACCATGGTCCTCAGCCGGAAAAGGGTGGAGTGCCCTCTCAGGGTTGGTAGCGAGATCCTGCCCCAGGTGGAGGAGTTCAAGTATCTCGGGGTCTTGTTCACGAGTGAGGGAAGAATGGAGCGTGAGATCGACAGGCGGATCGGTGCGGCATCCGCAGTAATGCGGGCATTGCATCGGTCTGTCGTGGTGAAAAAGGAGCTGAGCCGCAAGGCGAAGCTCTCAATTTACCAGTCGATCTATGTTCCTACCCTCACCTATGGTCATGAGCTATGGGTAGTGACCGAAAGAACGAGATCGCGAATACAAGCGGCTGAAATGAGTTTCCTCCGCAGGGTGTCTGGGCTTTCCCTTAAAGATAGGGTGAGAAGCTCAGTCATCCGGGAGGGGCTCAGAGTAGAGCCGCTGCTCCTCCGCATCGAGAGGAGTCAGATGAGGTGGCTCGGGCATCTGATCAGGATGCCTCCTGGACGCCTCCCTGGTGAGGTGTTCCGGGCACGTCCAACCGAGAGGAGGCCCCGGGGAAGACCCAGGACACGCTGGAGGGACTATGTCTCTCGACTGGCCTGGGAACGCCTTGGGATTCTCCCGGAAGAGCTAGAAGAAGTGGCCGGGGAGAGGGAAGTCTGGGCATCTCTGCTCAAGCTGCTGCCCCCGCGACCCGACCTCGGATAAGCGGGAGACAATGGATGGATGGATGGATGAATATAGCTGTTTAAGACTAAAACAAGCAATAAGGGTTCAAAATCTTAATGAGCGAGACAACTAAAGTGAAGCAGAAGTGTTACTTGAGCAATAAGCACTATTTATTAAGCAACTGGATTGGAGCAAATATCTGCAGCCACTGCGGCCCTCCAGGACCATGATTGAGGACCCCTGTTCTAAAACTTATATAAATAAAAAAAAGAAATGCAAATTTGAACAAGAAATTAAATTAAAATGTTTTAATTCATCAGAGTATTCATAATAACAACACCTGAACATGCCCTCAAAAGAGCAATTTAATCCCAGCAACATCAAATAGAGACAACTACTTGCTATCTTTCAGCTAGGAGGTCCTATGACTTCTCCCCTCTACGGATTCAGTTTCTTTCGTTTCAGAGGACAGAATATGAAATGCTCTGACCAGGACAGAGATCTTCTCTTCTTTTGCTGTTTCTCCTTTCTGTTACCATTCCAAAACACCCAGCACATATACCAGGTATACTACAACAATGGAGCCTGCACAATTACATTGGAAGATTTAATTTCACTTTTTTTAATAATCATCTGTGGCAGAGTTATTATTGCTGCCAACAGTACTGGGAGACTGGGATGAAATCTAAAGTCTAGTAAGATAACAGTCCAGAAATTTAAATGGTAAAATGTTCATTTTCTTGAGTTTCTCGAACCATTGGTTTTCATTGAACATGCACACCTCGTGAACATATACTGACATGGTCTGTGAAAATGACATTGAACAGAGTGGGGCTAGAGGTGTTCACCTTGACCCTGACAAACTTTAAAAAGTCAGCAACTAGAACCAGGAGGGGAGAAAAGTACACAGTCACCAAGAAAACCCATGTAGGGTGATGCACCAATGTAAGAGACACATAGCACGTTTAAATATATTTTAATTCAAGGCAGTCAAAAATCTTATATTCTAATAGTATCCCTTATGCCATCCAATTTTAGGTAAAATCTCAAATTAGATAAACATATTAAAAGTCTTAATTAAATGTCTGGTTCAAAGAAATAAAACCTCTTATATGTAAATTGTTATCAGAGAACAACAATAAAAGTAAAATATGTTATATTTGACTTCATCTTCTAATTTAACTGTGCTGGCACAAGTGTCAGAATGTCTTACTTAAACAGGCAGATCATTTTAAGTCCATTTTTCTCTTACAGTTGGCTAGCATCATCTGTGATAGCTCCTGAAATATCCAGGTTGTATCTGTGATTTTGCCACACCCATTTACTTTTATTTGCTTTGCAATGGGTTTCCCAGTCAGCAAGGTACCTGACTTAACTCTTCTCTTGAGGGTTCAGTCAGTTACCTTACCAACTAGCCAGCCAGCACGTACAGTATCATCATGTCTGCTGAAGTTACTTTCCCTCAAAATAAATGAATCATGGGTTGACCCAAGCCACACCGTTTGTCAGTCTCATCTCGGCATCACAGTTAACTTGTGAATTAATGGAATGGAACTTCTTAAATTTTACAAAACCAGCTTCATTCTCACTAGGTGCCCATATTGCTATATGAGTGCAGTAAAGTGCTTCATGACATTAGGAAAGCCGGACACTGCTGCAAATTGATTTTTTATATTTGCAAAAAACATATTGTATCTAATTGATGTACATCCACACCTTATGAAACCTCAATGTAGTACCTTGTTTGTCAGTTAATGTCTTTCAGCACAGCAGGTATGTAGGAGTGAAGCTTAGTGGAGATATCCCTGACTTGTTGGGCAGTTCTTTGTGAAGTGACAATAGGTAGCCAATAAAAACTGACAAAAAACCAAAGAAGTTCTTCAGTGTGAAGACAAAATTGTCCCATTTAAAAGGGAGCTAAAATACAGTCTGTACATCATATTCATCACTTTTAAGGTTTAATATGTTTATTACATCAACACATATTATAATAACGGCTTGGTGACATGAATTATTGTACACATTACTTGTCAAATAGCTGATTTGGCTTAATTTCCCTACTTGATCAAGAGTGTTGTCATTTCCTGGTTTCTCCAAAATGTTGTATATGGTTGGGTCACAGCTGCCATAAATATAAAGTTCTCCCATCAAGTTTTCTTTTATAAATCCCAACTTTTGTGTGGAAAGTAGTGTATGCACATTGCAGGCCTGTGTTAGTGCCTTTTTTTTATAAAACTGATCCCAGATGAGCGTAAGAATAAGAGAACAAGAGTTGGGGTGGAGGACATACAGTATGTGTTGGTGTATGTAATAAGAAAATAGGTGTGGGTATAAATGAATCTATATTTTAGGATAAGATCACCACAAAACCCTTCCATTTTCCACCTATCTCTAATTTCAGTGAGTGTATGCTATGATAAGATGTCCTGCAAAGCTCTCACCCACTTTGGCTACCAGTTTATCCCAGGGTGATAAACCATTCATTACAGCAAACTATTATGATATGAAGGTGTATTTAAGGCTTCTGTTTACAACAGCTTTAAAAATAAATTTAAAAAACTACAGTAAATTTAATGTTTACTGTTAGCAAAATTCAGCAATGAAATGGCAGCTTGGAAAGCTGGTAGGTCCTTCATCCAGTGGTAATACACAGCAAAAGTAAAAAGAATACATTGTAGCTGAGAAGCAAAAGGTTTGATAGTCAATAGAGTGAACCAGTAATTCTTACTGGAAAGCTATGTGTCTGGTTAAAGTAAAACAGCTCTATACTATTGTGTTTTGAAGAAATACATTTTTTAAATACAAATAAGCTATTCCTAGAAAACCATTAATCATATTCAGCAATTCTAGTAACTCAAGCAAACCACAAACTTAAAAACTAAACAGCAATTAACACTTGGCTGGTGATTTTTTTCTCCAGACTGCCTCAGAGTTCACCACTGTGCTTTTAATCAGTTGTAAATTTAATACTTAGATTTTGAATGGCATACAATTTAATGAAAAATTAATTTGGAGTTTTTATACATGAGAGTATGGATTTGAAGATGAAAGCTTAGCCTTTCAGAGTTGTTAAAATATTTTTTGTAGATATTGATATTATTTAAAATCTGATAAATAATTGAATTACATGCAATAAGTCAGCCATGTGAAATAGCATTCCACTTGTATGAGAAGAGTTTTAAAACTATAAACACAGAACTCACTTTAATAGTTGAGAAAACAGGAACATCAGTGTACAATGGTATTAGGCACTTTTTATAATAAAGGATTTTTGCTAACTTATTCACACACACACACACACACACACACACATAATTACTCACATTTAAAGTAGCCATCTAACTTAGAGGGACCATAAAACAACAGAACCTTTTAAAAGTTTAAAATAGTAAACACTGAACAAATTGTTTTGATTTTAATATGAAAATTATGATAAGGGATTTGGTTGATATCTATTTGTCAGCCATTGGAGCCACAAAACACCTACTTTTGGCAAGCAATGTGTAGGTCATGACCCAGAAGTCAAACTATATTACTATAGGAGTGGTTCATATCCAAGTATGTGAAAAACATTGTCCACAAAGAAAAAATATGTGAAAAGAGAATCGTTACAACTGTAGTCATCTCACAGTTATGATTGACAGGACAGAGAAACAAAGTATCACTTTGAAGCCTTCATCATTCTGGTGTCTGCTGAGCTCTGCATGGTGCTCCCATTGAGACTTATTAGGATATGGAGAGAATTTTTCATCTTTCGTCTTCATTTTTATGCACAATCTATGTTGTTATGTTCAATATTTATTGTTCTATAACATTTTGAAATGGCTGTATTTTTATGTCTGTCCTGTATATAATCAGATGCTCAAATGTTATTGAATCTTACTTTCACAATTTCTGGTTTGTTACCCCTGAATGTCATTGATAATGATAACACTTTGATAATAATGACACTTTACCAGAGGGGTGTCCACTGTAGTGAAGAGACAGATACTTAATCAGGAGGTGGGCAGTTCTGTTGATGACCATAGTTTTGCCAATAGCTACTGCAACTCCTTGTCTTCTGGTAGTATAGCAGCATTTTTGTAAGAACCAAAGAAAAATCTTCTAAAGATGTGATTGCTGTAAGTTATACCATTCTCAGGTTATGTCAGTTAAGGCAGACAGAGATACATGCAGTGTAAAGTAAATGCATTATTGATATTTTAAACTCTTAAAAATAATAGCATGTTTTAACATGTATACAAAGTGAATTGCACTACAAGTTTGAAAATGGATGAATGGTAATGTAACAAAGCCGCCTACAATGTACTTTTCTTTAATGGGTTTACATTACGAGGCTGCCTACTGAGAGTATTTTGTCCCCTTGGGGATGCCATAGAAGAAAAAAGGCTGTGATCTGTTTTGTCCCAGGGTTGTATGCAACAGTGTTTGCTAGGTGTGAACAAACTGGCAATAAAGTACTCTCCATAGCAGTCCGCTCTGCTTCATTACATTATTAATGATGAATTTTGACATTACAGTATGTTGGACTTGCATCATTCACCATCATTACAGACCACAATCCCCTTTTGGGCCATTGATACTGACCCTACTGGTAGCTGAGGGAGGTGGATTTTAGAGCTAGATCCACTCATTTGAGTAACTGAACACAAAGGTGGGCAATGTCACACTAATGCTGATGCCCTCCCCTGCAGACTCGAAATGCTCAGTTCTGACCCACCAAAGCAAGTGCCAAAGCAGCCATAGTAGGAATTAATACTGTAGACACACCACCAGTAGTGCTAACTGTTGAATGCTCTGCATCAGACATGGTTTCCAAAGGAGTAACTGTTGAGACTGTTGACTGTGACCCCAAGAGCCTGCTTCTAATATTTATGGTGTTGCCAATCCATTGGATCCTGATGAAAGGGAGCAGGTGGTGCATTATGACAGGTTAAAACCTTATACATCACCAGTGTCTCAAACAGGTCAACAAATGGGCACTGACTGAAACTACTTTATCTCAGGCAGCAACTCCAGGAACCTTGTCAGGTGATAAAGAAGGTGTGTTGAATTGGGAATAGCAAATTGCATCCTCACAGAAAAACTGTGCTGGCCAGAGAGGCTATACAGACCAAGAGAAAGACTGTGAAGATTGTGAAGCATCCTGTCTATCTTAAAGACTTTGTTCAGCTCTAAAATGGTTGTCACTACTGATTTTTTTTTTAACATAATTTAATTTTTTGTCAATTGTTCTGAGTAAAATGTGGTCCAGCCTATTAGGTAATAGTATCACTCTATTGTGTTATGTTTAGAAATATTAATTTTTTGCTAAACGTGGACATTTATTCTTGAAGGGGGGATGTATGTGTAACAGGGCCGTGAACAATGTACTTTTGTTTAATGGGTTTACCTTATGAAACCACCTACTGAGAGTATTTTGTCCCCTTGGGGATGCCATAGAACAACAGGGTATGATCTGTTTTGTTCTGGGGCATGCATAGCAGAGTTTGATAGGTATGAACAAACTGGCAGTAAAGTCGGAGTACTCTCCATACCAGTATGCTCTGCTTCATTACTGAATGAGTTCTAAGTTGCTGCTGACAATTACTTTTTCTTAAATGCTTGCTCTTTATGTTACATGTCACAAGCCATCTCAAAGAATACAGATTGCTTTACTGTTTATTACATTTAGTCTTTTTTAACCTAGTCAATAATGTGGGGTTAGTCTTTTACTCTTCCCTTAGTATTGCTCAATCTCTTAGTAAGCTTCCTTTCAATGAGCTGGCTGTTCTTTTCCTTTGAACTCATTATTGCACTTTGTAAGCTATCATTGTTCAAATCAGACATTACCTTTTATGTTAATTAGTAGTTTTTTTTAAAAAAAGAAAAAATACTATTGCAGTTTAATGTTTAGTATTACAGGCAGAAATAACGTAAGACCCAAAAAGTCATTTGTGTTTGTGATATTCATTTCCACAGCAGGACCACCTTCTGATAAGAACAGGGCAGATGAAGCAGAACAAGACTTCCAACTACCTATTGGTTTCACAGGAAACAGGATTCAGGCTTCTTGGAATCAATTAGTGCTGTCACTATTGATTGCATCGTTTATTGAGTAATCTATCAATTATTTTGACAACTAATCGAGTGATCAATTAAAAAAAAACATTAAAATGTCATTAATGGATCAAAAGTAAACTAAGAGTATCATTTCAGTGACTGATTGGAAAAGGATAAACTAGGAAGCCTTGAATATATAAACTTTCAAAAAGGCATTCTAAGAAAGCACATAAACAGGTGTAGCATTTTAGGCGCTCTAGCCACAACACAGTCCCAAACACAGTACACTAAGCCACACAAAAACACTCCTTTCTCCTACCACCACTCCTCCCAGGCAACCTTGTCCTCCTCCTCCCGACTCTGGCCACTGAGTGGTGGAGCTGACTCCTTTTATAGTCCACCCGGAAGTGCTCCAGGTGGATGTATTGCACTGTCCAGGGCTGCTCCCCCTGAATATAGTGTGCAGGGGTGTCCTGGCTGGGATGGACCCCGGCCACCTGCCATAAGAGGCAAACAGTTCCAGCAATGCACAAATAAACACAGAAGCATGTTGTCAAATGCTACGTTCACATTATAAGCCACATTGCTCAATTTCGATTTTTTGCTCAGATCAGATTTGCCTGTCTTGTTGGTTCATAATCATAAGTACAAGTGACCTGTATCTAAATGTAATTTGAACACATATATACTTCAAAACAACACACATGTACACGTTGATACTTGTGCACAAGTCATCTGCATCACCAACAACAAAAAATGTCATATTTGTGAGTCGTCTCATAGAATTAAACCAACAAAATGGACCCGCTAGTACTAGTGTATGCATTGCATTTTGCTCTGAAGGACAGCAAAAAGTTCATCAGCTGTACATGATTATGTCAAGAAGGCAATAAAAAGTCAGATGACTGGCTTTTGATGTTTTTGCAGCAAATGCTGGCACTGCTGCACCAGAAGATGCCTGGGTATGAGAAAGGAGGCAGCAATGGTGGGACTGTAAGTGCTGTCACAGTTGTAGCTCTCCTCCATTGTTGTTTTGCCGTGCTGCTGGTGCTGGCTAATGACGACAGCACTCAGCCCATGCGTATAGGCTAAAAAACACATGAATTCTGATCTGATCATTTTCATTTATGTTCAATGACCACAAATTGGATACATATCTGATCTGTATCCACACATCCCTGAAAACATCAGATTTGTCTCACATTAAGACATAAAATGGATCTGAGTCACTTCAGCTTTATAATGTGAACATAGTCTTAAGGCCTCCTAAGAATGAACATGTAACGTAGGATGCAAAAAAAGTTACATTTTGGGTGTTTATGCACTTTTAAAGACGAGAAGATTAAAGTTAAAAGAAGATTAAAGATAAAATAAATGATGGAGTATGATGAAACACAACACCACAGTAACACTTCAGGTCCAGCTATGGGACACAACACTCCTGTATGCAGACAGCAATTGGGCAAAATTGTCTTGAAGCAATGTACAAAAAAATGTATTGCAATTTATTTTTAATGTGGAAGAGATACTAATAGCCAAAAAAGACTGGAGAATTGTCATACATTGTCAGTACATGGAAAAAAAAATGTTTAGTTAAAATGCCAAAACCAAAAAGAAAGCCAAATCTACAAATATTAAAAAAATTTGTCAGCTAACTATTTGCTCACTTTCTTGAAGACGTCTTTTTGTTTTAAAGTCCAAATGTATGTGTAATGTGAGCAGCTGCCTTACATATCACGGATGAAGTCACAGGTCACACAGCACATTTTTCATTTCCCCAGCCACCAGCAGCATCACAGCAGCCAGGTACACCAAATTGCAGTAGCTTGTGAAATTTAGAGTAACAAATTGACAATGTAAAGACATTATCATAACAAAAATCAAGTAAGAAAATGTGACCATGATATCTTTCAGGTACATTTGAGCTAATTAATTTGAAAGTTGAAGCATTTTTTTATTTACTTAATTAAAGAGTCAGTTGCCACATATTTGTTTATTAAATATTTTTGTAACAATGAATCATATTCAATAAGAACAACAACAATAGAATGCAATTACATGTGTTAATAAACAACATTAAATACATTCTTTTTAAAAAAACTTTACAAACTCATTTAGCAAAAAATGTTTCCCAAATATGTTTATGGTGGCTCAGTAATTTTCAGCAGATGCCCACTAAATTGATAAAAATGGAAAAATGACATTGATTGATGACATATTGTTTTTGATTGGATAGTATCTATGAGTAATTTGAGTTCAAATTGATTAAACACTAGCTGTCCCCCGCGGCTCCACCCACATAGTAGTGAAACAGGACAAATTTTAAAAATCAATTAAAAACTTAAAAAAATGTAGTTCTGTCCAAGCGGAAGGTAGGTATGCTCTATTGTCAAATGTTAGCACTGTATCTGATCGTGTTCAGCTCTGACAGGACTGCATCCCCTGCGTGGGGAGAAGAGCACATGGCCGTGATATCTCTGGCAATCAGAAGCTACCCTCTAAAACACATGCATTTCTGATCTCTGTCTCAAAAACGTTAAACATTACTCCTTAACAATCTGTAGATGATAATGTCTGTTGAACAAACACAAATTGATAGCTAAGGGGAGGCAAGGTACGCTGCAACACATGGGGAGAGGTAGACTGACTTTAACGGAGGGTGGCACGTGAGTGAAGAGGGCCCGCAGCTACTCTCTCAGAGTTACGCAAATAAATCGGTAGTGCAAGCGAACTATGATACTTAGTATGATGAGAGAAGTCACAAAATCAGCTGGAATGTTCAAGCAAAACTCAATCTAAATCTATTAAGTAGATCTCTCGTGAAAACTGGACAGACATACAGACAGACATTGGATTATATATATATATATATATATATATATATATATATATATATATATATATATATATATATATATATATATGCTGTATATACTAGGAGGGCAAGTCCCCCTGGTGGTCAACCCCGCCCCCCCGGCCCAATCGGCGCCCAACCCCCAGTTGCAGCCAGAATATTAGTAAAATCTGTAAATGTACTAAAGAAAAATGATTATTTATAGGGAGTTCACTCGCCAACCTCCCCGGCCTGCGCTACGCA
The DNA here is from genome assembly GCF_900747795.2 of Erpetoichthys calabaricus. NCBI lineage: Eukaryota > Metazoa > Chordata > Cladistia > Polypteriformes > Polypteridae > Erpetoichthys > Erpetoichthys calabaricus. The sequence continues at coordinate 105,282,020 of NC_041397.2, read as the reverse complement.
CCAGCCACTTCGCGTCTCTACCGCTCGCGTTCCAAAGAGGTGGGCTGAACGCACTCAAGAGAGACATGGTCGCACCTCCGAAACCCCCTCTTAAACGGTGATACAATAGGAATCAAATAGTTTTTTTTTTTACCTGCTCTTGGCTCGATCAGTTGCTGGCTTGCTGCTGTTGTTGTGCCGCGTGATCTGTATCTCATGCAGCGCTTCAAACATTTAAAAGCCTGTACAGCAGCTGTCCTACTCTTTGCGTTTTATTTTTGACATAATTTCTTGTCTCACGTGATGTGAGTTCTTGATATTTTTTTGGTTATAATTTAAGAACAGAAGAAGAATCTGAAAATCTAACAACATCACATTAAAGTTCGATAAATTCTGAAAAGAATGATACAAAACATATATATGTAGGTTTTAAAATAAGTCCAATTTAAAGTGTGACAAAAATGTGACATAAAAAGTCTTATAAAATCATTGCACAAAATTGTTGCACTTTTAGGCTTAGGATTTTATATATATAGAGTAGATATATAGATCTCACAATTATAAAAAAAAAATCTTGGGAGGGAGACGAGAGAGACGAAACGTGATCTCCTCGGAAGACACTTTGACGTCACAAGAGACAAGGCAGTGAGACAAAAGGACAGCTGCTGTACAGGCTTTTAAATGATTGATGCGCAGCGCAACAAGCAGAACGCGCAGCTCGCCAGCAGCAGCAGCAGCAAGTCAGCAGATAATCCGACCGCAATTCCTTAGCGAGCGTTCAGCCCCACTTCATAACGCGAGCAGCAGAGGCGTGAAGTGGCAAAAGGACAGCTGCTGTACAGACTTTTAAATGATCGACGTGCAGTGCGAAAAGCAGAACACACAGTTCGCCAGCAGCAGCAGCAGCAAGACGAAAGCTGATCCAACTGCATCTCCTTAGCTTGTGTTCAGCCCCACCTCCTTCCCCTTTACAACGAGAAAGAGATTTAACTACGCCCGGGGCCGGAAATAAAGGACAAGGAGTAGATGACAAAGTAGAATGTCGTAAAGAATTCAAAAATGTTGGCGCGGTACACATGAACAGCAGGTCAGAGGTAATGGAAGTACGAAAATTCCAAAGTCTCAAAAAAAGGATAGGAAAGATTGCATTAGCGCAAACAAACGGAAATTATTACTTGGTGAAATAACAAAACAGCGAAAAGAGATCAAATATATTGTTCAGATTTAAACTTTAAGTCGGAGACTTGTAGATCGTCTAATTCATCGTTGCCAGCGAGAATTAAAAGATTCCAAAAACGCTGTTGTGGTATGAAGTCCTGTGAGATGGAGACTTTTAATATGAGATTCTTTCAAGTCACACCCTGCTTATAACTATTTTCTAACAAGACCACGGTAACCTAACCTCAGTTGTGTGAATGCTTTTGTCAGACACACTTCCTGTGCTCTCAGCTCTTATAAATTTTATCAGAACAATAATTTTATACATTCTAGATGACGCGTCAATGACAAAGTGAAGAAGAAAGAGCATGGACAAACATTCGAGAAAGTTGTTTTATTTATCAGAGAGAAAGAAACGATATTCACTCATAGGCAGTTATATGTTGCATTGTCACGATGTAAGTCCAAATACAGAATCAAAATTCAATGCGATCTTGAAGAAAAGTTAATTCCAAATATTGTTTTTTCAAAAGTTTTAAAGTAAAAGTGAAAATAATGCATATGTAACAATTCCCATGCAAAACAACAATTTCTTTAAATTGTATATCCGGTAAACCAAACTCAGGGGTGGGCGAGCAAAGCGAGCAGGGGGCAGAGCCCCCTAGTATAGATAATATTTTTGAATGAAGTAGCCAATGTAAAGTTAAAATCTCTGTTTAAGTTTCTGGATGAAATTGTTGGCTGCTGTGGAAAATGCAGCCATGAGGTTGCTTTTAGTGTAATAGAATTACTGAGTACATATTCGGATCTATAAATGAGGAAAATAAATAAAATATGCACATGGATGTAACTATTCCTATGGTAAAATTAAAACAATAAACTAATCCGTAATTGAAGTCACACAGAATGTTTTTCTGTGTTAACATTAACAAGTTCAGAAATTCACCCATGCTTTCCAAAAGGGACTCTTCAGTTTAGGATAATTGAAATCTAAAAATTACTTCTTGGAATCTTCTATCTACACAATCACAATACTGTAGTATCTAATTCTGATTTACTAGTCTATAACTTCCCTGCAATATACTGGTGCCCAGGTGTCCATGGCTCATTCTTGCCTTTGTCCCAATGTTACTAGGATAGGCTCCAGCCCTGAGCTGGATTAAATTGATTTGTTATCTTACACTCGGTTACATTATTTTATGTTTTTTTTTATATTAATCTATAATATCTAATCATTAACCTAATATAAATCTCTGTTACTTCCCTTTTCTAAATCACCCTGCACAAATATTCTTTGTTTCAATGAGTGATGCTAAACCAGCATTCTGTGTAAAATATTTTATAATAACAGCTAAGGTCTCTCTTTTACTGTTTTTCATCTTCTGAGCATGTTCTCAATGTTACTACTTGTCTGTGGTTTATCACTTCTTTTACTGTATTGCTTCAAAATGGTCAGGAATCAAAATGTATGTTTTTTTTAAATTAAAAGCCTAGAAGCTACTTTCATCAAGATTTATCAGTTTATCTGAATTGACTGACGATATGGGCTTTTCATCACATCAGATAAATCAGTCAATCAAATACAATGATTTTTGCTTTGACCCATTGAGAGGAACCATGTCATAAATGATAAATCTACTTTGGAAATCCTCAAAGGAAGCCCTCAGAGTGGTGACCTCTGCAGTGAAGATGATCTGGTGTGTTGATATGCTCCTTTGTGTGAAACCTCCCTGTCAACTTCTTGCTTTCAGCTTTACATCAGAAGAAATTCATTTTAAAGGCGTGTCAGTTTATATAGAAATCAACAATGAGAAAATCACATTGAACACAGGGAACTGTCCATTGAGTATTTCTGGAAAATACAGTATGAAGACAACCTGTCTTTTTTTCTAGTATTACCTTGTGCAATACATTAAAGAGCTTTAGTGCAAAATCAGGTATATTATCACACTAATGGGGTAGCCAATAGTAGTAGCAGAAAGTACAAATTATAGAAGATGAACAAGCAAATATTTTGGAAATTGTTTTATTTCAACTTAGAAGATCTGTAAGTGTTTTTCTAATAGCTACATTCAATTTTTCACTTTGTTTTTCTATTCAAAGAAGAGAAAACAAATAGATTGACTAACTGAGAAAACTTATTTGAGCCACACAGCCCTCTGTTTCCACAGTTAATAGTTTTAATTATAAATAGCAGTGAGAGTAGATTTCTTATTATTTATAGAAGCAATATACACTTGCTTTCCCATTTTAGCAGACGCATACTCTTAGCTATATGTGATAGTTTCACTGTCAGTTTAAATTTAGACATTTATTATATTTATTATTTTAGCTGACAACTTCTCCAAGACAATGTACAAGTTCAGGTTACAATTGTTGTACTGCTATGTGACCAACGCCTCACCTGAAATGTATTCCCATACACAATGATTCTGAGACAAACAAGTGCATTGAAAGTTATTGTCAGTTAAACAATTAATCAAACAACTCATGTTGCAACAATCCCAAAGTTCAATTAGAAGCCGTATGTTTATCTTCAAAAATGCAAAAAAAGTTCATAGTGTCCCATAACTCACAGAGTTTGATGACCTTTAAATGAAAGCAAAGGGTTCATCAGCAATCTGTAGCAAAGATTAAATATGTGTTTTTTCCATCCATGAGTTCTCTGGTTTAACAGATCAGATCTTTGGGACCATTTTCACACACACGTCTCCCTTTGATCATCTTCATCTTTGTGTTTCGGCTGCTCCCATTAGGGGTCGCCACAGCGGATCAACTTCTTCCATATCTTCCAGTCCTGTACATCTTGCCCTGTCACACCCACCACCTGCATGTCCTCTCTCACCACATCCATAAACCTCCTCTTAGGCCTTCCTCTTTTCCTTTTCCCTGGCAGCTCTATCCTTAACATCCTTCTCCCAATATACTCAGCATCTCTCCTCTGCACATGTCCAAACCAATGCAATCTCGCCTCTCTGACTTTGTCTCCCAACCATTCAACCTGAGCTGACCCTCTAATGTACTCATTTATAATCCTGTCCATCTTCGTCACACCCAATGCAAATCTTAGCATCTTTAACTCTGCACCTCCAGCTCTGTCTCCTGCTTTCTGGTCAGTGCCACCATCTCCAACTCATATAACAAAACTGGTCTCACTACCGTTCTGTAGATCTTCCCTTTCACTCTTGCTGATGACCGTCTGTCACAAATTACTCCTGACACTCTCCTCCGCACATTCCACCCTGCCTGCACTCTCTTTTTCACCTCTCTTCCACAATCCCTGTTACTCTGTACTGTTGATCTCAAGTATTTAAACTCATCCACCTTCGCCAACTCTACTTCCTGCATCCTTACCATTCCACTAACCGATCCCACCTCCACGTTGAATGCATCCGTCACTCCTACCGCAGACCTCACCACGGTCACACTTCCCTCATACATATCCTGTACAACTCTTACGTACCTCTCTGCCACTCCTGACTTCCTCATACAATACCACAACTCCTCTCAGGGCACCCTGTCATATACTTTCTCCAGGTCCACAAAGACTCAATGCAACTCCTTCTGTCCTTCTCTAAACTTCTCCATCAACACCCTCAGAGCAAACATTGCAACTGTGGTGCTATTTCTTGGCATGACACCATACTGCTGCTCACTAATCATCACCTCCCTTCTTAACCTAGCTTCTGCTCTTTCCCATAACTTAATGCTATGGCTCATTAATTTTATCCCCCTGTAGTTACTACAGTTTTGCACATCCCCTTTATTCTTAAAAATCGGCACCAGTACACTTCTTCTCCACTCCTCAGGCATCCTCTCACTTTCTAAGATTCCATTAAACAATCTGGTTAAAAACTCCACTGCCATCTCTCCTAAACATCTCCATGCTTCCACAGGAATGTTATCTGGACCAACAGCCTTTCCATTTTTCATTCTCTTCATAGCTGTCCTTACTTCCTCCTTGCTAATCCTTTGCACTTCCTGATTCACTATGTCCACATCATCCAGCCTTCTTACTCTCTCATTCTTTTCATTCATCAGCCTCTCAAAGTACTCTTTCCATCTTCTCAACACACCCTCCTTGCTTGTGATATTCCTTGCTAAATAATATTCATCTTCATAAGTTTAGCCCCTCCTTGACATCTTCCGTTAGCTGTGTATGTTTCACCTAAACAAAAACTGCCTTTACCTCCAATTCAGTGGTTATTTGTCCATTTCTGGAATTCCAAGCTCATGTCATTTACTGTCCTTTCCCTGTCATTCCTCTCTTAAAGGCATAGCCTCCCTAGCCTGTAGCTCATTTTAAATCAGGACAAAAATACACAATCATATGTAAGTATCGGCACACGTGCAGTTGGGAGACAAATTCAGGGCCTGTTAAACAGTAATTTCTTTCTTGTTAAACGTTTTTCAGCAATTTGAGCTACTGTAGCTCTTTTCTGGGATTAGACCAGATGGGCTAGCCTTTGCTCCACACATGCATCAATGAGCCTTGGGTACCTATGAAACTATCGTCAGTTTTACTGGTTGTCCTCTCTAGGACAACTTTTGGTAGATACTTACCACTGCATTCTGGGAACACTCCATAAGATCTGCCATTTTGGGAATGCTCTGAACCACTTGTCTACCTATCACAATTTGGCTTTTGTCAAAGTTGCTCAGATCCCTACACTTGCCAATCATCTTCAAGAACTGCCAGTTTACTTGCTGCCTAATATATCCCACCCCTTCACAGGTGCCACTGTAACGAGATAATCATTGTTATTCACTTCACTTGTCATTGGTTTTAATGTTGCGGCTGATCAAATTGATCTCCAGTGGTATGTTAGTACATTTCCAGCCCCATAAGTTTTAGATGCCAAATTACCGTCTGCATTCTGTTTTCACAAGGATCCCTATGTCTGTGGGGTTTTCTGTATTCTTTTCCCACATCCCAAAGATGTTCATGTTAGATAAATGGAGACTCTAAATCATCTCTAAGTGTGTAAGTGTGTAGGGCTGATTTCTGTCTTTAGCCCAATTAACTGACAATGTTTCCTCATTTTACATATTTATGGTTATTTATGGGACCTGTGCATTAGGGCTTAAATTTTGCTAAGGTTAAGTGTTTTCATTTACCAATATTTTGTACAGTCTTACATACATATCTTCTTGTTAACTTTAAAAGTTATATAAGTCAAACAATTTAAAAATCAAGATATTTTAAAGAGGTGTTACAGCAGTTAGTGTTTCTACCTTATAACTCCAACTCCTGATTTAAAGCTTTGACTGCAGTCTGTTCAGTGGGCTGTCTGTCTCCATCGAGGTGCTCTGTTTTTTCTGCCATATCTCGAAGATGGCCATTTTAGATTTACTTAATCTAAATGAGCTCTAGTACCTTGTCCTGGAATGGTTCTGGTTCCTCTATTGTGCCTTATATTACCTTGGTAAGCTATAACTATCTGTGATGATAGAGTTACATTAACAGGATCAGTAAACACATAGATGGATAATTTAAAGGTAATAATTATTCAAAAATGAGGATGTTGTATTGATTAAAATGATCAAATGTATAATAGCAGGGAACCTGGCATAGAGGACTGTTGTCTTTGTTTACATATGAAGTAAATATCTATTCATTCACCCTTCTGTTTGCTAGAAATGCTTTTTAAATTACAGAGTAGTGGCAAACCAAATTATCTCTGCGTAATCAGCCATAACGGGATACCAGTCCTTACATCATGCCCATTTAAAGCCACCATTCAGTTTAATGAGAGCACCTTGGCGGGTGTTGGTAGAAAACTGGGAGTAAAACAATGCAGGCACTGGGAAAGCTGTGAAGAAGGGATAAACCACTTTGCTCTGCCATGAATCACATCTAATCCAATTAAATGAAACAGAAATGATAACAAGGTGGGAGGATAGTAAAAAACTAAATCTATATAAGTTAGGCAAAGAAATTATGTTTAAAATTGAGATTTAACTTACTTGGCCCTTTTAAAATGAAGTGAAACTATTCAAATTCACTATAATTATATTATTATGCAAATAGGAACCGTAAGTTATATGGTGACATTCTTTAACTATCTTGTTAACATCACTAATAAAATTCCACTTTGATGAATAATGTACAGTTGCCAGTTTGCAATTAAATCCCAGTGGCATCACATTTCAGTTCTAATTAAAAATTGTTTTACTGCCCTGCAGATTGAATGCACTTTAGGTTGGAAAAGCATACAAAAGTGTAATTATCCAACCAGAGATGCAATGTAACTGTTTATTGTATTATGATTGTGTTCTTATAAACCATTAGCTTTGAGATTTCCTAAACTTATCTTTTGACATGTTATAATTGCCAGCATTATTATATCAATGGATGAAAATACATTGTTCACATCTTCCAATGATATCCAGAATATTCCTTTATATAATGAAAAATATATATAAATATCCGTTTTAGTTCGTAAAGTTTTGACCACATTTTTTATTATAATTATTGCTGCTATTTTATTTTATTATTATTATTATTATTATTATTATTATTATTATTATTATTTCAGAGCTGGTTTCTACACTTTTATGAAGTCTGTAAACTAAGCAGCCTCAGAAGTGTCAATTGACTAGATATTAATTGTATGTTCCATTCAGTACAAACTAAAATAACTAGGCAGTGAAATGCAAGCACTGTGAAATAACAAAGAAGAGTACTAGTCATGTGGAAACACAGAACGCTGTACTTGTTTCAGTGAATGCAGGGTATTAATGGATGTTAGCCATGTATGTCTATTATTCATTAAAACAAATAGGCTTAGAGGGTTTGAAGTTTGTACAGTGCTAAACGTGTCTACTAAGCTTGACAAGAATTTGATTTCATGGGCAGAAAAGCAAAATTAAAATTAAGGAAAGAACAACAAAATTTACAGCATCATTCTTAAATAATGTGGCAAGTGTAATTTTATTTTGTTTTCTATTCCAAAGCAATTTCCAGTTGATGAAATATATTGTAGGCATATGCACAATGCATAAACATATGGTATTTTATAATACTAAATGTTACTTAGACAATAAAGGCTGCAAAGTACAAAACAAGTAACCTGATACAATCCCGACAACTCCAGATAAGGGCTATGGAGGGCATCTTAACCTGTAATTTGTGATAAACCTTGCCCTTTATGAAGGATGCCCAGAAATCTTTTATGACCACAGAGTGTCAGGACCTCGGTTTTATGTCTCATCCAAAGGACAGTGCCATGGTTTAGAGAGCAGTGTCCCTGTCACTGCACTGGGGCATTGGGATCCACATTCAAACCACAGGGTAAGCACTCCCTGCTTGGCCTCACCAACCCGTCTTCCAGCAGCAACCCAAGTTTTTTTCCTAGATTGTTTCCAATCCAAGTACTGGCTGGGCCCAAACATGCTTAGCCTCAGGTGGATGAGCTCTTCTGAAGTGCATGTCATATGGTGTGGTATGGCTCAATATCCATCACATTGCACAGCCTTTCCTGTTTAATTCTGTTATAGGTTTAAATTGGCCACCTCGTTGTTATGCTTCATCTCACTGAATTTTTGAGGTTTGTCTATCTACCTGATTTGAGGTTTAAAGCACTCTTAATTTGCCCTTTGTAAATGTCTTCATTATGCAGGACTTTCAAATGTGAAAACTGAATAAATAAGCACATGAGTAAGGTATGATGAATGCCACTTATGTTCACAGATTTAGTCATTAATAAGTAACTAGTAGCAGTAATGGTAGTATAATACCAACTTACAGCTTTTTACCCTTTCTGTTCAAATTCTGTGTGGTTTTGACTCCACAGCACAGTTGTTTGGTTTGGTTAATTGTTGACTCTAAACTGGTCTGGTATGAAGAAGTGTATGTGTGTGAGTGTGTCCTCAAATGAAGTGACATTGTAAAAAAGGCTATTCCAGGCCTCTCATCTGGGATACGCTCTCTGGTTCCTCAGAAAAAGGTTCCAGTTCCTCCTCTGAACAAGAAAAACTTGCTTTGAAAAAGTAAATGAACAATCATGCAGCGACTAAACTTTGTCCTTCAGATTTCATAGGACCACGGAACCTGAAATTGTATGCTGGGGCTCATGAAATCCAAGGTTCTGTATTGATTAATATGCAGTGGTATTCAATAAACTATGTCACTCAATCCCTCCTTGTCCTGTGTTGTGGATTTTCTTTTAAATAACAGTTGACATCTCCTTGCACTGGTGCCAAATAAATCCATTTTATTCAACAGATCTGAGGAAGCATGGCATATGAACAGCTCAACTCATCATGATAAAGGCTGACTAATACAGGGAGAGCTAAGTGTAAATAAACTGAGATATTTTGTATACATTTGGATCACTCGTCCCACCATTTAGTATATCTGAATAATAAGGTAACTATAATAGTTAAGAAAATATTAATGTCTAATATATAGAAGACAGTTAAGACTGTTTAGAAGTCTAAGGTATAGATAATTGATTTTCTTATGCCTGTCTAGCAACACAACTCTAATAAATTTCCTCTTATGATGAATTGCCCTTCTTGCAACTCTTCTCAGTCTCTCATGGCTAACTGACTCATTCACAGGCAGTCTTGAACCCCAGTGAACTCAATGGCTGTATTGCATTAATGCAGCCTCAATATGATCATTTATTAATGTGTTTGCTTTGAAGCAGCCAGCACTCTCATGCATGGATTACACTTCTTAGCTTTAATTTTAAACAAACTTCTATGTGAGTATTTTTTTTTTTTTATTTACTATATATATATACTGTATGTATGTGTGTGTGTGTGTGTGTGTGCGTGTGTGTGCGTGTGTGTGTATTTAATCTAAGTTGTACAGCAATTTGGTTGGCTTCTATTGTTTTAAATGTGCTCAATAAATAAAATTGACTTCACTTGACTTGACTTAAATAGGGAATTAAGGTTCCTGTTGTGTTGCAGCTTTTACTTTCTAGTTTAAAATGAACTCTCTGTTTGAATACCAGGTTTAACTACATGTGCTCAATACTGAAATTGGGATAGTTGTTTTCATGTTGCCACAGTCAAGGCCTGATTAAGACCCCATGGCTCCCTGGATGCTGAAGCCCCCCTCACCTCACCTCCTTACCCCGACAGGCCTATACTCACACATTAGGAACATCACAAATGTCAACAAGGGGCAGAAAGTGAACTAAAAAAAATTAAAATCCCAAACTTTTATCGGGTCAATTACACCTCCATTTTTTTGTTCATTAGTGTATTTGAGTTATGTAACAAACTAATTGATGAATGCAACATCACATTTGTGGGAAATCAGCTTTCTTTTGATAGTTTAGTTAAAGAAAATCAAACATTTTAAAAGGACTATGTGAGTTTGTGACAAAAGGGTAATATGTAATTGAATATTTGCACCAGATCAAACAAAAGGCCATTTTTCAGGTTTGGCATTGTTTGCTGTGTCTTTATTTCCTGCAGTGGTCTTGTTGTCCTCCACATTGTTGCTCTCATCTATGTTGGTGTTAGAATTGAACCAGACATTGCTGTAAAGTCGGTCTCATTACTCTCAACCTTTGTATACTGTATGTACAGCCTGTTCAAAGGGCTTATTCTGATCAACAGGTTATATTCGTTTTTGAAAATGTCAGGCCTAGTTTTTACCAAAACAGAGTCTTTTGTGCCTCTTTTAGAAAATGATATCCTTTCACTGTACCATTGGGATCTCATTGTGAATGACAATCCATTTTGTCTTTTTATTTTTCATGACAGGCTAACACACAAAATGCATGAGCTCATAAAAATGACCTATGGACACCTGCTCTGATCGTGTCCCGACCATATTAACCAACCAGGGATCATATTTATTCTTTTGAAAGCTTTTTATTTAAGTTTGATTGGATTGGTTTATACTCATTAGGATCGAAGCAGAGTCAGAGTGTGTGCTGGGTGGTTGATGGCTGTGAGTGCTGTATTGTAATGAAAATGTGGACTTTCCTTTTTGCTAAATCCTTTTTGTAAACAGGGCTTCAAAGTGGGCACCAAAGTCACCCTGATGGTGGATCTGGCAATGGCCACAGTTCTGCTCCTTTTCTAACCAAAGTTGTCTTTTATGTGCCTTTAAATTATTTTTTTCAGATTTGTCACCTATTGGCAACTTTACCATATAATGATTTAATCTTTGTTTCTGTATTTATTTAATATATTTTTAAAACATTAATGGTTAATTGATTTTGTTATATTGTTATAGTAAGTAACTTAGAGGAGGTTTCTGCTTATACAAACAATCATGTAACCTACTTCCCATCTAATGGTCATGACACCACTGAGAATAAATTGTAAAACAAATACTAGTGTATGACAAAACTTCTCTTGTGGAGAAAATCGGCTTATTTTTTTGCTGATAAGAGAAGTCGTTCATTTTTACAACATAAGAAATCATTGCTTTTATGTTTGGCTGAATACATAAAATTGGGTATAGAGGAATGTGTGATTTATTGGCTGAGGGCATTTGGTTCTGGATTAGCATCATAGCTATTTGTTACTTTTAACAATGATGGTCTTAAGCTAAAAAGAATGTCATTTTAAAATGGCTAAGGGGGCTATCTGAGGTCCAGGATTGACCAGAAGCAGATGATTGAATTTTAAAAGAGCATGGAAAGTAGTGAACTTACTATACATAAAAAGATATGGAAAAAGATGATCTGCTGTGGCAACCCTTAACGGGAGCAGCCGAAAGAAGAAGAACATAATATTTGTAATACAAAGTTCCTTATTTTTCCACTTTCATGTAGTCTTTATTAATAAAATGTATAAAAATTGTTTTGTATATATGTTGTATTTTATTGTATACTGCAGTGAACTGATAAATGGAAATGTGCTTAATAAGAATAAATTACATTATTCTGAATGATGTGCAAAGGGGAACACAATCATTATACTGTAAATAAAAACTGGTGAAAGTATGTCAGTTTTAAAAATAACTAGCACCTTTAACTAAATATCTTCTTTTACTAAATTATAGTTTTAAAGTGTAAATTTATAATTATTAACTAATGAAACACTTATTTCAACCGTCTTTTAGTGAGCACTTTAGAAGTGTTTTACCTTTTCCTTATTTATTTTCAGTATATTTGTACATCACATCCAGGCCTTATAAGCTACTTACTTTATAGTACTTGTAAATTTGGAAAATGTAGTAGTAGTTGTACATGTGGTAACAGTGGTATCTCAATGTGTACAGAATACTGCAAAAGTGTGCAAATATATTGTGAACATTAATAATCACCTTATTATAACTGTTATACGTACTAATCACACTTATTCAAATAAGCCTCCTAAGTGGAATGATCCATCAACCTTCGGTTTGTAAAACACAGAGGGTAGACAAGGAATGTTTATAAAATAAAAGGTGCATTTTCAAAAATGCTAGGCTGAACAAGAATCTCCGAAGAGCACAAAATGCCCAGAAGGAGTCACCTTAATTAACAAAGGCAAACAAGTCCCAAAAACACAAAACCAGTTACAAAGTCAGAAACAGAATAGAAAGGTAAAAAAAAATCCAATAATTCCTCAAAAGCACACTAAAAATCACAAGAAAATCTCAGCAACAGCACTGAATTTAATGAACTATAAGTGGTGGCTTGTTTACTGCACCTTTATAGGGAGTTGGACAGGTGGCCCCACTTTTTGAAGAAACACCCACAAAACACATATAACATAATAGAACAAATATAGACACATAGAAATTAATAATACACAAAACAAGGGAAAAAACACAGAATAATGCAAACGATTAGCATAAATAACTATATTAACAAAAACAAATAAATCAAACATGAGAAAAAAGACATAAAAAAAGGAATGTGAACACCAGCCAGAAGAGGAACCCTGGCTGAAATACAACAGTCAAGCACCAAAGCAGTTCCCCACTCACCTCCTAGTTCCATCCATCCATCCATCCATTTTCCAACCCGCTGAATCCGAACACAGGGTCATAGGGGTCTGCTGGAGCCAATCTCAGCCAACACAGGGCGCAAGGCAGGGAACCAATCCCGGGCAGGGTGCCAACCCACCACAGGACACACACACACACACACACCCACACACCAAGCACACATTAGGGCCTTCTAGTTCCTCTGTATATAATTACAATACCTCCAAAATATTTGAGCTGTTTATTCAATTCATACTTGTAATCTAGTTGAGGTACTGGTAGAGAATGACCTTTTAACCCAAACAGGAAATACATTTGTGGCAAATAACAGAAACAATTCTGGATTTAGAAAAACACTGAAATATTTCCAGAGCTGTCTGACTAGGGCTTCCACTGGTGATCTTCAAAATGGATAACAATACTTTAATAGTTTCTTTTTCTGTTACTAGATTGTCTGGGACGGTTCTCTTGGCAATTACTATTATCAGTTTAGCAAACAGGCACTCTGTTGGGCCAGCACATTTCCCCTATTACTGTCCAGTCTGTTCTACCTGTTTATTCTATTCAATTTGATTCTATTCTATTGTGCATCTGTGATAAATTATTTGTTGTGCACTGAGGATGCATCTCAGGTTAACCTTCTCTCATAATTATCATCACAGATACCGAATAATATCAGAGACACTTTGTATGTGCCATAAACAGAGATTTTCTTTTCAACTTTTCATTATGCTTTCAGCCACTAATACTGGCACACACTGCCATCTATCAATATTTTGAATTATTACATTACATTTTGAATTTTTCTCAGATTGTTTTTTCTTGTCTGGCTGTTCACTCTCAGACATTGCAAGTCTTTGCACTGCCTGCTTTTATGTCTAATCAGTTGTGTTTTACTGCACCATTAAAAGTGATGTTTACTGGCCTGAGTCTTCTGCTATCTTGCAGAATTAAAAAGGGAACGACCTAGCCTGTTGAGATAAACATACTTTCTCAATTGCATTATTGGCCTTTTAGAAAATGGAACTGTATAGCTGCCTACATCTCTAACATTAGCATTTTGTTTGCTGAAGACACAATGGTAGCAGGTCTCATCAGCAATGGGGAAGAATCAGTTTACAGAATGGAGATACAATGATTTCCTGGTGCAACTGCAGCAATCTTCCTTTTAATGTGGACAGGATGAAAGAGATTATTATTGACTTCAGGAAAGCCCAAGCTGTCCAGACACCACTGTACATTGAAGGGCTTGCAGTGGAATTGGTCAAGAGAGCCAACTTCCTTCATTTGCATCTGGCAGCTGACCTTACTTGATCAAAAAACACCATCTCCATAACCACAAAGGCACAGTGACATCTCCATTTTGTTCACCAGGTGATTAAGTCAAGACTCACTTCCTCCATTCTCACCACATTCTACAGGGGTACCTTGAAGAGCATTCTGAATAGCTGCATCACCGTCGGGTTTGGGAACTGCAGTGTCTCTGATTGGAAGGTCCTACAATGAATAGTGCACACAACAGAAAACAAAGACCTCTCTTAACCTCCAGCATTGTTGAGGATTGCTCCCACCACTCCCATAGTCTCTTTGTTCCAATTCCATGTGGTAGAAGGTATTGTAGCATCCAAATCAGTTCCTCTAAGTTCTGCAACAGCCTCTACCCCTTAGCTGTCTGGTCTCAACTCTGTGCTGCCCATGTACACTCAGATCTGCTTGTAGTAGTTTTATGCAGTACAGTTGTTACATTTGTTATCACTATTTTTTTTTATTAGTTTCTATTATTATTTATTTATGTATATAGTACTATTTATTTTGATTTACTGACTAATTTATCATTTATTTATTTATATATTTATTTATCTATCTATCTGTCTATTATAGTATAGTATTTTATAATTTTTACTTGTCTTGCACGCGTCCTATGTTTATGTATAACGTAATACTGTGCCACTCCATGCTGCAGTATTGTGTATGAATGATACAACAATAAAGCCACTTGATTTGACTTGACTTGTAAAACTCCTAATGTGTGATTTTGTCAACAGGTTGCATTACATAGTCAAAAAGCAGTGTTGTTGGACAGGCAAGCATGAATTTCAAAATCAGTCATTAAAAATCTAAATTTAGAAAAATGACTTCTAACATCAATCTTCTGTTTTTTAGAAATAAAGTAGATAGATAGATAGATAGATAGATAGATAGATAGATAGATAGATAGATAGATAGATAGATAGATGCTTTATTAATCCCAAGGGGAAATTCACAAATTAAGTAAGAGAAAAAAAAAAAACAAAGACATCTGTTTATATCATAACAAAGCTTTTATATTTGATTCTGTTGAAAAATCATCCCATTATTCTTAGGAAAGAGGGATCATACAATGTGGCCAGCAAGAGCATTTTTTTTTCATGAAAGAAGAACTGAGTGGCAGAAATTTGAAATGCCGAATGGAAATCTTAGTCTGGAAGAAGCAAATGTCAAACCATCAAGCAAACATTCATTTACAGGGAGAACCAGAAATCATAATATAGAGTGCTTTGCCAATAACATGAAATTCTCAATAAAAAATGTTCTTTTACATTGTTTTGGAAAAATAATTTATATATTTTTTTCTTTTGGTCTTAATGCATCTCTTGGCTTTGACAAATGCTATGTTTGATATGTCGTCAATTGGTGTATACACAGAAAAATGCAGCAGTAAAAACACGAGCATCAATGTGAAATACAAGATGAAACACAGGATTACATCGTAAACATGGAAACTACAGGACAATGGAAGCAATACATAAAATGAGCATTTCAAAGAAATAAAATACAGAAAAATTCCCCAAAAAGCATCATAATGCCCTCTGCTCTTCAAGATCCTTTTTTCACTTTTTTTATTGAAATTAAATGACTACACTAATGAGTTGGTCTTGTCCGTTATAGGAGATGGGCGTCTGAAGCAGAGCTCCGCTAGCAGCGGCTTTATTCTCCCACGTATTTCATATTATTTAGAGGTATCCTGTATTTAACCCGACCAAGGAACTTCCACTACAATATACAAGTATGAGTAACAAGAAGAAAAGTCAGAAAGAACCGGAAAAGAAACTTAAAGCTGCATCAAAGTCCGGACAGACATCCAGCCCGAGTGCAAGGTATGGCATCTTGGAGACTGACCTGGAACAGGCAGACGAATGAGCAGATTTCCTGGGACCCCACTCCATTGTATCATCTCCAGTCGAGAGTGAAAATGGGAGCGAAGGTGCAAGTGATACAGGTCTCGATGGATCGCCAATTTCTGAGGATCATTCGAGACTAGAAAAGGCCCTGCAGGATGTACTGTCATCTACTCATCGCGAGCCCGCAGCACCTGCTGTAACAGGAGCTGCATTTCCACTCGCGGAGCACGAAATCCGAAACGAACTGTCCGAACTGAAAGAGATGATTGCTACACTGGCCACTGCCATGGCTACGGCCATAAATGAGCTTAAGAAGGATAACAAGAATGATCTTAAGAATGAGCTTAAGAAGTCTAACATTGAGTTTAAGAAGGATAACAAAGACCGGGAAACACGTCTATTTAAACATTTTGACGTGAACTTTAAAAGCATGTTGGAGAAATTAGAGGAACACATCGAAGAAAATAGATCCAAACTGAAAATACTTGCCGACCAGATTAATGACGGTACAGATCAGCTGGATGACGTTAAGCAGGCATTCACGGCTCGAGTTGAAACAGCGGAACAATTGGCGCCTAATGCCGATGAAAAAGCTACAGCTGCGAATTCCAAATACAAAAAACTCAGAGACAGACTTGCGGTCCTGGAAGATGGGTGCAGAAGAAATAATATAAGAATTGAAGGTATACCTGAGAAACGAGAAAGCTCAAGCCCAGTGAAATTCGCAGTAGAATTACTCTCTAAAATACAGTAATCCCTCCTCGATCGCGGGGGTTGCGTTCCAGAACCCCCCACGAAAGGTGAAAATCCGCGAAGTAGAAACCATATGTTTATATGGTTATTTTTATATTGTCATGCTTGGGTCACAGATTTGCACAGAAACACAGAAGGTTGTAGAGAGACAGGAACTTTATTCAAACACTGCAAACAAACATTTGTCTCTTTTTCAAAAGTTTAAACGTGCTCCATGACAAGACAGAGATGATAGTTCGTCTCACGATTAAAAGAATGCAAACATATCTTCCTCTTCAAAGGAGTGTGTGTCAGGATCAGAGAATGTCAAAGAGAGAGAGAGAGAAAAAAGCAAACAATCAAAAATCAATAGGGCTGTTTGGGCTTTTAAGTATGCGAAGCACTGCCGGACAAAGCAGCTGCAAGAAAGGGGGAAATGTGAAGGTAGTCTTTCAGCATTTTTTAGAGGAGCGTCCGTATCGTCTAGGCCAGTGTGCGAACAGCCCCACTGTTCACACCCCCTCCGTCAGGAGCAGAGAATGTCAGAGAGAGTGAGAGAGACAGAGAAAAGCAAACAATCAAAAATCAATATGTGCCCTTCGAGCTTTTAAGTATATGAAGCACCATGCGGGAAGCATGTCACTTGACAAAGCAGCTGCAAGGAAGGGAGCAACGTGAAGGTAATCTTTCAGCATTTTTAGACGAGCGTCCGTATCGTCTAGGGGTGTGAACAGCCCCCCTGCTCACACCCCCTCCGTCAGGAGCAGAGAATGTCAGAGCAAGAGAGAGAGAGAGAGAAAAGCAAACCATCAAAAATCAATTCGTGCTGTTTGATCTTTTAAGTATGCAAAGCACTGTGCGGGAAGCAAATCGCTTGACAAAGCAGCCACAAGTAAGCCCAGCAAGGAAGGGAGTAATGCGAAGGTAATCTTTCAGCGTTTTTTGAGGAGCAGCGTATCCTCTAGGGGTGCGAACAGCCCCTGTGCTCACAATATATTTGAGGAGTTTTATCGTAATACGCGCTCTGGTTGGGTAGCTTCTCAGCCATCTGCCAATAGCGTCCCTTGTATGAAATCAACTGGGCAAACCAACTGAGGAAGCATGTACCAGAAATTAAAAGACCCATTGTCCACTGAAACCCACGAACCAGCGAAAAATCCGCGATATATATTTAAATATGCTTACATATAAAATCTGCGATAGAGTGAAGCCGCGAAAGTCGCAGCGCGATATAGTGAGGGATTACTGTAATTGGAGATGATTTTAAACTCGACATTGAGATAGCAGCAGCTTATCGCATATACAGATCAAGCACCTTTAAACCCAGGTCTTTTATTGTCTGCTTCGAGCGATTACGATGTAAGCTTGATGTGATGGCACTTCTCAGACACAAGCAAGAGATTATATTTGAAAATAATCTTATTCGTATTTTCCCCGACTTCTCACCATTAACAGCTGCAAAACGCGCAGCCTACTTTAACATTAAAAAGTTGCTACAGAAAGCCGATATCAAATACAGCCTCTTGTATCCCGCCAAACTGAAAGTGGAAGTTCAAGACCAATATTATGTATTTTCAAGCAAGGAGGAAGCTGAAAAGGAACTCTTTTGAAAGTTAATAGTATTCTGTCAAGGCATGGGAAGGACCTATCATCTGCTGTCGAATCCACTTTTAAAGAGACTGGTATTATAATTATACATCCTTTTCTTTACTTGGACATTATATGTTTATGTCTTAATTACAGTTATAGACGTGAGTGTGGAAGTGTGGAAGTAATTAAAGTAGGATTTGTTTTGTTTTTTTTTTACTACCTTAAAGTAGACTGTTTAACATCATACTCTTGGTTTATTGCTATTTCTATTATTACATTACTATTACTATTACATTACTATTACATTTATACTATTACATTATACTATTACATTAGGATTTCCTATGTTTATCCTAGACTACTTTTTAAACTCATTCCCAGGGTTCATTCTTTTATTATCTTAATATCTTAAAATTGCTGAAGATTATTTTAAGCTTAAAGACTGATAGATAGACTGATTATATTTTCGGCAGATAGTATTTAGAATTCAGCTGCAATAGATACTGTATCACTTTGTTTTAATTCATCTCTTTGTTTTAATTCTCAAACGCTGCTGCGAGATTGGGGTTTGTTTTGTTTTGGACGTGCTCTGTCTCTTTGTATGTCAGAGGACTGTGACATCGTGAAGTGTGATGAAGCCTCATGTTGGGAGGCAAAATGGGGGGGTGGGGGGATAAAGGGGGGAGAGAAGGAGAGCAGGCTAAATCTAATCTATTCTTCTAATCCTTATAACTATAAATATCAATGCAACAATATGCTAAAATGCAATAACTCATGGGGAATTTTGAAATTAAGATTAAAACTGCCTCACTACCAGTTAAGACTATAAAATGACATTAAAAACTCAGAATCAATGTCTCCATGATGGGACAGTTAACTTTGTGAGCTGGAATGTTAAAGGCCTGAATCACGAATTAAAGACAAAGAAAGTATGCTCTCACCTAACAGGCTTAAATGCTAAAATAGTATTTTTACAGGAGACCCACTTACTAAGCAAGGATCAGTTCAGACTACAAAAAGACTGGACTGGCCAAATGTTCCATTCTAGCTTTATAAAGAAAACTAGAGGGGTGGGAATTCTCATACACAGAAAAGTTCCATTTGTAGCATCAGATGTAGTATCGGACCCTGAAGGGAGATATGTGATGGTCATGGTCAACTTGTTTAACAGTAAAATGATTTTGATAAATGTTTATGCACCCAATGTCAATGATAAGGAATTAATGCAAAATCTATTTGCACCCATTCCCAATTTGAACACTCATAAAATTATAATGGCTGGGGACTATAGTTGTGTTTTAAACCCACTCTTAGATAGGACTCCTGTGACAGGGGGGACGACATCTAACACTGCAAAGACAATTACACAGTTTTTAACTGACCACAACTTATCAGACCCCTGGAGGTTTCTTAACCCAAACTCAAGATCATATTCGTTCCACTCACCAGTGCATCATAGCTACTCAAGAATTGATTATTTTTTTATTGATAATAATTTCCTGCCTACGATTAAATCATGCAAATACGACACAATTGTTATCTCCGACCATGCCCCTCTAGTCTTGGAGCTAAAATCATTAAGCCCCTCACACTCACCTCGTGGCGTCTTAACCCTTTTCTATTAGCAAATGAGAACTACACAGAATTTATATCCAAACAAATCAGCTTCTTCCTAGAGACAAACACGCCCACAGAGGTTTCTGCAGGAACACTCTGGGAAACTCTAAAGGCCTTCTTAAGAGGACAGATTATTTCATATCTTTCCCACAGAAATAAATTAGAAACCAAGAAAGTGTCAGAGCTAAGAAGCGAAATTACTAGAATAGATGAAGAACAAGCCAGGCGTCCAAGTGAAGCTCTTCACAGGAAAAGGCAGGCCCTGCATACAGAACTTAACATCTTAACAACTAAAGAAACTGAACAACTTATTTTTAAGTCAAGACATCATTACTATGAACACGGAGAAAAAGCTAATAAGCTTTTAGCTCAACAAATTCACAAACAAGATGTTCGCAATGCAATACTAGCAATCACCAACACGAATGGAGAAGAAATCATTGACCATAAAAATATAATGTACGCATTTAGAGATTATTATAAATCCTTATATTCTACTGAGTTCAAAGAAGACAACACACAATCTAATGCATTTCTGGATACATTACAGACACCACAAATAGATGCTTTAAGTACTGAGGAACTGGATAAACCTCTGACGCTAACAGAATTACTAGATGCTATGTCATTTCAAAGCGGGAAATCAGAAGGCCCTGATGGTTACCCTGTAGAATTTTATAAGAAATTCTCCACTCAGCTAGCTCACCTCTTATTGGCAACATTTACAGAAGCTAGAGACAACCAAATACTACCTCAAACATTTCGTCAAGCATTAATCACCGTCTTTCCTAAACAGAATAAGGACTTGTTACAATGTGCATCATACAGACCAATTTCAGTCCTGAATAATGATGTTAAGCTGTGGTGGGCTGGCACCCTGCCTGGGGTTTGTTTCCTGCCTTGTGCCCTGTGTTGGCTGGGTTTGGCTCCAGCAGAACCCGTGACCCTGTAGTTAGGATATAGCGGGTTGGATAATGGATGGATGGATGGATAATGATGTGAAGATATTCTCAGAAATTCTAGCTAGAAGGATGGAGAAAGTGCTGCCCTCGGTAATATCACAGGATCAAACTGGATTTATTAAGAGCCACCTCTTTCAACCCTCGCAAACATATCCAGTTTTTAATACCTGGAAAAGTTTTGGGATTAAAATGCTCAGAGATCTTTATATAGACAACATATTTGCATCTTTTGAACAATTACGTTCCAAATTCAACCTCCCAGCTACACATTTCTTTCACTATCTTCAAATTAGAAACTTTGTTAAACAGAAACTGCCCGATTTTCCTTACCTCATACCCTCCACCATGCTTGAAAAAATACTGCTCAATTTCGAGGAATTAAACACCATTTCCACATTATATAAAATCTTATTAGAGTCCCTACCTTTCAAAGACCCAAGAGGACATTGGGAAGAAGATCTCTTAATCAATATATCAGAAAAGGAGTGGAAGGTAGCAAAGCAGAGAATTCACTCGAGCTCCATATGCTCAAAGCATAGAATTATTCAACTAAAAATTCTATATCAAGCTCATCTGTCTCGCTTAAAACTGTCCAAAATGTTTCCAGGGCAAGATCCAACCTGCGAACGCTGCAACCAAGCTCCTGCCTCGCTGGGTCACATGTTTTGGGCCTGCACCAAACTAACATCATTTTGGACCAAAATTTTTAAGTGCCTTTCAGACAGCCTTGGGGTCACAATCCCTCCTAACCCATTAACAGCTGTGTTCGGTGTTCTTCCAGACGGACTTGAAGTGGAGAAGAACAAGCAAACGGTGATTGCATTCACTACACTTTTGGCACACAGACTTATTTTGTTAAATTGGAAAAATCCTAACTCTCCTCTGATAAGTCAGTGGGAAACTGATGTTTTATATTATTTGAAATTGGAAAAAATCAAATTCTCAGTTAGAGGATCTCTACAGAATTTTTTCAAAACCTGGCAGGATCTAATCAATATTATTTTAGAATAAGAGAAATAACTATAACCGCATTTATTTCCCTTCTCCATTTTTTATTTACCTATATATATTTCTTCCTTTCTTTTGTTTATTGTTGCCTTATTAAAAAGCCCTAAGCAATTCTCCTTTGGCTAAGCTCTCCTTCTCAGGGGTGGGGTTTGATTTGTCTTCAATTTTTTGTTTGTTATAAATTGATCTATTTGTATGGAATGATTACAATAAAATTAATTAAAAAAAAAAAAGAAATTAAATGACTACAGAGGTATCAAATCATTAAAGGATATAAAAAGAGTAACATCTTCAAGAATGAGATAAATCATATAAACATAATTGTAACCCGTCAACTCCCTCCGCTGCCACCCAGCCACCCACTCCCATAATCAGAGTAAAGAAACGAAATAGAAAGGTATTGTGCTGTACCCACTGCGAAGCTCCCCTCCTTCAGAACAAAGACAAAAAGAAAGTCTGAAAGTCAAAATAGAAAGCAACGTAATATTTATTAAACAGACCATTGAAGCAAATATGCTCCCAGTTTGAAAGGGCCTTATCAGAAGAACCATTTATTTGTGTGGCAAACAGCTATAGCATAATTAACTTAAAAAAGCAAGACCACCAAGCATTAAAAGTGGCACTAGTAGGATTCTTCCAGCTAGACACCAACAGAATTTTGGCAGTAACTGAGCATAGAGAAGTACCTCTCTGATGAAAAATAGTAAAGGAAAAGACAGGGAAATCTAAAAGCAATAATCATTGAGGATCCTGACAGTTTATACAGCATGAAAGGGTAAGTCATTTTTTTTTTTTGCGTATTACCTGGCACAGAGTGTCCTTTCCATTCTAGTTCATGCAAAATGTTTGTGAATCCAATATACAGTGTAGAAAACAATGCAAGGCATAAATCACACATAAACACTAATACAAGGATGGAAACAGTATCATCAGTTTCATTATTCTCTTTTATTTTCTGCCTCATGGAATATAGTGATTTGTACTGTGATTACTATAAATTCAAGTTTTGTATTTTTGCCCCATGTTGGTTTGCTTTTCTCTGATGATGTGCAGATTACATTTGTGGGTGACACTAACATACCTAAGCGTGAGTGTTTGTCTGTGTGTCACTGTGTCTGCCCTGAAATCAAATAGACAAATACTGCTGGTTTGTAATGCCTTCATGTCTGGTATGGAAAAGCCTATACAGAACATCAACGCATGTATGGAATGTTGTGTAATCATCTTAAACATTTTTAACTTTTTTGTGCAATTATGGCTTTGTGTGTATATACTGAATGTTATATATCTTTGTGACATTCAGTGTGATATAGTGGCTAAGACTTTAAGATTCTCATCTGGTTATGTTAATGGCAGTCTGTGTGACTCTGAAAAACTATTTCTGTTTTGAATGATAAAATGTATTTGTCTGGCAATTATGTTGTACTGTAATGAAAAGTTCTGTAATATGCTGTTTACTAGGAAATTAGCCGTATTCAGTTAACATTTATTATCCACAGAAAAGGACACAATTCAGGTTGCCTTGACATCAGGCACAGTTGTAAATGCAATATTCAGACTGATCAAAAACATTTTTTTTTCAGAATAAGCTTTTAATTAAAACACTAAATGACAATGTGTCTGCTGATGTTTGACCTTTACATTAAATAATCAATATTGGTTAAATTACACTTAAAGGGTCCTTTACCAGTATAAAATACCTTATGAATGCAGTTAAGATACAGTTAGTCAAGCACATGAAACATTACCAGGTATTGGGCATGACAAAGTCTTAATCTTTCTACATCAGAGTTCATTTTCAAAATATCTGATGTAACATGTACTGTATAAATTCCATATTTAGCAGCTAGATTCATAATCACATTTTTGTTGTTGGCCAGAATGTAGCAGACCAACTGAATGGATTCATTTAGAATCATATCTTCAAGGAAGGGCTATGACCAGCTAGTCGGTACTCAGCCACATGTAGATAGAGTGGCATCTGGACAGGTTTAGATGGAGGAATATTACCTGGCTGGGAGGCCATCTTAAAGGAACAACAGGGGTAGCTGGATTATTGCATACACCATTGAACTGCTAGATAGCAGCCTCCCTGTAGGCAGGTACACCAACGGACACCAGCAGGGCATGTTGGGAGTTGTAGTGCTGTGTAGCAGCCCTGTGGGGGTCCCTGGGTGCCTCCAGGAAATACTATTAGGAGCTGTGCTCCATGGTCTTTGGGACTTCCAATCGACCTGGAAGTACTTCCATTAGGCTATGGCCTGGTACTCTAAGTACTCCTGAGTCCAAGATAAATGGAACCAACTTGCCACATCTGGGCAAGTTAGAGTCAGGTGGAAGGAAGACAAAGCTTGCCTGGAGGGGTGGAGGAGAGCAAAGAGAGAGATGATAGAGGAATTGTGCATAGTGAGAGCCATTGTGAAGGTACTGTGGGTAATAAATAATTTGTTTGAACCTTGGACTTGTGTTGGTGTAGTGGTGTCTAAGTTTTGGGAGGCTTCAGTGCTCCCTACTGTTCACAATAGATAGATACTTTTTAATGCCTAAATATACAAACAATTATTATTTAACTTAGAGGTAGTTACATGTAAGGGATTCTGTTTTACAACAAGACAAAGAAGGATGCAAACATTCCCTTCATTTTTTTATATTTACTTGAAGCATGTAGTGGATGTTCCTTCCATTTGCAGTTACAATTCATGGTTAGCGGCAGGTGCTCAATCCAGTTTTGCCCTCTATGTTATTATAAAACTTTCACAGTGTAGTGAAACCTCGGAACTAGTAATTTTTTTATTTCAGCTTCTCTTTTAGCTCATTAATAATCATGTGTAAATCAATCAGTGTGTTTACGTGCATTAAGTAACCCATTTAAGGCTGACACCTGGTTTCTTAAAAATCCATTTTTACATGGGCAAGTAATCTTGCTGTCAAAATGCTCTAGCATCTTTAAACTATGCAAAAAACAGTTAGACATCATCATTGGCCACCATGAATCAGAAAATAACATGACACCTGTGATAATTTCCTTATGTTTTATAAATATGTTTAGTGAAACTGATGCTTTATTTATAGATTTCTATTACTGGATTGCATGCAGGTCACTCTTTTATGCTTGGCTGTGCAATTAATTGAGCCGTGTAATGGACCCGGTAGGTGTGCTTCTTGCCTTACATCCAGTGCTGCCTTAATAATAACATACATATTTATACTTCAATAAGGTAAGTATTGGTTACTCATTACTTTAAAAAGTAATTGGACACTGTAGCACTTGTTACTTGTAATGTATTACCCTACTGCTCTCAAGATTGGGCTGCTGAGCTTTAGCATTGTACACTCACTCACTCACTCAGCTCATCAACATAAATTAGTGATTTCTCAAATACTGAGACTAATTATTTTAGCCAGGAGAAGGACAAATGCAATCACCTGGGGCCTCATGTATAAACGGTGCATACACACAAAAATGTTGTGTACGCCCGTTTCCACACTCACATCGCGATGTATAAAAACTAAACTTGGCGTAGAGCCATGCACATTTTCACACTAGCTCAATCCCTTGCGTACGCAAGTTCTCTGCATGGTTTTGCAAACTGGTGGCACCCAGCGTCAAAGCAGTGCTACTGTTCCTGTGTGGTTTCCCTTTTAGATTCACATCCCTGACGCAGCATTATCAAATATATTGAAATTAACTGCATATCGTTTATTAGTTTAAGGCATCTCATTGTAATCAACCCATAATCATATAATGGTGTACCAAATGGCCAAACTATTCTAAATACCATTATTGCTTTAGTGTTGTTATTCCCAGTGCACCACTGAGTATTTAACCCACTGTATCTGAGTGTGGAATCACAGCTGTACAGCAGCTGATTGGATTATCGATATACAGCATCTTGCACACGCTGTGTCAACCATGCGCGCAATATATTTGAACTGTTCCCATACAGCAAACGCTTCAGAGCCTTTCCTGTACGGACCTCACAGTTCAGAAACAGTTTAATCCCAAGTGCTCTACATGCACTCAATCAGTCCATCAATTGCTCCTGGTAGAACTGTTTGTACTTATAAGTACAATCACCTCACTGTAAACTTGTACTATAGTTATAATATTGCACAACCTGAGTCACTTTATAAAGTGCATATTTGCATATGATGATGAATGGCTTCTAAGTCGAATTAGATTTCCAAGTGCTATCTTCTTGCACCTCTTGATATCATTTTTAAGATGAAATGCAGTAAAGCATGTTTATTACATTATACAGATAAGTTTTAAACTTCATTAAAATAATGCATATTGTTAATAATTAAACATGTGAGGACACGGTGGGGCAGTGCCAGAGACAAACTGGCGCCCTGTTCAGGGATTGTTCCTGCCTTGCGCTGTATGCTTTTTTGGGATTGGCGTGACCTGGATGGATAGATGGATGGTATAATTAAACATATACTACAATATTATTTCAATGTTTTAAAAACGTTTTGAAGAATTGGCGTTCTAAGCTTACAGATGGCTTGGCATCTATTACAGAGCTGATCATGTGGCGATTGGTTACTTGGAGAAAGAAAAGAAAGGACAGGAATAGGAGGTTAGTACATTTGAGTGAGACAGTACTGCTGCAGTAAATTGTTTCATCGAAGGTTGTGTACAGTGCAGCAAGCATCTTGCGGGAGGCAGGAACAATCTCTAGACAGGGCGCCAACTCATCACTAATAGTGCACCACCGTGTTTCCATGTTTAATACATGCTTTAATTACTGTCATCATGAAAATGATATCAAATATACATCTTAATATTTTCATTGTTCAGAGAGCTGTAATATCATGAATGTAATGTATTCTGTGTCCTGTCGGCGGAAGACGTTTAAAAAGCACATAGTGATTCACACACATAGAGCACATAAAAGAACACATAGAAAGAAGCATTTAACGTGCTACTTTAGTTACAATGGGATCTGAGAAACTAGTAAATTAAACAATTTTAAGATGTTTATGACGTTCTACATTGATAACAAAATAAATTATGTGATTAAAGTGGAAATTTTGAGATTAAAGTTGACATTTGGACATTTTTTTCAGCTGTGTCCCTATTTTGTTTTTCTTTTCTCTATATCCTACTACGCTTCCATATGACACTCAGACGGTGGGCTACGACTCACCTTTTCACGGCGACTTTGATATCTGACCACTTCTTATTTATTTCAGACACTTTGCAACTTTCTTAACTTGAACTTTTGAGTTTCTCCGCCACACTTTCACTCGATCAACTTCCTTTCGTAAATAAAAAATAGTACTTTTTCCCTTGTCGCTACCTGGTATTCGCTGAAATTCTTCTTTTTCCCCCGTGCTTTTGCCATTGCCTTTTCACAGAACGCTGAGCTTAAGGGCTATTTATATTTTTTTGCATATTCAAAGGGGCGTAATTCTGGGAGGAGTTGGGGAATGGCAGCAGGTGCGTGCATGTGCGTTACTTTCACCCTGACTGGGATTTATGGAGTGGAAGAACGTGAAAGTTGGCATTTGCACAAATGTATGCATCTGGATTTTTTTGTGCGTACGCACATTTCCGCTTTTGTCCATACGCCATGTTTTAGTGTGCATTCTATGCACGGCGTTATGCACGAGGCCCCTGATCATTTGCCTCTGAAAATGTATTTTGTGGACACTTCTACCTGTGGCTGCTGAAAATGTACGAGAAGCAAACACATATGCAGGCAGATGGAGTTACAGCAGACATGCGTGGACTACCAAATGCCTAACAGTAATCTGGTTAAGGGGTCATATGGCCACATAATTGGATTATTTGTGGAGAAATGTACATATGTTAACTGGGTTTCTCAGAGTTCAATAACCTAGTTTCTTTAACCAGAATATGGGTTTATATGACATTTTAGAAAACATGTTTCTGTGATTAACATACTTAATGGTCTCAATATAATTGCCTATGAATCCCTAGATCCTACCGTCTACAATCATAAAGCAAAAGCCAAAGCACAGGATTTTTATCTAATTCGGACATGCCATATAGATGTTATTTTCCTGCTGCATCATCTGGTCTGCCAGCTATGGAAATGTGCCTGATTATTTGAAGATTTAAAGTGAACTGCTGTATTTCTAGATATTTCTCCTTACAAAGGTGCTTTCACTGATTTGGTGTTAATGGAAGGGGTTTCATTCTTTTTTATCCTCTTGCTCTTCTATGATGGGATTTTTTGCAGTAAATTCCATTAGACCATCAGGGTATGTTCAATGTAGTATATTTCCGGTTCCTTGGTTAATGGACCTTGGCCCTGTGTGGGTGAGTGTAAGAGTATGGTAATTCATCCAGGATTTGATCTTATGCTGCGTCCAGTTCTCTGGATCTGAAAAGAATTGAGTAGGTTTGAGAATATTCTCGTTACTTTGAAGGAAACAGGTTTCTCACAGTTTTACCACCAGTGATGAAGACATGTGTCAATTTTTATATTAGAACATTTTGCTTGATTCTTTTACTTCCATTTAGTATTTTCTGTAAAGGGTTTGGTGTATGATTTCTCTCTTTCTCACACACACTCACTCCACGTTGTATGGCCACCAATTTTGATGTGTCCATACCTAAATAGTGCTTCTGTCTCCCAACGTTTCCCTCTCATATTTTTCACATGGTATTCTTTGCTCTTTAATGTGTTCTTAACAGATTTGCATCATTATTATTCCATGGTACTGATATTACTAGGCAAAATCATTTATTTGTATTCACAGTCCTGGGTTAGTAATGAAGCTGTCAAACCTGTAGTCATATCATAAAGAAACAAAAAAAAAACTCTTTGTCATCAGTCCAGAGAATGATATGGAGTTGTTATAGATTGTTTTGATCAACAAATATTTCCTATGATGTAATTTGTCTTTCACTAAAAACTAATTTCAGATGAGCTCCTAATCATGCATGGGTAAGATGGCCACTGTGACATTCTGATGCTTGCACAGTTACAGGTTTATAGAGTCATTATTGTCATGTGCAGAATACAATTTAATTCTTACTTGCATTTGCTAAACAACATGCAACATTATCTGTGCCATGATTAGTGAATATAACTACCTTACTTCAAAACTTCTGTTGTCCTCACCTGAAAAATCTCAGAACAGTATCAGCAATATAAGAGAGAGTTACAAATGTTTTTAGATATCTTTTTTCTTTTACACTATTCCTTAATTCTGACACTTGGGTCTGAAAATATTTGTGTCCTAGTAGACATGTGTTGAGTTAGAAGAAATATTACTATGGACTTCTCTAACCCTGTGAATATGGATTGTACAGAGAGGTGGTCAACTGACACTTTAAAGTCTGCTCTTTTGTAGTGGACATATCTTTTCTATTTTACACCATCTCAGAATTTATGACACTTGGGTATGAAAATTCACGCATCCCGGTATATACTGTAGTTAGAAGAAATTGTGTTACTGTGGCCTTTGAAGATATGTGCAAATAGGTGGTCAACCAACAGAGAATGTTCTGCTCTATTGCTATGGGCTTGTCTTTTCTGGTTTATAGTACACACACTTCTTGGCACATCTGTTGCACTCTGCGACATCAACTTATGTCACTTGAAATGGAAATATAAAGGAATGAACAAAAAGAAAATATGCAAAAATACTACTGCAATCACCCGACAGTTCTTTATAATTATAAACAAAGTTTTTTTTTGTGTTTTGTTTTAGTTTAATAAACGTTGCTCAGTAGTAAATTCAATAGTCTGGGAGGAACTCAATAAGGGCATTGTATAAATGAAAGAATGCCACGTTTGACATTAAACAAGTGAGCACAGTCCGTATGTGACACATGAGCTTTAATATGGTATTAAATAACTGGAAAAGCTCAACTGCTCTCAAAGTAATCAAGCAGAAGTGAAAGCTGCAACTACAATGGTGCCTGTAACTGCTATGATTAGTTTTTGTAGGGTACAATACAAAGAACATTTTTTAAATGGAGGTGGCATTGTATTAGAAGTCTTGGCTTAGGAGAACTGAGACCATAGCGTACAAAGTGCATTAAACCATCTTGGCAAATTTACACAATGGTATGATGTATCACTAAACAACATTCTTTTAAAATATACTGTATTTTCATGGTATACTGTAGTCATTATTTACTCAACAGCTTTGCAAAAACAGACTTAACTAAATAAGAGTTAAATAGCTTCCCTATATTTCTTTAACACACATCAGCCATTTGTACTACAGTCCAAGCACCACACAAGCTTTCCCGTGGTGTAATACAACAGCACAAATGGAACTGATTACCTCTCTATATTTGGAACTTATTGATGGAAACATAATGGAAGAAAAATAAAACATAATGGAAGAAAAAAAAATTAAAAGCAGCTTGGTAACATTTATGTGAAAATGAAAGAGCTGAGGGAAGAAATGACTTGCATTCATTTCCATTTTCCATTTGCAGTTCAAAATGCTGAAATTCTTGTAAAACACAATAAATTGTGGCTTTGGTGGATTTTAATTATTAATCATGTGGCATAGTGTACACAATCAAAGGCCCTTGTGAACTTAACATGAATTCTGTGTTATGAAGCTATTCAGTTACATTCAGAGATCTTTGCCAAAAACAAATTCAATGCAGCAATGATTGTATTAATATTCCAAACACTGAAAATTAATGTGGTGTCATCTATATGCACAACAGAAGAATTAATTAAAAATGAAAGAAGGTCATTTTTGAAAAGATGGAATAAAGTCACCCCATATGAATATGTTTTGTTTAATGTGAATATCATTTCTCTTGAGTATTTTATAATGATATTGTCGGCTTTAACATATTAACATTTTACAAGAAGCACTGAGTACAATAAATTAAAAGAGGAAAAAAGAAAATAAGTCTTTTTGAACCTGATTATTGGGTTCTTCTTGGTTTGCATTTATTAAGCAGCACAAAGCTGGCTGCCCTTTTAGATTTTTTCTGAAGGTTTTTCTTTAAAAGTAAAGGAAGGCTATGACAGCATTTCTGCAGCACATAAAAAGGAAATATGTTTCTTAGCAGAATAGGTAGTTGTGGGAAGAGGCAGTGCAGTCAATAATAAGTTTATTTGCCACTGGGCAGCTTTCCATTCACCAATAAAGCATGAGCTGATAAAATCTGTGAATTACTTTCATTACTGGTAGCACTCCCAGGAGAAAATATCCAACCCAAGAAAGAAAAAAAAAAACCTCTGAAGCTATTTTCTTGCCATTTTATATCTTACTGGAGAGGTAAATATGAAAAAAAATCATTGTCAGCATTGGAGCCCATGTGTGTACAGGGACAGTTGCATAAGTCTCCTGCTAGGTTTACTCAGCTCATGAAGCTCCAAGCTCCACTAAGATATGTGTGCTCCACAATAGGTCGTGGTTGATAGTGAAATAATTATGTTGATTTAAATTAAAATTAATTTCATGGAATATCAACACATCATATGATTTATTATAGATTGTTTAAATCCTCAAAGCTGCAGTTCAATTCCCAGGTTAATCAGTGACTAAGTTTGTAGCCTCCTCTCATGTCTCAGTGAGTTTTCTCTTATATCACAAAAGAATCATATATTAGATGAATTGACTCTGCCTTGGCCTAAAGTGAATGAGAGTGGGAAAAAGGGTGTGTGTCCTACAATGCCCAGGCCTCTCATTCATGGTTGGTGCATGCCTTACACATGATGGCCATAGGATACGCCTCCATTTTAACCCCAAAATGAAAGCAGTGAGTTTATGAACAAAGACTGGTAACAATACAGACAGTCTCATTCCTCACAGCTCCAACAAGCTACATTGAATTCATAGCCAAATCAATCAATGCGGTGTTTCAATGTCACTCATGTCCATGAGGAGTTTCTGCTGGTACTGCAGTTTCTTCCACATTGAACAGACGTGCATGATAGGTTAACTGACATCTGTAAATTAATTTGGTGTTCATAACTCTGCCCTGTGATGTACTGACATCCCATCCAATACTTTGCTGGAAGAGTGACAGCTCATGGCAACCATGTAATTGGTAATGCAGGTTCACAAAGGAATGAATGGATAAACAGATGGACTGCTTAACAAACATTGAAGTTGAAAGTAGGCACAAGAATACAATAGTTGTAGAATTTACCTACGCCTTCCTATCATTGTATCCTCCACTTCAAGCAAAACAGTCTCAAATTCTTTGAATTGAGTAGAGGGTCACAGGGTAACTGAAGCCTAAACTGCTCAACTCTAAACAGAATTCAGACCCACTCGTTCATGCGGCCAAACACACACTGAGGCCAACTTAGCAGTTGCCAGTTAACATAACCTGCATGATTTTTTGGATGTGGGAGAAGAAAACAGAAAATCTAGAGAAAAACCATTTAGGCACTGTGAGAACTTGTATTGTAAACTCCACATTGTCTTTGAGCAGACACTGGATTTAAATACAGGAGACTGGATGTGTAAAGATGTAGCACTAAGCACCAAACTGTTTCTTTAAGTTTAAGTTTTTTATACTCTATGGTTTAACTTTAGCATTATGTGTATCGTGTAGGGCTGTTTGTTTATACAGTATATCCTCTTTAATAAATGTACCTTTTTCTTCTTCCAAAGAAGGCAAGCATATATACGAGATCCATTGTCTTTAAACTTAAAAAAATAAAAAAACAGGAATAAGGCCAGAATGTTTAATTTCCAAGGCTATGTAAGATAAGATCAGATTAGATCTTTACTGTCATACACTGCAAAACTATAGTGAAATTTGTAGGCCACAGTTAGGGGCTGCCACAGTACAGCAAAGAAGTATATACAGGCAATAAAACAATAAGATGAAGTAAAATACACCAATTCAGTAAATTCTTGTTATCCACAGGGGTTATGTTGCTGAAATATATAAATATAAAAATATAAGAAACATGAATACTGAAGCATTGATTTCATGGGAGAAATAAAGATAGATTCCACAGATTGGGAGGGGATTTAGACCAGCAGAGGAGGTGGGATTGAGTGGACGCACCAGTCTTCCACTCTCATCCCTCAAATTTCAGTATCGATCCTTCCACGGTTTCTCCTATAGAAATCTTGTTATGACTTTTATTTCTTCTAAAAATGTTAACAGAGGTCAATCATCTTCTAGGCACTCCGGCAAGAGTGATCACAGTAGGGCAGATCTCAGGACTTCAATAAACCATTCAATTAGTAGTATCAATGGGCAGTGAGTACAAAAGTCAGGAACTTAATCAGTGTGAGTTTATGACCTGCACTTACAGGGCATTCCTCGTTCATGAGGAACATTTGCAAATCCTGGCTTCCTTCAAGAATGGGATTCAATAGCCTGCCCACACCTCTCGTGCTGGGTAGACACAGATTGATCCACTCAATGTAGTGAAGCCATGCATCTCCAGACATCTAAGGGTGTCATAAATATGTTATTGCTCAGTGTCACATGTTTCTCATGCATGTTAAGCCTCTCAAACTTTTTTTTTCGACTGCATATGGTTGCAAAAACAACCCTCTGATTTATGTCCCAGCCCCATCCCACAGCCTGCAGCAAGGA
The DNA here is from genome assembly GCF_900747795.2 of Erpetoichthys calabaricus. Taxonomy (NCBI): domain Eukaryota; kingdom Metazoa; phylum Chordata; class Cladistia; order Polypteriformes; family Polypteridae; genus Erpetoichthys; species Erpetoichthys calabaricus. The sequence continues at coordinate 105,248,399 of NC_041397.2, read as the reverse complement.
CGCTATCCATGAATAGGCGCAACTAGGCACAACTAGACCATGGGTGTCACAAAACAGGTTGCACTTTTATAATAGCAAATGGGCGAAAACAGAATCAAAAGATAGCAATGATTAACTGTCAATAAGTAAGAGTAGTGGAAGAATGGTCTAATGTACCTAGTGCAAAAAAGAATTGTAAAGACATATAGGCTGTGTTAAACAGTAGTGGGAAAAGGAAAAAGTGCAGTACACATATAAATTAATGTAGAATTAGATATAAACTAGCAGGTGGATAAAGTACAGGGCAGGTAAGAACAGGTTACCAAGAATACGTTGACCTTATGGTCTGAGGGAAAAAGCTGTCAAACTCAGGTTCCAGAAAGATGGAGACCTGGGTATGAGTTAAATTCAGGTCCACAGGCTGTGAGCCTGCAATACTAAGCACTGTACTACAATGCCACATGTTGAAATTCTCTGCCTACTTACAAAGCTTATAAAGGTGGTAGGCCTGAAAAATAAAGGTCCGACCTATACTACAGTACAGATCTAAGACAAAAGTGTAGGCCTCACAAATCTAAGGTAGGGTAGCCCTAAATCAAGATGTACCCTTACAGCCTTCACATGCCCAATATTGGGGCAAAAACTAAAGGCATATATATATAGAAAGGGTGAGAGGAAAACAGTCAAAAAAAAATCTTTGGCCCACAAAACCAAGAACACTGATTTTTACTAAAAAAGAATTTATTTTAGAAAATCGGGACTGGTCTCCTGTAGACTTTCTCATATACACATGGAGATGGATATTTGAGTAATAAACTGCAAGACAATGATTACATTTTTATATTATGTACATTAAAGAACCATCAACAAGAAGTCAAATCAAATTAATAATATATTGAACAATTATTATAAAAGTAAAGTTGAATAAATCAGACTCTGCAGCTGCATGAATAAAAGGTAAAAGTAAAGTACCACTTCCAGTTAGCAGAAAAAGCCCAAAAGTTGACAGAAATCTACATTTTGTACTGAATACTTGTATGCAAAATTTGGTTGACCTAAGTGAAAGCGTATTAAAGCATCTATCTATCTATCTATCTATCTATCTATCTATCTATCTATCTATCTATCTATCTATCTATCTATCTATCTATCTATCTATCTATCTATCTATCTATCTATTCAAGTTATCATGTTTACATACTGTGGTATTGGGCTGTATAGCGCCTGACCCGGCACAGACTTACACAAAGGCACGTGTCAAAGGAACAGAAATCTTTTATTTTTCTTCAGCCGTGGGGCACACGTTCCCTGTGTCCCACATGCCCAACACAGTCCCAACACAGTCCCCAAAACACTTTTAGTCACAGACCACACTATTCCTCTGGCACCACCAACACTCCTTCCAGGCAACCTCGTCCTCTTCCTCCCAATTCCGGCACTGAGTGGTGGTTGTTGGCTCCTTTTATGGCCCTCACAGAAGTGCTCCTGGTGCTTGCTCACCTGTACCCAATCGCATTCCCGGGTGGGGCCGATGATTAGACCAGCTGTGCTTAACGGTCTCTGCCACGCCCCTTGGCGTCCATCCCAGGTCCCCACAGGGTTGGGGAGAACTCCATCTCCCATGAAGCCCTGCGGGAAATGAGGCATCATTGTCAACCAGGGAGGCTGCCACCAAGCGTCCCAGGGGAGGTACTGAGGAGTCCATGGCTGCTCCCCCAGAACATAAGCAGAAGGGGTGTCCCGGCCGGGCAGGGGACCCGGTGGCCCGCCACAATACACACACACACATACACAGACAGACACACAGGCATAATTCCAAAATTGGTATTTTCTGACTCATGGAGGTCTAAAATGTCGAGATTCATAAAAATCTTGAAATGGAATTTTTGGAGGATTACAGTACTTTCTCTATACTTCATATACGAGAAAGTAAAAACAAAATTACTTCAAAGGTACTTGATATACAAAAAGGTTTGTAAAGAAAACAGCAAATCAAAAGCTGACAAATAAGTCCAGAATCTCCAAATTAATACCTTAAAAAAGGCAGAATGTTCAGAAACTACAAATATATAAACCACAGACAATATAAAATTGCTCAACAAAGTACATTTTTTCCTAAAAATCCAAATAAGGATGAGCCCCCAGAGGCTGACCATTCTACCAAATTCACTGACAACATATACAATATGTAGTGGTCATAACTCCCATTCCTTATTATAAGAAAATAATTTAAATTAATTTCTGCTGTATTTTAAAAAAAAAGTCTCAAAAGTATTCATGCATGTTAGAGACACTGATGAAAATGATGAATTTAAGTGTATCTGCTGTAGATATGTTTTTGACCAAATTATTATTTTTTTTTTGCAGTTATTCATTTTAAATTTGCCTTTCTATCCTGGGCAATGACTCTCACCCCCTGTATGAGGTCTTGGCTAAACAGTGGAGCACATTCAGGAATGGACTGAGGCAACTGTGTTGCTCTAAGCAGCACTATGTAATGTCATTTCTATCCTCAGCCAATCCAGATCTATAATGAGTCACCCCTTGGCCGAGGTGGCATTGTTCCCAGTCTGCTGAATGGTACTGAGCTGGTCTATGAGACATCTCTAAATAGACTTTGATGCTTTGTGCAATATGCTGTGCCAATAAAATGTGCTAATGACTGACACCCTGTACAGTGAAATTGTAACTTATTAGCAGGTAACATATAGATAATTCATGTTATATGTTTGTTTGTACCTTGTTAGCATTCTTAAGATTCTTATAATTTTTGTTCTATGTATATTTGAGTCATTTTTGTCTACTGCTGTAACACTGCAATTTCCTGTGAGATTTATCAAGTATCTATCTATCTATCTATCTATCTATCTATCTATCTATCTATCTATCTATCTATCTATCTATCTATCTATCTATCTATCTATCTATCTATCTATCTATCTATCTATCTATCTATCTATCTATCTATCTATCATAACGTAATTAACACACCTGCATTTTAAATTCAAATACAAATAATGAGCATTTACCTATAGCAAGACGTTTTGGGGAATTGTTTGAAACAGTGAATGATAAGGAGCTACTAAGCTGATATTATGAAACCTTGTAGAGTTAGACAGTTTTGCAAAGTGATATTAATAGCTTTGCAACAGAGAAACACAGGCAAATGTAGAAGCCGGACTAATGCAGGAGATTGTCCAATTACAGTCTACTTAAAACAAGGCAAAATGAATCCAAAATAGCCTTCAAAAAAGAAGACTATTATTGAGCTGTCTGTGTAATTAATTACAATGTAAAAATGTGCCTAACAAAAGAAATTCAAGCCTTCAGATATTCCTCTAATGAACTACAATGCGTTAATGACTGCATGTTCTGAAAAAAGGAAAGAATGATGTCTTGACCTAAATTACATTTTTCCTCGCTCATTTGTGAAGAAATGTCATTTGAAGCCTTGAATTTCTCCCAAAGTATGTTTATTATGCTGTTTTTCAGGACACAGCCAGACAGTGAAGTCTCTTTCTGTTCAGGCACTTCTGTTCATATGAACAGCTGTGCGTTGCCATGGCAGAATGAGACAGAGGTGGAGAAAGTGAGAGTTACCTTGCACCAGGCTTTTTTAATAAGACACACAACAGAAGAGTTTTTGCAGTTACGATAAAAACATTTAAAGGCATGAGTACTCTTTGAAAGGTACTGTATAAAGTAATTATTGATTAAATGTGGGTCTCTGAGTAAAATGGTACTTAGAAGTATAATTATTTGAAATGGTAAATATATTTGAGTTATATATGCAAATCCATCTAACCATGTCTTATCAAAGTATGTTCTGTTAAATAATATCTGTAAAGTGTATATACTTTACAGAAAAATGTGCCACTTAACCACGTTTTATATATGGAACCAGGAATATAAGAAAGAAAGCCCCACACAATGATGAAAGACAACCCATATTCTAAGTGCCATTTAGTCAGTGTTGTGCAAGAACTAGCTCAAAGTTCAGTTCATATAGATTAAAATGAATACATTCACATTCATAGTTCACCATTTCAATTTTGAACTAGTTCATGTTCAGTTAACTTTGTATTTTTTAAGGAGTGAGAATAAATGACCCATGAGCTTGCTTTTTTCAATTTTGCATGCCTTATATTAGGCTATTACAGTGTTCTTGAATAAAATACAATAATTATGATGACTTTTTTATTTAAATACACTTTATTGAGTTATACCCAGCAACAAACACATATAACCATATATACTAATATCCTCCCAGTCAAAAAAGAAATTAAATAGATGCAAGTATACATATAAATTACCACTCTATTTCCAACCATGTAACATAAATGGTGACTGTGGAACCAGCATGTAGCTGAACTAACTTATTACGCTGCCGGTCAAAATTCGCATCCAATGGGGAAAAATATAAAGAGGCCTCGCAAAGTACAACGTTTTCCTAAAAGTGAAGCAGAGCTTCACTGTGTGCTTGTGTCAGCTTAAACACAAGCAGGCAAACACAGACAGTGTCCATTTGAATTTATGTTATTTTTTCCAAATACAAATAAATGGCAAAAATTCGTAAAAGTACACTATTTGTGCTTATCCGAATACCATATTTGGATTCGGCTCCACCCGTACATTACAGGGTAAGGCAGAATGTTTAATCTGGACCTAAAGCAGATCCAGAATGTCACATAAAACTGAACTAGCTCACATTCAAGTTCTCCACTTGCAAATACATTACGTTAAGTTCACCATTCTTAGAAAAATGAGCTTGTTCAATGCACGCGCAACACTGTATTTAGTTTAGTGATAACACACACATGCACACATTCACACTTGATCATACAAGGCCAGTTTAGAGTAATCACTTAACTTAACCTTAATTGCAGGGAGTTTACGCACACTTTCTATCCTTGAGTTGAGAGGTGAGTCAGGTAAGATCAGATTAGAAGCATCAGCACCTGTGAAAACACTTCATTTGTCTTCCTTTATTTTAAGAACTGACTTGACTACTTTTGGACACTGATTGCCACCAGTTCACCCCCATTTAATTCACTATATCTGAATGTATTCCTGTCTTTGTTAACCTTTTTTGGGAATTTACAATAAAGTCTTTGCAGTAATTGATCACACAATTGGATATATTCAAATTATTGCTGTTTACATGTGTGCATTCCTGTTAAGGTTTGGTAATTTCATATGTGTTGTGTGTTCATGTGTTGCATTATCATCAGTAAATACTTTTTGAATTTTCTACTTTAAACGGGTAACTTCTACGTTTTAAAGCTGATGAGAGAGAACTGAACACACTGTATGGCTAATGTCTCCGTTGCCCCTCATTTTAAACAACATATTAACCTGGAAAGTGTTATAGGAGATGTATACCCAATTGTAGGAAACCCTGGAAGGTTGTCAAAAGAGTGAATTGCAATAAGAGTCACTGGAGTCCGGAGCATATCTTGGAGGTATTGGGCTTGATCAGTGTGTCAGTCCATCTTGGGGTATACTCCCGCACATTTCCATACCTATCGTATTAGACTAATTCAGAGTTAGCACTTAACCTAACCTGCACATCTTTGAGCTGTAGGGTTAACCCACAGAAACACAGGGAGAACATGGGAACTACACTCACACTGACCTAAGCTAGGATTCAAAACCAGGAGGTCAAAACTATGATGCAGCATCAGTAAACAATGTACCTAAATGCACAGTGTGGTGTAGCAGTTAAGGCTATGGACTTCAAACCCTGAGGTTGCAGGTTCATATCCCACTATTCATACAGTGCAACCATGAGTAAGTCACTTCACCTACCTGTGGTCCAATTGGAAGAAGAAACAAAATGTAACCAATTGAATCTCAAATGTTGTAAGTCCCTTTGTATAAAGGTGTCAGCCAAATAAGTAAATATAAATGCAATTCAACATAAAACATTTCCTCTCTAGTAGATGACAGCATGCACAAACACTAATTGGTTACTTCATATATATAGAATCATTCATTGCATCCTCCAATGTAACTAAAATTGCTTTGCTTAAAGTTTGAAAGCAAACATGTGGAACACACACACTAGTAACAGTTTCATAGTACAATCTACACATGACAATAATTGATCATGTGCCAAAGAAATCAGCTTTTTTCTTGCCTGAATATGTATCAGCTCATCACATTAATCTCTGTGGTGATGAAGTATCTGAAGAAACTGGTCATGATCCATCTTAAACATAACATCTCTGCTACTCTGGATTTATTACAGTTTGCATATCTGCGTAACAGTTCTATGGATGATGCCATCTCCCTCATACTGCAAACTGCTCTGGGATATCTGGAAAGGAAAAACACCTATGACAGGATGTTGTTCATTGACTATAACTGTGCCTTTAACACCGTTCTGGTGCTAAAGCTCAGAGACCCTGGCCTGAACAACTCCACATGTGGCTGGGTGTTTGATGTCCTGACTCCAGTCAGTGAGAAGTGGCAAAAATAAATCCTCCATGCTGATGACCAATATCAGCGTTTTACAAGACCTGCCTTAGCCCACGGCTCTATAGTCTATTCACCTATGACCGTGCAGCAAAGCATGAGAGCAACAGTATCCTCAGATTCACAGATGACACCTCTATGTTTGCCCTCATCAGTGACAATGATGAGGTTGCCTAAAAGAGAGAGGTAAAAGACCTGACTGTATGGTTCCATAACAACACCCTTTCCCTGAATGTCGACAAAACAAAGGAGATTATTGTTGACTTCAGAAAGAACAAAGGCAGTCATGCGCCACTCCACATCAATGGCTCCTCTGTGCAGACAGTTAGCAGCTTCAGGTTTCTGGGTGTCCAGATCACCACCTTCATACTGAAAAAGGCTCAGCAAAGGATTGTTTTCCTGAGGAGGCTAAAAAGCTTTAGGTTTAGCTTTAGCTGCACTATTGAAAGTATCCTGACCGAATGCATCACAGTGTGGTTTGGTAACCTCACTTGCCAGGACTGCAAACTCCTCCATGCAGCTTATAAAATAAATTGGGTTGACCTTTCACAGCTTTAAACTATCTACTCTACCAGATGTCTGAGATGAGCTGAATCCATCACCTCTAATGACAGTCACTCAGCTCATCCCTTGTGTTCACTTCTGCATTCTAGGAAGTGCTACCGAAGCCTCATCGCTCACTCCACTGGCTTCTGGAATAACTTCTTCCCCCAGGCCATAAGGACACTGAACTCCCAGTACCTTGATCCTACCTGCCCTGCACTGTGTACTGTACCTATCTGCTGAGTTATGTGTAATTGTAAGATATTTTGTTACTTTTTTACTTTATTCATTTATGTTTATGCTCTTTATTTATTTATCTTCTGCTACACTTATTTATTCATTTAATTTTTTTAAAAATCACTGCATCTGTGGCACATGAATTTCACTATGCTCTCACAGTGACATTAAGGTTCTCTAACCAAACTAATCTCTAATCTTAAATTGAACCAAAGATAAAAAAAGGATCATCTGTTTCACCTGTCATATAACACATTACCTGAAGATGGCGCCAAATCAATGTCATTTTTGAGTGAATAACTATAAAGCTGCGACTGAACATAATGCAGACAGTACAGGAGGCAATTTGGGGTGTCATATACAATATTATCTGTAGATGGCAGCAAATAACTGTAATTCATGAGTGAAATAAAACTTATTACACTGCCACTGAAAATAATGTGAAAAGCCTATGTGCCAGACTGACCTGTCATAGTCAATACTACAAAACAGTGCCAAATTACTATAATATTAAACAGTATTCTGAAAAGTTTGAGTCAGAAAAAAATTCTAAGAAAAATATTTTAAAATATTTTCCAATTCTAGTTTCTGAAAGTACTTTGAATATATGAATTACTTTTTCTTTGGCATCTAATATTCTTCACAATGAGGCCATTGTGTATCATTTACTGCTGCAGATTGATTGTATGCAAGAACACTCTTTACATTTTTGTTATATTTGATTTGTTTATCTAAAATGTACAAGACAAACAGGTTTTTGTAATACAGTCCTTATAACAGAAAAAAGAATATAAAAGGTTAGACAGCTACACACACTGCAGGCTGTTCTAAGCATTTCTATCCATTCATTATATACTTAATATGTTTATTGAAATGCAGAATCACCAAGAATAGTGTTTATGTATATATCTTTTTAACTTCAGAATAATAACTGTTCCTTTGGCATACTGTATATACTTTGATGGATCTGGATTTTATTGCCTTTCTTTCTTATTGCCTAATTCAAAATGAAAAACAGTTTAACACAAGTTTAATATTGCCAAAATATGAATGTTACTTTAAACAAGTATGACTGTAGGGGAATGAAGTCTATCCATTTTCTGAAACTGTTTCTTTTATAAGGAATCTTGACTGTAAGACCAGGACCGATATTGCGTAGGAAACCAGTCATAAACCACCACCAATCATAAATAATAACCATAAATAAAATGACGGAATTAAAGGAATGGGTGGCATAGTCCTGCCATGTGCAAAAGTCCGCTGACGACACTGCTATCGTGGGCTGCATCAGGAGTGGGCAGGAAGAGGAGTATAGGAACCTCATCAAGGACTTTGTTAAATGGTGTGACTCAAACCACCTACACCTGAACACCAGCAAAACCAAGGAGCTGGTGGTGGATTTTAGGAGGCCCAGGTGCCTCATGGACCCCGTGATCGTCAGAGGTGACTGAGTGCAGAGGGTACAGACCTATAAATACCTGGGAGTGCAGCTGGATGATAAATTGGACTGGACTGCCAATACTGATTCTCTGTGCAAGAGAGGACAGAGCCAGCTATACTTCCTTAGAAGACTGGCGTCCTTCAACATCAGCAATAAGATGCTGCAGATGTTCTATCAGACGGTTGTGGCGAGCGCCCTCTTCTACGCGGTGGTGTGCAGAGGAGGCAGCATTGAGAAGAAGGATGCCTCACGCCTGGACAAACCGGTGAGGAAAGCAGGCTCTATTGTAGGCATGAAGCTGGACAGTTTGACATCCGTGGCAGAGCGACGGGCGCTCAGAAGGCTCCTGTCAATCATGGAGAATCCACTGCATCCACTAAACAGTGTCATCTACAGACAGAGGAGCAGCGTCAGCAACAGACTGCTGTCACTGTCCTGCTCCACTTTTTACCTGCATTTTTATTACTCTTTAATTTAATATTGTTTTTTATCAGTATGCTGCTGCTGGAGTATGTGAATTTCCCCTTGGGATTAATAAAGTATCTATCTATCTATCTATCTATCTATCTATCTATCTATCTATCTATCTATCTATCTATCTATCTATCTATCTATCTATCTATCTATCTATCTATCTATCTATCTATCTATCTATCTATCTATCTATCTATCTTTAGTGGTTAAGAGTGCAGCTTTATAAATCTGACATCTTGAGTTTGAAGTCTGCGCCTGATCATTGTCTGCTTGGTTTTTGTATGCTCTTTCTGTGGGTTTTCTCTCACATATCCAAAAAATGTGCAAATTAGGTTAATTTTGGTTTACATTTAGGTGTGTGTGTGTATGAGTGGTCTCTGTATTGGACAGGCACCTTGTCCATGGCTGTTTTTCTTGCCTACACTGGGACTAGTGCTGCTGGGCCCCACCCAAATTGGATTACGCAAGATTGACAATTCTAGTTTTTGTTTTCAATTTCTATGCCTTCACTTTAAATTATAGAACTCTTACCCTAAATTTATGCATTTGCTGAATTATCTTTTTGTGTTTTTCTTTTGAACACTGGGCAGGACAGGAAGAAGTACATTTCTGACCCCATTTCTCTTTTCTTTTCTCACTTTGTGTGCCTGTTTCTTTCCAGGGAGCTACGGCAATGGCTTACAGAAGCAGAGCTGGCAGACTCACATGGCTGAGATGCTTCGAGGCAGGCAATCTGGCAACTGCCTCACATCAGTGACTTTATATCCCTGAGGTTCAGAAAGGCTACAGAGCAGAGAGTTTGGTCATGGAGATGACCAGAAGCAAAATGTCAGTTTTCCAGAGCTGTTTCTTTCTGAGGATTCTCAAAAAAAGGAAGCTGTGTTGTAATAAAGACATACAGTACCAGCTAGTGATATAGACAAGAAACCTGCTCAAATTCTGTCATGGGATGTGACTAATGGGCATAGATAATGGCATGTGGACAATTTTTATTTTTAAATTTTAAAGGTGTCCACTTATTGAGGGCTGAAATGAGGATGAAAAAGAGTCTGCAAAACTATCTTCTGACAAGTATCTTAAATGTGTCACATTTGAGGTCATGCTATGTGATGAGCCATAAAGACCCTCCATGCCTCTAAACAGTACCAGTGTCTTGAAATGATCCCCCTACTGCCAAAGGGTGGGCTGTAGCTTTGATGAGTCCCTTTAACCAATTTTATCTTGCATTCAGGGTCATCTAAACGAGGGGTGCGAAATTATTTTCTGTTAGAGTTAACTATATGGTTAGTTCTACTGACTCATTGAACCAGCATCCTAGATTTAAATCCATATTTCATTCACTACCTGGGGGGACTCATTACTGAGTGATTACTGGGGCCCCAAGTCATTTAAAAATACTATGTAAGCACAATAATTTAAAGCTGTTGGAAATACATAATCATGATAGATAGATAGATAGATAGATAGATAGATAGATAGATAGATAGATAGATAGATAGATAGATAGATAGATAGATAGATAGATAGATAGATAGATAGATAGATAGATAGATAGATAGATAGATAGATAGATAGATAGATAGATAGATAGATAGAGCCAGAGTCGGATGGTAGTGGATGAAGCTTGCCGGAGAGGAGTGGTGGAGAAAAAAAGAGAAGAAGAATTGTGTGGGCTTGAGCTTATTGGGACTGTGTTGAGCCTGTGGGCATGGAGCAGGTGTTGCCCATAGGCAAAGAAAAGAAAATAAAAACATTTATTTGTTTTATTAGTGCGCCTGGTTGAGCGCTGGTATAGCGGCTTTTGTCACAATAGATAGATAGATAGATAGATAGATAGATAGATAGATAGATAGATAGATAGATAGATAGATAGATAGATAGATAGATAGATAGATAGATAGATAGATAGATAGATAGATAGATAGATAGATAGATAGAGTGGAACCTCGGTTCACGAACGTGTCGGTACACGTACAACTCGGTTTACGACCAAAAAGTTCGCCAAACTTTTGCCTCGGTTCATGACCACACACTCGGTATACGAACAAGCCAGTTTCCCTTTCGGTTTATGCGCGCTGTTGATTTCCGCACGTGTTGCATTGTTCTCGGTCAGACGTGCATGCTTGCACATGCGTACATGCTTTCGCTGTGAACTCTTTGTGCTCTATTTCATTTCTCTTCCGGTTCATACGCGCCGATTACTGTATTTAAGCACATGTTCAGCCTCTCCCTGTTCATTGTTCTCAGTCAGACGTGCGTGCTTTACCTGTTAACTCTTTGTGCCCTACAGTATTTCGTGTGCTTTTGTAGTTAACCATGGCTTCTAAGCAAGTGAAGAGTGGTGAGAAGAAAGTTTTGCAGAAAATTTAAATCGAAGTAAAGAAAGAAATTACTGAAAAGTATGAGCGTGGCGTTCGTGTTACTGATCTTGCCGCCGAGTACAAGAAGTCAAAATCTATGATTTCGATTATTCTAAAGCAGAAAGAATCTATTAAAGCAGCTGATGTTGCAAAAGGAGTTACAGTGTTAACCAGGCAGAGGCCTCAAGTGCTGGAAGAGGTGGAAAAACTGTTGCTAGTGTGGCTGAACAAGAAGCAACTTGCAGGGGATAATGTAAGCGAGGCGATGTTATGCGAGAAAGCCAGGAAGATTCATGGCGATTTGCTGCAAAACTATCCTTCTACGAGTGGCGAAAGTGAGGAATTTAAAGCCAGTAGAGGATGGTTTGAAAAGTTTAGCAAGAGAAGTGGCATTCATAGTGTGGTAAGGCATGGAGAGGCTGCTAGTTACGATGCTGAAGCTGCGAAAGAATTCATGAAAAATTTCACAAAATTAGTGGAAGATGAAGGCTACATCCCGCAACAAATCTTCAACTGCGACGAGACCGGATTGTTCTGGAAGAGGATGCCGAAGAGGACCTACATTACCCAGGAAGAGAAGGCTATGCTCGACCATAAACCAATGAAGGACAGGTTAACCGTTTTGCTGTGTGCTAATGCTAGTGGCGATGTAAATATCAAGCTGCTACTTGTTTACCAATTTGAGAACCCTCGTGCTTTCAAGCAGCACAATGTAAACAAAGCCAGACTGCCTGTGATGTGGAAGGCAAACACGAAGGGGTGGGTCACAAGGACTTTGTTTTTGGAATGGCTGCACGAGGCTTTTGCTCCCACCGTGAAGCAATATCTTGAAGAGAATAACCTGCCTAAAAAATGCCTTCTTCTGATGGACAATGCACTGGCACACCCTCCAAATTTGGTTGACGATATGGTTGAGGAGTACGACTTTATTAAGGTCGTGTTCCTCCCCCACAACATGACTCCTCTTCTGCAGCCCATGGACCAGCAGGTTATTTCAAATTTTAAGAAACTGTACACCAAAGGACTATTCACCAGGTGTTTCAATGTGACCGAGGAGACGTCTTTGACCCTGAAATAGTTCTGGAAGAACCATTTTAATATCGTTCATTGCATCTGACTCATTGATAAAGCCTGGGAAGATGTCATACACCGCACCTTGATCTCGGCCTGGAAGAAACTATGGCCTGAATGTGTTCCTGAACAGGTTTTAGAAAGCTTTGAACCTCCTGTTGTGGATGAGATTGTGTCCATGGGCAAGAGCATGGGTCTTGAATTGGACAATGAGGACATCGAGGAGCTGGTCCTGGATCACAAGGAGGAGCTTAGGTTGCTCACCGAGGAGCAGTCCTCCAGGGAAGAAGAGGAAAGGGCGGTTATAAAAAGTGATGCGATAAAAGCCATCATGAAAAGATGGAACGAGTGCCAGGATTTTTTCGAAAAGAACCACCCTGACAAAGTGGTTACGAACAGAGTGATAAACATGATGAACGACAATGTCGTCCCGCATTTCCAAAAAATTTTAATGCGTAGGAAAAGGCAAGTCACATTAGACCGCTATTTCACTAAGTCTGATCCACCAGCTAAACAGCTAAAAACACCAGAAACCCAAGAAATCACAAGACATAAAACACCTGAAGGAAAACATCCCTCCATCGCGGAGCCAGACTCTCCCTCAAAACTGTAACCTCCTCTCCACCCAGTTCCTCCACACTTCATGCCAGACCTCGACTCATGCAAGGTTAGTTTTCTTGGTGGTTTATGGTTAGTTTTTGTATTACGGATTTTTCAAATGTTCATTTTTTGGTTCGTAGCGTGAATTGTTGCAGTGTTACTTTTCTCTTTTTTCAAATGTTCATTTTTTTCCCTGTGCTTAAAACTCGTTTAAAAAGTGTTTACAGCGAGTGGTTCGTACCGTGATTTGTTGCAATGTTACTTTTCTTGATGGTTTATTAAATTACAGATTTTTCAAATGTTCCTTTTTTTCCCTTGTGCTTAAAACTCATTAAAAAAAGTGTTTATACAGCGATCGGGTTGCAAGGCTATAGCGCGAACTGCTGCAATGTCACTTTCTTGGTTGCTTGTGGTTGGTTTTTAAATAAAGTTCGTATTTGTTCAAATGTTCCTTTTTTTTCCCCCTGTGCTTAAAACTCATTAAAAAAAGTGTTTATACAGCGATCGGGTTGTAAGGCTATAGCGCGAACTGCTGCAATGTTACAGAGAGAGAGAGAGAGCGAGCGAGCCTGCGCATGCAGCTGAGCAGGGAGCCTGGGTGTTTGTGTCAGTGTTATTCAATGTTTTTACATTAGTTTACTATTACACTGTGCATTCTATGGTGTAATTAACTATATTTGTGCTTAAAAATCTTTAAAAAAATATATTTACATACAGTTCGTACAGTCTGAAACGGATTAATTGTATTTGCATACAATTCTATGGGGGAAATTGCTTCAGTTCACGACCAAATCGGTTTACGACCAGAGGTTTGGAACGAATTATGGTCATGAACCGAGGTTCCACTGTAGATAGATAGATAGATAGATAGATAGATAGATAGATAGATAGATAGATAGATAGATAGATAGATAGATAGATAGATAGATAGATAGATAGATAGATAGATAGATAGATAGATAGATAGATAGATAGATAGATAGATAGATAGATAGATAGATAGATAGAAATGTCGCTTGATAGTATTGGTGCAACATACAAGGAAAACACAGAACACGAAAGATAAAATATAAAATGATAAAATATGACTCAGCATAGAAGGGCAATACAAAAAATAAAAAGATAAACTCCTATGTGAAGGTATACATAGACACTGAGTAGAAGCTCAGGCCTGATTAACTGCATGTGGAAAAAAAGGCAATGTTTAGACAACATGTTGTTTCAGCTTTCATTGTACAAAGGTATTTTCCATTGGGAAGTCTCTGGAATAGGTGATGTCCTGGGTGAGGCAGATCAGCAATGATCTTTGTGGCACGATTCCTTACCCTGGACTCATATAGGACTTGAATGCTAGGTAAGTTACAGCCTACAATCTTTTCTTGATGTGTTGCAGATTGGCCTTAGCCTGAAGAGCGGCAGCACCAAGCCAGACAGTTAGAAATGAAGTCAGAATGGACTTGATGATGGCTATGTATAACTGGACCAATATTGCTTGATAGATTGAATTTCCTCAGCTGACTAATTCAGCAGAACATCCTCTGACAGGCTTTCTTCTGTGCTTAAGCCCAAAGTTTTTTGAATGTTAGGGTCCAAATTATTATTGCTTAACCGCAAATACACACAAACAAATACAGAAAATAGAGAAAACATCTGACTTGGCTAAAGATAAAGAAGCAGTCACTGTAAGACATTATGCAGGTGTACAGCTGTAGCCATGAAGGATCCCCAATAGACTTTTTTGACACAGTTTTGCTGAATGATTGTTTGGCTGAAATTCCACAATGCTAGTATGTCAGAGGATGTGTAGCATTGTTCAGAATGGCCATTAGTTTGGTCTTCATTCTCTTTTCTGTACTGTTCATCGACAAAATACACCAAAGCCTTTTTGCAGCGAATTTGCTGTCTTTGGCTGTGACTTTGTTCACCAAATATGTTCCTGTAAATTTGCCATGCAGCCAGCTTAGACAAACATTTTTTTCCAAAGTGCCTTGTGAGGCTTTGCAAGGCCAATGTGACATCACCAAGCTATAGCAGCTATGCGGCAGAACTTTTATGCATGTGTACTGTAAGATGATTTCTGATCTGCTTTGGGAATGCATGATCCCATTACCCAAACAATACTCCAGCCTTCCACCCTTCAAGCGTTTAAAAAAATAAATTAATAAAACTTGCAGTGTTTTCATTTGAGGGATAAATTAGCTGACCATAGTAATGTTACTGAATATATAACACTGGTCTCTGTGCACCTGCAGCACTTTTGCATGCATAATTAGCCATGTGCTGCACCTATGATCCAAAACAAGCCTTAAAGGAGTCCTTCCACTCCACCTCCCAGAGAAAGATAACACAAGAAATAATAATAATAATAATAATGAAATACTTATTACTGTTTACAAGGTGTTTCCATCTTCTTCATGGAAAAGAAAAAGTGCAAAGCAGCTGCACAGATACATGTGAAACAAAAAAGATGTTCCAGCTGTGCTCAGAGATGTAACTTTAAAGCACTGATGCTTCTTGTACCCCAAGACTGCAGTTCTGTGAGTGTAATGATATATGTATTTTGCTTACTTTTTGGAATGTTTGTGGCCACTTATGGATTTGGTTTGTGGTATTTATTTCTTCTACATCTTTTGTTGTTTGAGGCATGGTGACACAGTGGTTATCACTGATGCCTCACAATTCCCTAGCTCTCATGGACAAATAAACATAGTTGCTCAAAACTAGTTCAGTTCCTCCATCCCCATTGACTGCAATACATTTTGCGGAGTTCAGCAAAGTTTCTGAGCACTTCCATGATTTTGACAAAATCACACTCCACAGGGTTCGCTCATCACAGCTCCTCTGCTACTACCTCCAGCAGGTCCAGAATGTCTCTTAGCCTGCCTTCTTAGTCAGCTTGTTGATTTGGTGGATCTCTCTTGAAGTGATGTGAAAATTGAGTGTAAGGGGCCTTCAGATCATTGTGCCCATATACACTTAGGGGAAAAGGTCTAACCATGGTGACAGTGGTGGATTAGCAATGTGTTTCTTCTTTAGGGCAGGATGGAGGCTGCCTGTGATACCCAGTCTTTAGAGGGCTAATGATGGTCTACGGGTACAAGAACCCCCAGACCTTCTAAAATGTTGGATTTGCAGCAGCATTAACACAAACCTAAACTTGAATGTGGTTCCCCAAATTGGTTGGAAGCACAACAAGTGAGAGTTATAGTTGGAAGGACAGTAGTGGCAAATGCAGGCTAACCCTAAACAGAAGGCCAAGGTCAAGAGAAAAAGTAATAACAGAAATGTAAGTAGAAGGATGAGGTTTTGAGGGTAGTTTAATGGTGGAGTAGTGGGAAATCCACTCAACATAATGAACAGGGATTCGAGATTTATATAGTGATGACCAGAGTGCATTTTTAATTCTTTATTTTACTTTTGTATTTGCTATTGTTTTTCATTTTTTGTATATTACTTGGTGAGTTTGTCTCATTTTTGATATTTTGACCTCTTTAACCTTATTCTGCATGTGGCCAATCACCAATACAGTACTTATCTATCACATTAAATATTATTTGACTGATACATGATTATTCAATATGCCCAGGCTTGCAATTTAAACTGCAACCTCAAGTTCAGTCACATCACCTTGGTAGCATGACAAAAGCTTCTGATCAGCTTCATTCTAATTTAGTATTGTGTATTAAAACAAATCATATTGTAATATAATGAACTTGTTTTCTTTTGTTAATAAGCGCAGAGTTGAGGATTGAATATTGCTCATTTCAGACAGTTCACATCTCTGTAGTAATCCACTTTTGTGAAATTCCATTTGTAACTGCTCAAACTGAAGGCAGTGCTAATTGGTATGTCCAATGCAACTTACTTTGTGTGAAAGGCACTACTCTCACTGCTGCTGCCTAGCTAGTTAATGAAAAAAGAGCCAGTATGTCGCATACTCAAGAGCGTGTTGATGAAAACGAGTCCAGAAAAATATTTCTCTTCAATCTCTCTCTTTTTTTTGCTGTCAGTGATTACTGAGCTTCATAGCATAATAAAAGCTGATTCTGACCTGGAAAATGAGAAAAGGTCTCAAGTGACCAGCCAGAGACAGGCGATAAGGTGAGCCAGGTTATTCTTATGGCATCAAGTGTAGCAGAAGCTGACAGGCAGTGCCCTCAATCGGATGTACTCGAAAGCATTCCATCTCCGAAGTGTTAGTGCAAAGCCAATTTTTGCAATAATTTTTGGCAAAGAGAACAGTTACTTAATATAGTATGCCATTGTATATAAAGAAAGAATTAGCTTTTCACACATACAACATTCTTCTGTAAATAATGAGCGGAAGGCAGAAAGTCATGTCACTGGAGTGCTCAACCAAATTTCATTTGGTCTTTATTTGTCTCAATAATTACTACAGCTGAACAGCATTATAGTGTAATGAATTGCCTTTTTATAGTAAAAGGAACACAAATGTAAAAAAAAAAAAAATAGCTCAACAAAAATAACTGCCAAGAGACCTAAGGAACATATTTGCATTTAAACAATCTTACATTATTTTGGGTGGTTAACTTATTGAGCAAAGAAGCATTTAAAGGGTAAAGTGAAATAATTTTTGAATAATTAACAACATTAATTATTCTTCATCAAAAATTCAAATTCAATTGGAACCTTGCTTATTTCTTTGTAAGATTATTACACACTTTATTATGTTCATAATAATTACTTACAGATGCTCAAAAATCACTACAATTATTTTTTGTCTGACACCTCCTGACTCAAGAAAACCCCCTCATATGATATACCATTCAATTCATGTTAATTTCTAGTTATAGAAGATGTCTTGCCTTTTGGGGTTCCCCCTCTTTCTGTCCCTCCAAAACAGAAAAAAAAAACAATTTTTAGGCCATTTTGGGAACATATTTTGCGCAGGAAATTACGGTCTTATGATAAAGAGTAAACCAATAGGTGTCTTCAGTAAAAGGACTTGACTTTGTGCATGACTTTGACTTTGTGCATGCTATATCAATCACCCCCAAATATGTAATGGGATATTAGGTGTTAAAGTTATTCGGTTTCTCAAAACTTAGAAAAAATGGGGATTGTCAATTTATGCTATTTTGAGGTTGGTGATGACAAATACGATAATATTTCTGATATTTGTTTCTTTATTGGTGGTCATAACCCTCTAAGAGCCTCTCTCTGAAGGTTAAAAATAGGTGGTGTATTGTTTTAGACTATTTCAAGGTCAATGGTTATGCATATGGTGTTATTATTGATTTTTAATTCTTTACTATGGTCTGACCCACTGTGGACCTCTATCATAGGATAAAAAATACAAATTTCTATTATAATCGGAAATATTTAGACTTTAAACATTTAAATTGAAGCACAAATTTTAATATTTCAAATAACAGGCCTTTAATGACCTCTTAGGAACAGCCATCAGCAGTGTGTCTGTTTGCAGAGAGAGTGTCGACCTTGTCAAGAGGTTTACTTACCTTGGCAGTGACTTTCATGTCTCTGGTGACTCTTCTTATGAAGTCAGTAGACAGATAGGGAGAGCATGGGGGGTCATGAGGTCGCTGGAAAGGGGTGTGTGGCGCTCCCGATATCTATACAAAAGGACGAAGGTCCAAGTCTTTAGAGTCCTGGTGCTTCCTGTCTTGCTATATGGTTGCGAGACATGGACGCTATCCAGGGAACTGAAACGAAGACTGGACTCCTTTGGTACTGAGTCTCCCTGGAAAATTCTTGGGTACCGTTGGTTTGACTTTGTGTGGAATGAGCGGTTGCTTATGGAGCACTGAATGAGGTACATTACCTGCATTGTGAGGGAGCGTCAGTTACGGCTTTACAGCCATATGGCGCGATTCCCTGAGAGTGATCCAGCTCGTAGGATCCTCATTGTTGAGGACCCGAGTGGCTGGACTAGGCCAAGGGGTCGCCCACGTAACACCTGGCTGCATCAGATAGAGGGTCATTTCCGGAGGGTGGGACTGGACCACGTGTCTGCCTGGTTGGCTGCCAACCAGGATCCCGAGCTGTTTAGTCATGTAGTGGGTGTGTATTGTGTACGTTTACCTGATTAAGTGACTCCTTTTTTATGAACACCCTAGATTAGAGCAGTTTCTGCTAATTCACAGTAATTGCCACAGTGTTAAGACATACCTCATATTATGACAAGTAAAGATAGGTAGACTGACCCGTACTTTTGTAAATAATCAATTGATGTTTATTGAAGAATGTGTTTCTGCAGCAAGATAACCAGATGTAACATTCTAGATCAGTTCTAATGTAGTCTTGTTTGCTCCAGTAGACCGCTCTCTGTTGTAGCCACCCTCCATTAGATTGGTTGTGTACCTTATTTTAAAAATGAGTGGCATACAGAACAAAGCAATGGAAATAAATTAAGTTTAAAACTGTCATGCATTACTGAAATTAGTATGTAACATTATAAAAAGACAGGCTTCTAGAATTTGCGAGATAAGCACTGAGTGAAAAACCTGTGGATATGAATTTCTTACAATCTGAAATGATGTATACATTAATTAAAACAAGTAGGGCCAGCGTGTACACATTAAAGCTTCACATTCTCCCAATTCTTGTCTTGTTTGCTGTAATAAAATCAAATTGGTACTTATTATCCATTCAATACATAAATTAGGTAAGTACATGTAGCCTACGCTCATTGCATGCAAGTTTTTAAAAGTTTTTTTTTCTTTATTGCTTTTCTTTTTCTTCCCTCTTTTTTCTAAATGAATAGATTAAAATTAAAAAGGATCTGCCTGACTTATTTCATTCTATATTACAGGCAGTACAGTCAAAAGTAATAACCAGCCTACAGCAGTCATATGAGCCAAAAAGCAACTTTCAACTGCATTTTGTATATTTGATAACAATGCAGAAGTCACCACAAACAAGTAGGTGGTGTCAATCCATCCATTAAACCACTTAATCTGGTCAAAGGTGTTAAACAAGGATCCTATCTTGGATGGGACATTTGAGGTACACTGATGCACAAACAGACACTCACTCATTATTGGCCAATTTAAAGCCACCTATTATTCAAACTTATATTTCTGGGGTGCAAGGGGAAAAGTGGAATATTTAGAAAACATCCAGTGCAAAGATGGGAATTAGACACAGCCTCTATACAGTCCTGTCCTGTCCATGAAATAACTTTGTAATAATTTGAATTTATAATCATGCAAAAAGGGTAACACAGTGGAAGAGTGGTTAGCACCAGAACTGTATAGCTCATTTTGTTAATAATCATTGTCACTGTCTTTGTGGTATGTGCCTTTTTTGTCTTTATTTACCTGATGTTTTGTATGTGCTGTAGTTTTTAGTTTTCCTCCTATGTGACAATGATACATACTGCAGGTTAAATACCTTGTTGTATAAAGTACCCCAACAGTTCTGCTTGAGTAGAAGAAGAGATCCCTTACTGAAAAGTTACTCCAGTAAAAGTAAAATTTGTCAAGTAGAAGTTTTAAAGTATGTGATAATAATTGCACTTAAGTACATTGTGACCGCTGCTGCAGGGGGATGTGGTCGCTCTTAAACAGTTTCTCAATGGGAAAAAAACACACTCTTAAAGCTCCTCTTTGTGGGATCAGCTGCTGATATGCTGGCTGGCCGTGCAACGTGCTCAACATATGGGGCTTTGAACATTTAAAAGACCGAGCCACAGCCATCCTGTGCTCTCTCATCTCTCCTGTCTCTCTTCCCCCAGACTCCCACTGCTCCGGCCGCTGCTTCCAGGCTGCTGTAGCCCCTTGATAAAGAAGACTTTTGTTCTTTTGAGCAGGAATTAGGGCCAGTGTGTCAAATTTGAAAGCTGTTCCTTGCAAGGCCAGATTGAACCCAAAAGAGACATGTGTTTGTATCTGCCTGAACAGCAATAAAGTTTCTACTCCTTGGAAAACCTTCAGTACCCTTCTGTACAACTTTGTGACCCAAGCTTGACAACATGTAAATGCACAATCTCTCCCATTTTATACTCATCCATTCATTTTTGAAACACACTTATCCAGAGGAGGAAGCTGTAGCCTATTCCAGCAAGCTTCAACATATCAGAAGACAATTTAGCATTGCCAACTCAGCTAACAGGCAAGTCCTTAGACTGTGGGAGGAAATCCATGCACATATGTAGAGAAAATAAAATATCCATGAAGGATGATCCCAGGGCTTAAATCCCACTCTGCTTGTTGTGAGGCAGCAGCAGTACGACTGCACCACTGTATCACCCTACCCCTGTTGTTCATGCACACACACAAAATGTGACTATTTAATTCCTGGAATGGTGAGTATAGTGGGCCTTGAATCTTGATAGATGAGAGTAAACAGCAATGGCTTGTTGTTGCAACTAATCTTTCTACAAATAAACACAAGTTTAAAAGCGTATTTAAAGGTGATGAAACATTTTGTTTCCAGTAACAAAGCAGCAAATCATGCAGTTGGTGACTACGGCACTACGGTTTTGAACTGCGAGAGTGACATGCATGCTTTTTTTTGGCAGTTTACATGGCTGTTCCAGGAACTCAATTTTGTGTGTGTGCGTGTATGTGTGTCGGGTCAGGTTAGGTTGGGGAGCATGCAATGGTACAGCATGTTGCCGCACCCACCACACAACAAAACAGTTCGGGATCTTGGTTGGCAAGCCCCCATTAAGATACGCGTTTCAGTCCCACCCTTCAGAAATGACCATCTATCTGCTGAGCCAGGTGTTACATGGGAATCCCCTTGGCCTTGTCCAGCCATTCGGGTCCTCAACAATGAGGATCCTGCGAGCCACATCACCCTCTGGGAATCGCACCACATGGCTAAGTGCCGTAACTGAAGTTTCCTCACAATGCGGGTAATGTGCCTCATTTGGAACTCCATAAGCAACTGGTAATTCGACACAAAGTCAAACCAACAGTACCCAAGGATTCTCTGAAGAGACCCAGGATCTCTGTGTGCATGTGTGTGTGTGTATAAAAATATCTTTGACTACCATCTTTTTGTGGATGATTTGTATTGCACTCATTAAAGTATGAGCCAAGTATCTCAAAGCAGTGCCACTGAGCATGAGCAGATACCCTAATGATTGTATTTGAGATTCAGTGTGGTAGACACTAATCTGCTCCTGAAAGCCACTTTGTAAACTGAATTCTCATAACATGAACACCTGATTACAATTAATTTACATAGAGAACAATTTCAAGTGCTAACTAGTTCCAGAAATGGCATTCATTTTTGTTCAAATCATGCCAAACTAATTGAAAATTGTCAGAACTGCTTTTATTAAAACATCAGTCACCAAAACAAACCCTAATTATGTTTAATAAAACACTTTAGAGAAATTTATCACTCCTAGTTTTACATTGAAATGAATGACCTTTTTCCTAAAGTTTTCCAGCTGTTTCACTGTCTGTTTAGGAGTGCAATGTCCAGGAAAATCTGAGAAGCATGTAAGCAACATGACAAACTGTGTGAATCACAATACGTGAATGCACAAGCACACCTCATGGCAGCCTGCTGGTCAGCCCCACCCCATTCGGCAGCCTTGAAAGTAACCAATTGCGAGATTTTGTGTCACCAGTGTCCAGCCCTGCAATGTTCTGTGGGTTGTGGCAACATGTACTTGGAACGATTGCACAGTTCTAACATGCTGCCTGATTCTTTGTATATTTTCATAAAGAGCGGGAAGCCCATATTTTAGATAATTGACTGATTAAAACTTTGTGGCAACTTGCATAACCCTTTTTTTTTCTGGTTTAATATCGCATTACTAAATATATAAGGAGCAATATATCAGAATAAAACAGCCACTTGCATTTGAAAATATAGTGAAGTAAAAAAAGACAGAAAATTTTATACTCACGTAAAGTAGAAATATTCTCAAAACATAATCAAATACAGTAACAAAGTATTTCTACTTTGTTACCATGCAACACAGGTATTTTGTCATTTCCAAGATACATAAAAGAGAAGCAGATCTGCACCGTCCATGTTCACATGAGCATTTCTAAACATTTCATCTGAAGTTTGCCAAATATGCTATTCCTTCACAAGATCTGAAGAAGTGAGGCAAATTAAAAGTAAAAGTTACTGATCTGCCTTTATTTTATTGTAGGTTAAAAGCTAAAAATTACTTAAACAGATGTGACACAAGGAGCTTTAAACTTTATAAATTATTTTACTGTATAATTTTAACCTAGTGCTAGCTAGCTATGTACAGTGCATCCAGAAAGTATTCACAGCGCATCACTTTTTCCCCATTTTGTTATGTTACAGCCTTATTCCAAAATGGATTAAATTCATTTTTTCCCTCAGAATTCTACACACAACACCCCATAATGACAACATGAAAAAAATTTACTTGAGATTTTTGCAAATTTATTAAAAATAAAAACATTGAGAAAGCACATGTACATAAGTATTCAGAGCCTTTGCCATGAAGGCTCAAAATTGAGCTCAGGTGCATCCTGTTTCCCCTGATCATCTTTGAGATGTTTCTGCAGCTTAATTGGAGTCCACCTGTGGTAAATTCAGTTGGTTGGACATGATTTGGAAAGGCACACACCTGTCTGTATAAGGTCCCACAGTTGACAGTTCATGTCAGAGCACAAACCAAGCATGAAGTCAAAGGAATTGTCTGTAGACCTCCGAGACAGGATTGTCTCGAGGCACAAATCTGAGGAAGGTTACAGAAAAATTTCTGCTGCTTTGAAGCTCCCAATGAGCACAGTGGCCTCCATCATCTGTAAGTGGAAGAAGTTTGAAACCACCAGGACTCTTTCTAGAGCTGCCCTGCCATCTAAACTGAGTGATCGGGGGAGAAGGGCCTTAGTCAGGGAGGTGACCAAGAACCCGATGGTCTCTCTGTCAGAGCTCCAGAGGTCCTCTATGGAGAGAGGAGAACCTTCCAGAAGGACAACCATCTCTGCAGCAATCCACCAATCAGGCCTGTATGGTAGAGTGGCCAGACGGAAGCCACTCCTTAGTAAAAGGCACATGGCAGCCCGCCTGGAGTTTGCCAAAAGGCACCTGAAGGACTCTCAGACCATGAGAAAGAAAATTCTCTGGTCTGATGAGACAAAGATTGAACTCTTTGGTGTGAGTACCACGCGTCACGTTTGGAGGAAACCAGGCACCACTCATCACCAGGCCAATACCATCCCTACAGTGAAGCATGGTGGTGGCAGCATCATGCTGTAGGGATGTTTTTCAGCAGCAGGGACTGGGAGACTAGTCAGGATAAAGGGAAAGATGACTGCAGCAATGTACAGAGACATCCTGGATGAAAACCTGCTCCAGAGCGCTCTTGACCTCAGACTGGGGCGACGGTTCATCTTTCAGCAGGACAACGACCCTAAGCACACAGCCAAGATATCAAAGGAGTGGCTTCAGGACAACTCTGTGAATGTCCTTGAGTGGCCCAGCCAGAGCACAGACTTGAATCCGATTGAACATCTCTGGAGAGATCTTAAAATGGCTGTGCACCAACGCTTCCCATCCAACCTGATGGAACTTGAGAAGTGCTGCAAAGAGGAATGAGCAAAACTGGCCAAGGAAAGGTGTGCCAAGCTTCTGGCATCATATTCAAAAAGACTTGAGGCTGTAATTGCTGCCAAAGGTGCATCGACAAAGTACTGAGCAAAGGCTGTGAATACTTATGTACATGTGATTTCTCAGTTTTTTTATTTTTAATAAATTTGCAAAAACCTCAAGTAAACTTTTTTCATGTTGTCATTATAGGGTGTTGTGTGTAGAATTCTGAGGAAAAAAATGAATTTAATCCATTTTGGAATAAGGCTGTAACATAACAAAATGTGGAAAAAGTGATGCGCTGTGAATACTTACCAGATGCACTGTAAACAAGTTATCTGTACTGCAGAGAAATAAAGATTCACAAAGCTGTTAAGAACACTGAATGCAAAACATGAGTTGCATAATTGCCAAAGCAATCTGTACTATGCTGGTAAATGTTATAAAATAGATACCCACACGCATCATGGACTGTTATAAACAAGAAAAGGCACAGATAAGCAAATATATAATTTAGAGTCATTACAAAGTATGTTAATTATAAAACAGTATATGCATAATATACACCTGCACAACTATCATGATCAGTGATTAGCACGGTAAGAGCTTTGTCTTTTCTTGTGTTAAACAGTCAGGGAGAAACAGCAATATTTACTGACTGGCAAACACAGATGCAATACATACAATGGAAACTCAAATATAACTAGAGGAGATATAAAGCAAAAATAGTTGGAAAAAGCATGTTGTTTGAGCTGTTTCTTTAAAGCACAATTATTCATGAAATTGTTACCATTTTAGAAAGAAAAATAAAGTTTCCTGTGCTAATATTTCATTTTGTTGTAAGAAAATAAATATATAGGAAATTTGTATAAACATTTCTATATGGTGCTGATCTTCAGTATTTAAGGTGTTTAAGAACATATGGAGTGTCATACACGTATTCATGGGAGGCAGCCTAAGGGCTTAACAAGGGGTAAGAAGCAGAGTCAAGGATTGATGAACTACACTAATGCCTTTTTCTCCCTCTTTCACAGAACACCAGAAAAGAAGCTCAGCTACAGCCCCACCCACTTCTGTTCCCAGACAACGCCCTCCTGCTGACGTCAGTCCCACCTAAACCCGCCTCTTCCTGCCTAGCCTCTATAAAAACAGACCCCTTCATCCGGCAGTCAGACATTGTCTTGACTCAGTCCTTTCTGATTACTCAATTCTTGCTTTTTTTTTTGCTATATCGTGATAATATATGGGGTGGACCCCACAAACCTTTCTATTTGTACTTGTGTCTTTTACAGGAGAAATGTTGAATATTGCACTTTGGGTCAGTATTTTCATAATATTTGTTTGATTTCGCCTAACTCTATAATAATATAAACTCAAATTTTGCATTATTCCTACTGATTTCCCATTTCAATTGAAAATTATAATCTTTTCTGTAAAATTGTGTTTTACAAAGACCATCTACAAAAGCCAAGGCACTAGGAAAAGCAGAAATTGATCTAATGCAAGAATGTATTACTTAATTACAATTTTTTATAGCATATTCAAAAGGAATCAGCTCCAGTAACCTAATAATTTACTTATTACTTACTAGCTGTGTAAGCCCGTGCTGTAAAAAGCACGGGGTCCTAGAGAGTATTGAAATTATCAGAAAAAAAATTGAAATGTAGAGATATCAGGTAATTGGAAGGAACAACTTTGGGCATCTCTCCCCTAGGAGGTTTTGTGTTGCCGGTGTGCTCGCCTCGCTTGTATATTATAGCCTCTATAAAAACAGACCCCTTCATCCGGCAGTCAGACATTGTCTTGACTCAGTCCTTTCTGATTACTCAATGTATAGCGTATTATATGTATTGTATTAGCGTGTATTAGCGACTAAGCAACTGTCTTTCTTCTGAGGTTTCATTTTGCTGACGTGCTCACTTCGCTTGTGTATTAATGGTGGGAGAAAAAGTAAAAGGGACACCGTTTTGCTGATGTGCTCGGCTCACTTCTGTATTAGCCACTAAGCGAGTGACTCTTCTGAGGTTTCGCTTTGCCGACGTGCTGGCCTCACTTGTGTATCCTCGAAAAATGGAGCCCTTACCTCGACTCCGCCTCTCACTTGTGGGCCGGACACACACACTTCCACGCATAGACGTTTATATATAAGATTATTTGACTGAGGCTGTTATCCAAGGTGACTTACTAGATTTGAGATACAACTAGTTGTAGTACTTTTTGTTTGGTTTTTTATTAGGAGCAAATGCAGATGAAGTGGCTTGCTCATGGTCAGATTTGAACCCACAAACTCAGGGTGTAAAGCTTTAATCACTATATCACACTGCCTGCTAATAAATTAGATTTTAAACCTACAAATATTGTACACAGAAAAGTGTTTAGACAGTTACATGCCAATGGCACTGTAACTAACACCCATTGTCTTAAGAAATTTCCCAGGCAAAGCTGGGTAACACAGCTAGTACTTTATAATTGCAAATTCTAGTTCAAATGACACCAGTTCTCTGTGTGCACATTTTCATATGACTATTAGTCTTGTGCAGGGCTAGATTTGTATAATAACAGATGTCAACTTATATTGCTTCTCTTGTGACTTGTTCCATGGTAAGCAGTGACAGATGTTTATCTGACCCCAACATGAATAAAAATGTAATTTTCCAAGAAACCAGATTCTAAAATACTGCAACCTGTAGGGGGCAGCACTGAGCCCCCAAACTCTCAAACTCACTAATACCAACACAAGTCCTGAGTTCAAGCAAGTGAATTTTACTTTCACAATACCTTGACAAACTTCTTTCTATCAGTTATAGAATTAACCAAATACAGTTCTCTTCCTCTTTTTGTTATTCTCCTTCCACTCCTCCAGGTAAGCTTTGTCCTCTGCCTCCTGACTCTGACTCTATGAAGTGAAGCTGAAGACTTCTTTTAAACTGGACCCGCTTCCAATTTTTTCAGGATTGGTCATCCGAAGTACTAATGGGTCAGGAGGAAACCGAGTTAGTCTTCTGCCAGCTGCACCCTCTGGAGGCACCCAAAAACCTCCAACAATGTTGTAATTCTGAAGTCCCATGGCACACTGTGAATGTATCAACTGGATATAGCCTGGAGGAACACTGCCACCTGCTCTGAAATGGAATGAATTAATCATGGCATTCACATTTGCCCAACCATTCACCATAATTCCTTCTGGCCAGGTCAAGTCTCAATTCTTGCCGGCCTTCCACTATGGCCTCCTGTCCAGGAAAGAAATCATCCTCAGTCCCAGCCGGGATGTCTGTCCTTTCTCTCTGGCATGCACAATACACTACTTGTTACACTACATACTGCAAGTTCTGGAAATCAACTGTTTTCTGGTACTTTGAATTTTCAGATAACATATCCAAAAACTAAAGGATCTATGTTCACATCAGACATTCATGAGATATATTGTTATTGTTCAATATCAAAAATTCTATAACATTGTTATATGGCACTATAACATTTCAATAAAAAGTATTTTTAATTTAATTTTTAAATAGTATTTACAATGTCAGGAAACCAGTGGGAACAGTAGGTATCTCAACTATACCCAAAGAAAAAAATAAGAGTGTCACAGAAAAAAAAAAAAAGGGGGTGAGAGTCAGTATTTGGCCACATGCACAGTACTAATAATAAAATGAGCACATATTTCTACACATTGTAAAATACAAATGATGTTGGCATAGCTATGCATAAAATTAATTTAAAGACCTTTTCCTGGCAGCAATAAGCATAAAACAGAAATCAACCCTAGAGTTGAGCTCAGTCCATTGTAGAATACAATTACACTTGTGCACAAGCCCATCAGAATCAAATTTTATTTTGCTTCTGAGTTTTGGCACACAAAATTCACTAAACAGTTTTATGGGGTTTTAAAGTAATACTGCAAAATAAAACCCCATTCAAACCTCTTTGTTTACTTGTGGTCATTACTGCAGCTACATAAAGTATGTTTCTTATACCACACAATTAAAATCAATTCTACTAGCCAACCCGCGGCGTAGCATACACTGCATAATTATGTATTGATGGGTGAACACTTCCTGAAAGACACAGTTGTCCAAATGGGGTGGGTTTGAGGATACGACTGTAGGTGAATGAAAAGATGGAACTCTGGAGAGGGCAACATACAATTGTCCGTGACTGAAAACTGGAGGACCGCCGTCGCACCTCCACCTCCCAGAGCGAGGGACGAGGCTGGATGGTGCTCAGGCGCGGAGAGTGGAACGGGGGGAGAGGGGAAGGACGCAAATTCCGCCCTCTGCGCCCCAGCCCCCCCGCCATTCTAGTCTGCTGATTTCTTAGTCATCTCTTAGTCATCATTCAGTACGCACTGCCTGCTCATGTGCCCGCCCCCAACTCCTCACCTGAGTCGCTTTCGTCTGTGTACAGTCCACATGCACCGCTGAGCCACGTTGACGTTTCATTGTTCTTTGCGGTTCCGGCTGCTTTTCTATATATAATCCACCAAGTCACCCGACCGTGGTAGTAGTGACGGGGGGTGTGTACAAAGGGCAGGGACTTAATCAGTGCGAGTGTATGACCGGCACTTACTGGGAATTCCTCGTTCGTGGGGAACAATTGCAAGCCCCGGTCTCCACCATGAATGGCTTACCCACGCCTCTCGGCGCCCGGTAGACACACATTGATCCATTCAGTGTAGCGCGCGTGCAGCCCCGGACATCTAAGGGCATCACAGACCTGTTATTGCTCAATCTCACGTGGCTGAAAGCCACTTGTCCCTCTAAGAAGTTGGACGCCGACTGCTCTTTTGTCGCGTAACTATTTAGCAGGAGGGAGTCTCGTTCGTTATCGGAATTAACCAGACAAATTGCTCCACCAACTAAGAACAGCCATGCACCACCACCCACAGAATCGAGAAAGAGCTATCAATCTGTCAATCCTCTCCATGTCCAGGCCGGGTGAGGTTTCCCGTGTTGAGTCAAATTAAGCGAAAGGCTCCACACCTGGTGGTGCCCTTCCGTCAATTCCTTTAAGTTTCAGCTTTGCAACCATACTCCCCCCGGAACCCAAAGACTTTGGTTACCCGGTTGGCTGCCCGGCAGGTCATGGGAATAATGCCGCTGGATCGCCAGTCGACATCGTTTATGGTCGGAACTACAATGGTATGTGATCGCCTTCGAACCTCCGACTTTTATTCTTGATTAATGAAAACATTCTTGGCAAATGCTTTTGCTCTCGCTCTTGGTGGGCGGGGCTCTGTCGTACGTGTGCCATGGTCGGCTGCTTAGTGAATTGTTGGTGGGCGGGGCTCTGTGAGTTGGCAGGCGTGGCTCTGTCTTGCGTGCGTCTTGCTTGCCATGGACTTAGTGAATTCTTAGAGTTGGTGGGCGGGGCTCTGTGAGTTGGCGGGCCTAGCTCTGTCTTACGTGCTCCATGGTGTCTTGTGTGCCTTAGTGAATTATCAATTCTATTTATGCCTCTTGTTCATATCACCATGGAGGAGTTTTCTTAAAATGTAGCATGCTGCATATATTCACCATTGTGCACTATCATGAACATTACTGTTATTTCCACAAGAAAATTCAGTATATGGAGCTAGATCCTAGTTGAGGACATATACATTTCTGGTGACCTTTTTCACTACAGATCTTTATTTAAATACTAAAGAAAAGGCAGACATATATGGAATTAATGCATGAAAATGCTTCCAGACAAGAACTAAAGTCTTTTCTTCTTGTGTAAATGGCAAGAATTTTGCTAGAAGCAAAATGCAAATTTATTTTCCTAATTTTTTTTTTGTGACGTGAAACATACGAATGTAAAAGAATGGCCAAATAAGGGGAGACCATTCAGCATATCAAGTTTGTTTTTTCAGCTTATTTCTAAGCTTCCCCAATATCTCATTCAGATTCTTCTTAAAGGTTGTCAAGGTTTCTGCTGCACTTATGTGTCTTGGTAGTTTATCCCACATTCCATCGCAATTCATTACGTAAAGAGGTGCTTCCTGGCTTCAACCCTAAATGCACTTCCTATAACTTCCACTGGTAGGTGACTCACCTTTAAGCTGAAAAATTGCTGCTGGAACTACTTTGCATTTGACCATTTTGAAGACCTGGATTAGGTCCCCATGCAGTCTCCTCTGCTTGAGATTAAACAGGTTTAATTCGGCTTCAGGTGCTGTTATGTCTTTCTTGTAGCTTGGTTAACAGAACTGCAAACAATACTCCAGATGTGGTCTCACTAGTGCATTATGTATTCTGAGCATAATGTCCCTTGATTTATATTTAATGGTCTTTACAATATACTCTAACATTTTATTTGCCTTTATAATTGCATCTGTACATTAATTAGATGATGAAAATTTTGTATCAACCTAAACACCTAAATCCTTTCAGAGGTTGCTTCCTGTCTTGTATCTTGCATTTTATAATTGATGTTTCTTCTGCCAACATTTAGCGTTTTGTAATTCTCTACATTAAACTGCATTTTCCAAGTGTTCACCCAGTTTTGAGGCTTGTCCTGAACAGTTTAGCTGCAAAATAAATTTTACGTGAATCATTTTTCTCATCACTACAGCCTACCTACTTTTGACTGTGGGACTTTCAACAGGACAAAAAAAAACTTGCAACTCCTTAAAAAATCTAGAAATGGAAATCAACTGGAAAGTGTTGGTACTGTGTGGAAGTAAACTTTATTCATTGTAACACTGTCCAGGACAAATTAAACAGGGATTCATCAGCTACTTTCTGAACATGCTTTTTTCCTTTGATGGGATGTCAGATTTCCAAAGCTTGATTTAGCAGCATAGGATGTGAATCAGAAATGTGCCATTAACAGTATCCACACCATTATAAGATGCACTTATACATTTACCCAATTAATGTATGTTACCTAAGAGGAAACTGGAGTATCTAAGAAAACTCAATCACATACAAGGCAACTGTACAGAATTCTTGAAGATAATAGTGCTAACACATGGGCCCATGTGGTTATGCGATATTCAAGGAAAGTGTTAAACTAGGCAAAACACATACAAATAATGCAATGCACTAATATGGTCTATGATTATACCAGTCTCTGATGCTCTGTGAGTACCATAAAATAACATTCATAAATCTGCTTATTCAGTGTCCCAGGTGGTAAAACTGATTGCAAGGTAGGAACCAAATATGGATAAATCCAAATCATATTATGTGATATCATCTACTGTTAAATTCTGCTCTGTACTTGTAATATTTTTATTTACTATTTTACTGTATTGAGGATTACTTGTGTTTTGTTCTGTGTATTGTTATTATATATTGTACCCCCTTCTTTTTGACACCCACTGCACACCTAACCTACCTGGAAAGTGGTCTCTCTTTGAACTGCCTTTCCCACGGTTTCTTGTATTTTGTTTCCCTACTTGGATTTTTTTTTGTGTTTTTCCTTGCCTTCTTTGAGAGTCAAGGCTGGGGGGCTGTCAAGAGGCAGGGCCTGTTAAAGCCCATTGCAGCACTTCTTGTGTGATTTAGGGCTATACAAAAATAAATTGTATTGTATTGTATTGATAGTGCTCCTGAACTATCACAGGGTCATACTTACACCTCACACTTTGCCAATTTAGAATTTCCAGATCATCTAACAGGCATCCATCTAACAAATTATATGGAGACAACTCCAAGCATACTTCATTCCTCCCCCTCCTCTTCCTCTTTCTGAAGATGTTAAGATTGGCACTACCTTCAATTAAGTCTCATTTTCAAACTTTCTTGAGGATTTACAGGCATTGGCATACAGTGTGGAACCCAAGGAAACACATAAGGAAACCCCAATGGCCCACAGCATGTTCTTTTTTCTTCCCAAGAAAATCCAGAGGGAAACTAGAAACCACCAGATAAATGTAATCAGAACACAGATATTCCAACCTCTTTGAGTCATATGATATGACCAAAGACCTTTGATAAAAGAACTAGAAATACACACTAGTTCATGGCCAGACTGCCAATGGGAAAGTTTTATAAACTTTACTTAACAAATGTCAGTATGCCTCATCAAACAAGGTTTGAAAGGGAAACCCGAGGGAGTTTCTGAGGAGTTCCAGCAAAGGCCAGATTGCTGGTATACTAACTTGAAGACATTATTTTCATTCATTACTTTTAGACTCTTAATTCTTAAAAATGGGAACATGCAAACTCCGCATAGAGAACAATTAGAAAGTGGATTCAACCTCAGAATGTTAGAAGTTTATGACAGCTGTGCTAACTGCTGCGCAACTGTGCTCCTTCTCACAATATAAAACATTTTATATGCTTTTACTTTTTCATTAGGTAACTCCCAACATCATTTTATGTTCAGTCTATGTGATCAGTTGTAATATCCAAAGAGAGTGGATGAGGCTGAAGAAAATGAAGAGGTTTTCGTGGACAGATGAAGGAGTGTGAGTTTGCCTAAACAGAATAGAGCTGAGGATCTCTACTCAGTAATAACTGTACTGCAGAAACCACAAGATGGAACCAAATCCTTTTCAAGCAGCACAGTTGCTTTTGAAGCTGCAAGATCTGCTACGCACCGTTCACAAACAAAAATGGTGTTTTGTACACTCCTATATAATTCCATCATAAATAGGCATACCACTAATTACAGATAAAGTTCTCTGTATGAAAAATTACAGAATAACTGATGAACGTTGGTACTGTTAATTACAGCTGATTTTTTATAAAGCTCTATAAAAACCCATTTGTTAAGTAATTAATAACTAGTGCCTAAAAAAATAAAAAATGGCCTCATTAGCATATTTTTATAATGTACATGTTTACAAATGGCCTTTACAAAAGAATGGATGACTATCTTTAAGCTTTAAAATGATTTTGCGTCACTTTTTAGAACTGTTTAATAATATCAGGACAAGCTGTCCCTTTAGGGAGCCACAGGGAATGGCATTGAGCCAAATGCTGTAATTCTATTAAAATTCAAGAAAATAACTTCAGTCATAGTGCATGGCAGCTAAAGTATTAAAATTTAAATGAAGTGCCTTTCAAAAGTCTGAACAAGGTTGACGATCAAAACATATTAGCAGAAATCAGCACAAAAGAAATGGAGAAAACTCAGCATCCCTTGTGATTCAATTATCATTAGTCATTTTAATTCCATAATTTATTATGATCTTTAGGGGTAATTATGCATCTCCAAAGGTAAGGCAGACATTTAAGCATTTTGAAAAAAGACTGTAAATAAATAAATAAATAGTAACAGAACCTATAAATAAAATAACAAAGCTGTCAGCAGGCTTTAGAGTTAACATGTCAGTAAATGACGGAAAAGTACATCAATGCACTGTCTTGGAAACCCTTTACAAAAACTATTTTATTTTACTGTTTTTTCTTTTTTTTAGTTTTGTCTAAAGACCTTCAACTAAGTTGTATTTGGCTCTCATGTTTCAAGTCTGGCAGTGTGCTTTACTTAGCTATAAAGATAAACTTCATCTTCTTCCTTTCACTTCTCTCCATCACTGCAGCCTGTTTTTTCAAGTATAGATCCTCTGTGCCTAGAATGATGATACTTACAGCTAAAAATAAATAAATAAATAAATCATCATTTTTTGGTCTTTTAAAACTAAGTTAAGCCGAAAGTATTATTAATATAAAAGAGTAAAGGTCTTCATGCTAATCCATTTGCTTTCCAATTTATTTGTTTATTTATTTGCTGTATTTACTGTGAAGGTAAAACCTGCTTAAATAGCCTACTCGAAATCTCAGATGAAAAGCCTACAGGGAGCTATTTCAGGACTTTCACAGATTCTCAGCAGGAATTCCAAAATGATTCATAAGAAGCCTGACAAAACCCTTATGGATGGGATTTCCATAGATTTAAACCCAAGGATTTAGTTTAAAATTTGTCCTTCAGGTTTAAATGAGATGCATGTTATTATTTCACTAAATAAAAGGATTCCAAAGAAAATATTGGAAATTACAGCCGCAGCAATAAAATATAGTATAATGTTGACAAGAAACCAATCATTTTAAGTGGGAGTTAAAACAAAACAGTAATTTTTAAATATATTTTGTCATTCTCAAAGTCACATAATTTAATTCAGGGTTGGGGGCAGCAGCCTATACAATCAACGCTGGATGCAAAATCAAAACAAAAATAGAAAATGAAACGTGATTCTGGAATAAATTCTAAGCTAGACATGCCTAAAAGAATCTCAAATTCTTGACAGTAAATTTAACTTTTTATGTTTTTGAAAATGTTATCTTTATAGATTTGCATTACCTTCAATTAAGTCTCATTTCCAAACTTTCTTGAGGATTAACAGGCATTGGCTTTTATGCACATAATAAAACTGAAAAGCAAATTAGTTAAAAGTTTTGGTACTGATTCTACATGACAAGGGTGTTAAACAAAATGTGCAAAGTTATTCAATTTTCAACACTCGATTTACTCATGAACCCATGGACCATAAATGATATATGAAAACAACGTGAAATTTTGAAAAAGAAAAATGAAAAATTGGAAAGACTTATGTATCCAATTCAGAACAGTTTGCTATTATTTCTGCTTCCTATGAGTATGAGGCCCAGATTTGTCCTTTAGTTGGTGCTGTGGGTCAACATTTCCCTTCCTGGCTGCTGCAATGAAATGTAAACCCTTTATATAAGATAGTATAATACAGTATACAATAACATGGTCATGCCTACTTAATCCAATTTAGGGAACCTTTAAGTATGCAATACATAATGTTTACAATATGACAATTTTACAGAATATTGCTATCTGGTCAAACTTTTACACATTTGTTTCACATCATTTGCAGCCATACACTTGGTTCCTTCGGTGCAGATCAATTGAATGGATCCATCCATCCATTATTAACCTGCTTTTCAGTCAGTCAGAAGGATATGGAGTCCTGACACAGCACTGGGCAAAAGGATGCCATAGAGAGCATTCAGATGTGACTAAATAAGAGTCACCAGTTAACCAAGTGTGTACATATTTGCATTGTTGAAGGAAACCAAAATACCTGGTGAAATCCTACATGGGAAGACTTCACACAGCGGTGATCATCAGCTCTGTTCCCTATGAGATGTCAGGCATGCTCCGTCCATGTTCTCAACCCTCCTATTACCAGAGCCTTGACAGTATTGGATGAAAGGCAGATTTCAGCTCTGGACAGGTTGGTAGTACATCACAGGCACACACAAACATAACCACACTCACTCATTCCAAGCCTATTTTAAATTATCATCTCAACTTCAACTTTATTGTCATATGTACTCAGTACAATGAAAATCATAGTCTGTGAGTCCTCCAGCGATAAACAAGAATACACAGCAACAGACAAGAATACACAACAATAATCAAAAACACCTCATGTGTTGAGGGGAGTAGCAGTGGATGGGTTTTATTTACAAGCCTGATGGTATAAGGGAGAAAATTGTCTTTCAGCCTTGTTGTTCTATGTGATATGCTCTTGTAGAGTCTCCCTGATGGTATCAGTATGAACAGCTCATGTTGTGGGTGGGTTGTGTCCTTAATATTGCTATGGGCCCTCCTGAGAACTCTGGTGTTATACTGCAGATATCCTCTAGTGCAGGGAGTTCTGTTCCAATGATATTTTGTGTCAATTTTACCATCCACTGCAAAGCCTTGTGGTCCCATGCTGTACATCCAAGCCAGACTCTGATGGAGTCTCTCAATCGTGCATCTGTAGAAGTTGCTGAGGGTAGTGCTTGGCATGCCAAACTTCCTGAGTCTTCTCAGAAAATCCAAACGCTGCCGGGCTTTCTCTGCCTGGTCTGTGATGCTGGAGGTCAGAGTGAGATCTTCAGAGATGTTAATGCCAAGAATTTAAATGTGGCCACTCTCTGCAATGTACACTAGTGGGTGCTGACCTCTCTTCCTCACTGTGTCAATAAACATCTCCTTCTTTTTGCTGGTGTTAAGAAAGAGATTATTGTCCTGACACCACTTCACAAGGCCAGCCACCTCCATCCTTTATGCTGACTCATCACCTACAGAAATCAGTCCAATGAACGTTGGAATTGTCTGCAAATTTAGGCTGGGAAGCAACACAGTCATGGGTGAAGAGTGTGTACAGCATGGTACTGTATTTACAGTTACTGTTTTGGAAATGTTGTTCCCCACCCAGACTGACTGGGGTCTGCCTGTTTTCAAAAATACAAGGGGTTCGCAACCAAGGTGCCCCAACTCTTCATCTTTCTCTTCAGTTTTATTTAGTTGCAGAGAGTTGGTGGTACACCTAGAGTGGATAGCTTGTTGGTGAGCTTAGTTGGTATCCCACTAAACAGCAATTGGGCATTGCAGTCCTTGTTCTCTAGATATGTAAGAACTGCATGTAATGTTGTGCTAACCGGTCTTCTATCGACCTGTTTAGTCTGTATGCAAACTGTAGGGCGTCCATTGTGTAAGGTATGAACATCTGAAAGTGGATCCTAATGATTCTCTTGAAGCATTTCATCATTATAGGAGTCGTTGCAATTGGCTGGTAGTTATTCAAACATTTATCTTTGCCCTTTTCTGGCAGTGGAATAATGGTGGTTGTTTTGTAGCAGGTGGGTATTGTTGCTTGTATAAAGGAGAGATTTTATATGCCAGCCAAAACATCAACAAGGGTGGAAGTTATCTGGGCTGGCTGCCTTCCTGGGGTTTATCCTCCTCAAAGACTTTTCCTCCTCTGTGGATGATATTGTGAACTGACTTGGTGCTGTGGGCCTCAAAGCAGGAATAGAATTTGTTGAACTCATCCAGAGAGAAACTGCTGTCAGCGTTCAATCCTCTACTTCTGTCTATATCCCTGCCACATACTCCAAGTTGTCAGCGGTATTGTAGTGACCTTTGAGTTTAAAATTGTATTTCTTCTTGGCGTCTCTAATAGTTCTGCGTAGATCGTATCTAGATTATTTGTACTCACTGGCATTGCCTAAGGCATATGCCTTGGAGTGAGCATGAAGAACCATGGAGCAGACCTCTGAATTAATCCATGGTTTATTGTTTGGACATGACCAGATGTGTTTGAGGGACACAATCAAATCAATGCAAGTGCTTGGATTATTTGGATTAGGTGAAATCTATCAGAAAGACTCTAAAGAAAAGCTGTAAGAATATGGAAAATATAGGCAAACTCCATATATCCAAGGGTTTGTGCTGAAGTTTAAACCCAGGGCTTTGGAGATATGAGAAAATCCCTTTGTCTAATTTAAAACCACACTGAAAGTCAGAGCAGGATATCTTCAGGCTGCACTTAAGCTTTAATTTTTAGAGTATGCATATGTATATGTGTGATTTGTTTTTGATGGTCATAAATTTAAATTAGATGGCATGGTTTGAGTTAACATTGAGTTTTGTTATTCACTTTGTGATGGACTGGCACCTTATCACTTCTCTTTCCTGTCTTACCACCCAGTGCTGCCAGGGTAATCTCCCACCCCTTATGATCCTGAACGGGATTATATAGGTGTGAGAATGTTGTTATTATGTTATGTGTGTGCCTTGATTTATAGAACGAGAAAGTAATGATAACATGCGTCACACGTGTGCTTGGGGGACAACTTCAGCATTTATCTAGCGGTAATTCCACCCAAGTCGAAGGTTAGCACTGTTGCCTAATGCTTTTCCTCTTTTCTCCCTTGCAGATCAGATGACCTGCAGCAACAGTGATGTCACTTCCGGGTTACGGTTTCAAGGACCTGCCTCTTCCGGTCTGGCTTTCTTTAAAGTGGTCCCACAGACATGTTAGTCAGTCTTGCTGATGATTTGTATCTGGAAAGACGTTGCACTAAATTTGTAGCTTTTTGTTTTTTTCAAAAATACACAATGTTTACCACAAGGTGCCCCAACTCTTCATCTTTC
Organism: Erpetoichthys calabaricus; assembly: GCF_900747795.2. NCBI lineage: Eukaryota > Metazoa > Chordata > Cladistia > Polypteriformes > Polypteridae > Erpetoichthys > Erpetoichthys calabaricus. The sequence goes on along the minus strand of NC_041397.2, from coordinate 105,209,870 downwards.
TCTTCTGTTTTTCTTATACATGTATAATATAAAAAGGCACGCCTATTATGAATTGATCAAAGGCCTAACAGTTGTGATGCAAAAAGTTTAATCAATGTGTCACTGTGTTGGCCTTGAATTAAAACAGAAATCACATGAAGGAAAAGAATAAAAGAAAACAAATTTTAATCATAATAAGAAATATATAAAATCATGTCCACAAAATAGATTTTTTTTTATTGAAGTGCAAATCTTTGACTAGCACCAAAGTACCCACAAGCAATAAACATCTCCTGGCCTAGAAGAAAACAGGCTTGTTACATTTTTTTTTTGCAATCTTATGCAATATTGTGTTCCAGGGAGGATCAGCATGTGGCAGGTAATGTAACAGACCTTTACATTGGTGTCCCTTTACTGTGAGCAGTAACAAAAGCAAGAGAAAAATGTACCTAAGCTAAGTTTTGGGCAAGTTGCATTTTATGCCACAGTGACACACTTTAATCATTTTATTATACTACACATATTATTCTGCAGTCCCACTGTGCAACTTTTGACAAATGTTCATTAACTGTGATTGCTCATATAACATATTCTTGGTCTTACCCACATTTCTGATTATTTCCAGATTCTTCTGACTGTGCTGTGAAATTTTTCAATTCTCACATTTTATCTGCTCATATGTACTTTTAGTTATTTTTAAATAGACTTGAACTCTCTTTTGGGATAACATGGAGCTACATGGGTAGTTCACAGATCCAGTGTTCTGGATTTAACTCATGTGCCCAGTTTTTGTCTTTTTACTCACTTTTTACTCCTTGCATTGGGAAGATGAAGCCAGTTACCTCTTAATACTACAGCCTATTGTCAAAGCAGCATACGCCCACAAGGGGCTGATATTGGGTCAGGAATTTAAGTAACCTGCATGTATTTGGAAGGTGGTAGGAAAATGAGAGTGCCTGAATAAAAACCCCTCAATCATTGCGATAACATGTCAGCTCACTATAGGCAGTCAGTCTGCACTGTGGAATGTTAACCCCTACACCCGTCTGTTCTAAAAACCATATATTAAATTTTTCAAAATTTCCAGAAATAAATGGGGGTTTGCAAAATAAAGAACTTCAGCCATGTTTAATTTTTCTTCCGTTTCTTATTGGTGTTGCTGTTTTTTCAAGTGTCGTGATCAGGCTTATGATATTATTTTTTTCTATTTCTTGTTCTTTCAAAATGATTCTAGTGAAGTTCCCTGGATTTTGAGGGTCAAGGAATCTATTGATAATATATGTGTTTTGTTGCCATGTGTTTTAACAGTGTTAAGTAAAACTCACATTTTTCTGTGGTGCTTTTTTGTTTTTCTTTTGGGTGCTGCCACTCTGGGATAGTTTTGTTGACGGTTACTATGCTGTTGTTGAATGTGCAACAGGCGAAATTGGTACTGCAGTCAGCGTCATCCAAAATTCATGAACAAAAAATCTTTAACATTTTTCTTATTGTTAGTTTCTTAGTAACTGCTTCTGAAAACACGTTCTGCTTTCTGACTAGGAATTACATCTTGCATATTTTTGGCTCTTATTACTTGTCCTCTTTTTTGACTTACCACTCTATTCTTTGCAGCTACATGTCCTGATCCTTGTTTATTTAAATATGTCTTTGCGTCTGAATTGTGATCTGTCCATGCCATCTTCTAATCTTCTGCCACACTGTGCAAGCAGTACGTTAAGGTAACCTACTGTTAATCCTCAAGAATTTTCCATGTAGTCATATCAACATGATGTCTGAAATAATGTAAGAATAAATTTTATTTTAAATTTTTTTGTGTGTGTTTCGGCACCACACATAATACAATTGGAAGAGAAGATTTTCTGATTCCCTCTATTACTTCAATTATTTCAAAATTGTCTGATATTTGATGAAGATCTCTTATGTAAGCAAATAACACATTTTCTGCCATTTAAGTTATGGAACATCAACCATCTTTAAAAAAGCTTAATTATGTTGTTGCTGGAAGAGGTGTTGGTGACACCATCGGAGGGCACTGTGTGTGGATCCTAATGTCTCAGTGCAGTACCACTGCACTGCAAAAATGGGTCCTATCCTTCAGAAGAGACATAAAACTGAGGTCTTGTCTGGATGTGGTCATAAAAGATTCCTTAGCATATTTTGAAAAGAGTAGTGTGTTTCCCATTGTGTTAGATAAATTGCCCACCACAACTTTGTCCATTTTGGCCCCAAATCATCCCCTGTCTCTAATATGCCATCTGTCTCTTTAACCCCTTAACTACCTAATAGCTAATGTTTGGTGAGCATACTGATGCCATCACATCAGCCACGTGGATGCTACATCTTGTTGGTTGCTAAAGTGATTCCCCACATTCTATGTAAAGTGCTTTGAGTAGTAAGAAAACCATTATATGAATGTAATGTATTAATTATTAATTAATATTATATACTATTATTATTATCCACTCAATTAAAGGGATACACAACCAGACTTGACTACAGCCAGCTCCACTCAATATAAACCTCATTCAGAGTCAAATTATGATTAATGGAAATCCCTCAAAGGAAATTCCTCAGAATAAAACTACAAGTCATTTCTAAGGCTTTGGAACTCCATGGAACCACATTGAGAGTGATAGTGTTCAAATTTAAAAAAACTGAAACAGTCATTATTCTTCCCAGGTATGGCAAGTCAATTGTACAGAATAAAATTGTTCAGAAAGTCACAAAGGATCCAAAAGTCATCCATAGAGTTTGGAGCCTCTTTTGCTCTAGCAAAAGGCTTTACAGTTAAAAAGACACTTGGCCAAATTAGACTTCATTGGAGAGTAGTAAGGTAGAAGCCACTAATAACCAAGAAGAACTTCAATGCTTGTCTGTCATCAAGCATCAGGATGGTCCCAAGCCTTTTGGGAGAATGTTTTATGGACAAATGGGATAAAAGTTTAATTTGTTTAGTCAACATACTGTAGGTCCCATTATGTCTGGGTGAAGCAGACACAGCATTTAACAGTAAGGGCATCTGCTCCTGATAAAGGGACCTTGGTTTACATTAGAAAATTCCTAAGGAAAATGCTGGAAACAATTGACCATAAACTGAACAGAAAAAATAGTTGGTTCATGAAGCAAACAATGATCCAAAGTGCAAATGCCAGTCCACCAATGGCAAATAAAAGCTTTAAAAGTTTAATGTGTTGGACTGGACACAACAGTGATGATGTGGCAGAACTTGGGACTAGGAGTTCATGCTCAAAAGTCTACAGATGCTTTCTAATTCAACACATCCAGAAAGTAAGAATTGGCTAAAATCATTCCATAGTGATGTGAAAGACTGGTATTAAATTATAGGAAGTGTTTGCTTGCAGTCATTACAGCAGAAGGTGGAGTAACCAGCTATTAAGTGTAAGAGGACGAAAACCTTTTCAAACAGTACTGTTTGGTGTTGAATAACTATTCACTCAATAAATGACATAATTATAATGGAAAAATGTGTTATTTCCACTCGTAAATGCCCTTTATCTAACATTACATTTTGTTTAAATTAATGTAAAATTGAGTGTCAAGAATAGCAAAAGGGGAAATTAGGAAGGGGCAAATATCTTTTCACAGCTCTGTACACACACACAAACATATATATATATATATATATATATATATATATATATATATATATATATATATATATATATATATATATACTGTATATACTGTATATATATATATATATATATATATATATATATATATATATATATATATATATATATATATATATATATATGTAAACATTTTTGTAAGTCACAAGGATGAAAAAATTCCAATTTCAATAAGATTCTGTCCCTAGACCTCCATATGCATCCTACATATTTTAAATAGCATACACAGCAACATTTCCAAACTAAACTCAGAAAGATTTTAAATAAAAACAATGACAAACAACTACTTTTTCTGCTTTTACTTTAAATCCTCTTCACGTAAAGCTCAATGGACCTCATTCACTTACTGGAAATAACCCCAAGGAGACAGGGCTCTTGTTGTCTGGATGTAATGTCATATTTGCAAAAGTAAATTTGTGCAAATAAACTGCACATTTAAGAAATCATTATCATACCCACAAGACATTTTATGCACCTTAGTGTGTGTGTGTCACAGCAGCATTTTCTATGTAGGGACTGATGAGAAAGGCAGATTCAGAAAGCGTTAGCCTATAATGGTCTATAAATTAGGCCTTGCGAAAATTCCTGGTATTTCTTGCAAAAGGCATGATGGTTGCCTGGGTACATTATTAAATTTTGCCTTATATTATTTTAGAAATGTTCAGAATTGTATGCTTAAATTCTCTCTGGGGTATGTAGTCAAAAGCTTAGCTCTCCATAATGTGTTTTATATTGTCATCTATCTTACAATGCTAAATTGTTAAATATTTCCATAGGGCAACAATAAACTTACAAAAAATTCCAGCTGACTGGATAAAAAATGGACTTTATGGATATTATAATCTTGCATGCTTCAGTCAGTTACTCATTCAATCAATTGATCAATCATTTCATGTCACTGACAACCCTTTTCAAAAAATACTGGAGAAAATTAAATGTGACTTGAACTGAAATTTTAAGCTTGTGCTGCAGATTTAAATGTTAGAAGGAGGAGATTTTTCTACACAGAATTCACAAATTAAACTCAGTATTATAACACAGCATTGAGAGATATACCCTATGGGCAGTGACAGTGGCCCAAACCCTTGACCCTTTCAATTTATTGGCCTAATAATGTTTAATGGCCTCATGTCCAGAAAGTTCTAATCAATTACTTCTGAGCAGGTGAGCACATCTCTTTTCCATTGTAAGAAACAGAGAAAAGGAGGTGATAAGCAACAGCCCTTGTTAAAGCTATGTGGGCTTCTGTTTATTATCCCATATGGAAATTAACAGCAGTTAAACTTTATTTCAGAAAAACAATAACGTTAACTATTTGTGTATTGGTTGTTTTAATGTGTATTATGCTGTAACTTGGAGTTTAGTTGTTATCTTATTCACATTCTTTGTAATGCCAGCTTTTCTTACTATGTGTTACAGTTATTGGCCACTTTCAACTTTCAGAACATATTTGGGATGTATAAAATAACTGTTTTTCATAGTGCATGGCATTTTCTGCCTATCAATTCAAACATATTACAACCTAGCAAAGCATTGTAATATTACGGGCATCTATGACAAAAAAATGACTCAATTTCTGCTCGCTATAAGAGGAGAAAAAAGGGAACAATTTTGTCATTACCAGTCAAGCTCGATCTGGTTAGGTCTACTGACAGAGCTGACAAGATTTCATTCTATATACACCTGCCCAAAGAACAGTTTCCAAGCAATGCTGGTTATATTCACAGAACCTGATGCTGTGCTTCCAACACTGTTTCAATTGCTGTAAATGTATGCCACATTGCCCGTAACAACTGCAACTGCTGAACAAAGTTTGATTCTGTTTCTGCCAAGAAAGATGTCACTACTAAAAAAGATGAAGTCACACCACTCCATCAAAACATGGAATCCAGAAAAATAAAAACATCTTACTATAAAAACCAAAAGCCGACAAAATCTGCAAAGCAAAAGGGCATTATTATTTTTTGATTTTGTTACTTAGTAATTTTATTACATTCAGGATAGATAGATAGATAGATAGATAGATAGATAGATAGATAGATAGATAGATAGATAGATAGATAGATAGATAGATAGATAGATAGATAGATAGATAGATAGATAGATAGATCCCATGAGTAAATTTAGCTTTTACAGAAGCTAAAGAAATAAAATATGGAATATCAAATCATTTTAAATTATACTTCAGGATTCGGAATCATAATAACTTTCCTTTCTGAAAAGCATAAAAACATTTGGTGATCTATGGCACCATATAATCACCTCTAGTTACTTAATGCTCTTTCATCTCATTAGGATCTACACAGTACAGTATCTTTTCTGATAATGTAACATAAACAGACATCTTGGAGAAATAATTTTTGCCAAAGTTGTGAACAATATACTGTCTCTGAGGTTACATTCAAATGTCCAATGAAGTTAAAAACACAGAAGTAAAAGTGGTCATGAATTTCTGTCCAGGATTAAAATATAACAAATCTTGTAAACTATCGTACTTCTCCACTTTCAAACCACTGTACAAAAATTACTAATAACATCCCAATTCACTATTTCTGGGGGTGAAGCCTTTCCCAGCAAAACCTGTCCCAGAACATGGTACTAGTACATCACAGGGCTTCTTCAAGCACAAACCAGCAGTCACATTTTGTCAGTTTAGAGTGACCTAATTACCTAACCTGCATGTTCTAGGGGATGTGGGAGAAGAACTGAGTACTTGGTGTAGACTTGGGGACATGCTGCAGATTACACAGAAAACCTGCAGATGTAGGATTTGAACTCAGAATGCTGATCCTGTGAGACAATGCAAACCACCACGTCATCCTTCAGTTTTACAATAATTTCCATAATAAAAATTAACCTTTGAGGTGATAGATAGCCTTTTTCATTTTTTGATCAACAATGTTGCAGTTAGTTTGGTAAAATTAACAACTGCATTGGTAGCTTTAACCATCATGACCATCATGTGAACTTTATTGCAGCCGTAGTTGTAGGTCGCAATAATCTTCCTTTCATAGCTGGAATTAAATTACATAAAGAACAGATTATATCATCTTAAACAGTGACGTTTTTTGTTGCCTCGGCAAAATTCACAAATGTTTACAATGGGATACATGTAGAGGTAGGATGTGTTAAAGGTATAATGTGACCTTCTAAGTATGCAAACTGAGAATAATGTTTCTCTGTGTGGCCTGTCTCTCAGTATTATAACCTTAACAGATTTTTATAAAGCATGGATTTAGCACCAGGGTTGTCAGGTCCTTAAAAATGTATGGCCAAGTACAGCTTAAAAGTCATGAATTTGCCCCCAAAAAATTGCCCAATCCCAGATGCAGATAAAAATCACACACTGGAAAGAAGGAGGCAGGGAGGATCCCCCTCACAAATATAGATAGAATGGGTATATGCCACTGCACAATTCCCCCTCAGAGATTTTACAATGATAAACTACATATCCGAGTGCAAATTGCAAAGGAATGGGGTGTTAGGTGGATGAAAAATATGTTAATAATGCAGGTCGGTTAAAAATAGCCTGAAATATTGTATTATTTTTGAAAAATAGCCTAAAAAACTGCAGTCATTTAAATCCCATTTTTGCCCCAGATGCCAAGGCAGGAAACCCGCAGACCAGGCAACGCTAGATCTAAATTCTACAGCTGTGCGTGATCTGTTTGGTTTTTAGATATTTTCTCTGTGTATTCATGGGTTTTACATCAGTTTTCCCCCCATATTGCCAAGATGTGCAAGTTAGGTTAATAAGTGATTCAAAATCTGCTGTCTGTGATTGCGAACGTTGTATAGGTTTGACTGATGCTGCAATACTAAATCTGATTAAGGGAATACTCCACTCAAAAATAATATTTTTATATGCTACATAACTAATGTGGTTTGTAGTGACGGCAGAGAAAACACTTCAATCTCATGTTTTCATGGAGAACGGAGACTATGAGGTTTCTAATAGAATATCAAAAATGTCTATCAAAAGAATCTCATGTTGCTTGTGTCCATATTTCAATACTCAATACCAATAATCAGTATTTCAAGTCATAAAATCATACGCTCACCTCATACAAAACATATAGATTTTTACTAAAAAAATGTTAAATAATTACCTCCGGAAAATTAAATAGTCCCCAAACAGGAAGTCTGTTCACATGGGACCACACTTTTAAATTGAAGACAGTATGCTTGACCAATGAATGATTGGGAGGGACGGGTCTTCAATACAAAAGCACAATCTCATGTGAACAGGTTTCCTGTTTGTGGACTACTTTAATTTTCTTTAGGTATTCATTTTAACAAACAATGCATGAATATTGGAAGTTGTGAGTATATGACTGGATGGCTTGATATGAGAATTATACACCAGAAGAAACCAGAGATTTTGTTTTTAAATTATTGATATAATTTTCTGTTGTCCAGTGCTGGTCACTGCAGATTCCCATTCTATTAGAAACTTGGTTATCTCATTTCTCAATAAAAATATGAGATTAAACATTTTTCTTGTCCATCACTTCAAATCACATGGGGTAAGTAACCTATAAAAATATAATTTTTGGTGGAATATTGCTATAAGCAAGTCCTAGAATGTTATGTTCTACTTTATTAATTATATAAATATACGTCCAGCACATTTTTGAAGGGCAAGAGATGAGATCTGTTTAAGAGTGGCACATGTACTTGCCTCAATATTAGACTTAGAATTTTAACATGGTTAATATCTTCTGATTTAACCAATCCACCAAGCACATAAAGAAGTGAATTTTTTAATATACTGAAGCTACTCTGTTCAGGCTTATTGAGTTGTTATTAAAATCTATATGGAAATTAATCAGGCATCAGTGGAGAGATGCAAATATGGACTCAGTCATTTTAGTCCTTTTTCTATATATTAAATTTTAGATTAGCATTTACACATTCAATTACCTGGTAACACTACAGGAGTAGCTTTGGTTATATTATGCTGCTGGTGCCTTGTAGAAGTTTGGCATTAGTATCTCAGGGCTGGATAAAGGATAATTTAGAGATGTGCCTTATAACCACGATCAAAGATAAATTTATTCATCCATCAATTTTCAGAAACCCTTTGATCTAATACAAAGTCACTGGGTATCATAGTTTATCTCAGCAGCCTTTGACACAAGACAGGAACACACTCAGGATACAAAGACAAACAATGCAACAACAGAAGACACAGTCACCCCACTAGGATCATTTAAAGTCAAGAATCACCCTAACATATGTATCTTTGTATGTTGAAGTATGAACCCATGTCCCTGCTGCTTTTAGGCAAGAATGATAAGCAGTGAGCCACAGAAAACTAAACATGATAATAATAAGATTGTTGATTGAGCTTTTAATAGCCTAAACTAATAAGTCTTTGAGATGTCATATTGTGATATGTTTAATAATTTTAAACATCACTATTAATCAGATATGAGGGGCATTTAATTACCAATGTTACATAAAACAAAATTATGGCCAAGTCTCCGAACAGATCATAAGGCTTGGACAACTAATGGTACTGTTTGTATTGATAATTTATCATGAAGTAATAATAAACAATAATAAAATGACACTGTCTAGTGTGTTAATTTACTTTGATGTAAATTAACTTCAGTGATGTAGTGTACCAGTTTTTCTTTTGTCAACAATCTATACAAGTTTTTTTTTTTGTTATCAGAAGCAAATTTAAATGCACTTAGGGCACATAAGCAATTCCAAACAGGGAAGAAGGCTGTCGTAATTTAACTTGGACACTTATGCTATCAGAATATTTGGTGATCATGAACAAAAATTCACATAAGCTTGAAGAGGAAGGAGGAAACTGCAAAGAGAAGGTTGATCAGATTGCAATCACATTACAACCATGCTGTCAAAAGTTAGCTCTCCTATGAATTTATTCATTAATTTACTTTCAACTTCCACCTTTGCCTATAAAGGTTTAGACAACAACAAGAACATTTATTTGTATAGCACATTTTCCTACAAATGGTGTAGCTCAAAGTGCTTTACAAGATGAAAAAAAGAAAAGTTTATATAAAACAAAAATAAGATTAGTTAATACTAAGTTACAAAGAACAAAGTAAGGTCAGATGGCCGGAGGACAGAAAAAATAAAACAAAAAAAAAAATCCAGATGGGCTGGAGAAAAAAAAATCTGCAGGGATTCCAAGGCCATGAGACCACCCAGCCCTCACTGGGTATTCTACCTAACATAAATGATCTAAATCAGTCCTTATGGCTTTCAAGCTACACATACAAGAATCTGATGATGATGGTAAATGTAGGGACTGCCTTGATCAGGTGGTGGTGGCACAGAACGCCACCACAGCAAACTGTAAAGAGAAGAGCAGAGAATAGTAGAGATTAGGAAGGATTGCAAAGCCTTGATGAAAATGATAATTCAATGCACATATAGTTTAATAGGAATACACTAAAATGTAGCTATCCGAAAGCCATGTTAAAATAATGCATTTTTAGTAATTTTTTACAATACTCCATCTTATTGGCCTGACAAATTTCTATTAGTAAACTATTCCAGATTTTAGGTGCATAACAGCAGAAGGAAGCCTCACTACTTTAAATTTAGCTCTTGGAATTATAAGCAGACACTCATTCGACGATCTAAGGTTACGATTTGGAGTGTAAGGAGACAAGCATTCCAAAATATAGGACGGAGCGAGATTATTTAAGGCTTTGTAAACCATTAACAGTATTTTAAAGTCAATTCTGAATGGCATATAGGTAACCAATGTAGTGACATCAAAACTAGACAGATGTACTCAGATTATCTTTTCTTAGTTAAGATTCCGGCAGCTGCATTCTGCATTAGTTGCAATCGATTGATGTCTTTTTTGGGTAGTCATGAGAGGAGTGCATTACAGTAATCTAGTCGACTAAAAACAAAAGTATGAATTCATTTTTCAGCATCTTTCCAAGTTATAAGGGATCTGACTTTTGCTATATTCCTTAAGTGAAAAATGCTGTCCTGGTAATCTGATTAATATGTGATTTAAAATTCAGGTCAGAGACAGTAGTTACCCCCTAATTACATGTCTTGACTTTTAATCTTAATGGATCAAGTTTATTTCTAATACCCTCACTATACTACTCATCCATTCAGAAACACAAGTAAGACATTGTGTCAGTGAACCAAGAGATTCAGGGTCATCAGGTGCTATTGGTAAATACAGTTGTGTGTCATCAGCATAGCGGTGGTATATCATGTTATGCCCCGAGATAATCTGACCTAATGGAAGCATATAGACTGAAAAGAGCAGTGGATCCCAGGAAAGATCCTTGTGGAACACCATATGCAATATCATGTGTCTTCAAAATGTAATTACCACAACTAACAAAGAATTTTCTACCTGTTAAGTAAGACTCAAACCAATTTAAGACATTACCAGCAAGGCCCATCCACTGACTAAGGAGATTTATAAGAATTTTGTGATCAATGGTATCAAACGCTGCCCTCAAATCTAAGAGGATGAGAACACATAAACGGCCTCTATCTGCATTTACCCGCAAGTCATTTACTACTTCAACTAGCGCAGTTTCTGTACTGTGATTTGCTATAAAACCCGACTGAAACTTATCAAGAATAGCATGTTTATTAAAGTGATCATTCAGCTGCGTAATGACTGCCTATGGGGCTCATGTGACTGCCTAGACACATTAATGTTCTTTAAACCAATGTGGGAAAAAAACAGAGGATATAAAGACAATCTTCATGAACACAGTGAAAATATAAAAACTCCCAACATACTGAACTCTGGACTACCCTTAGATGAAATAACCATTTAAAATTCATATATGAAAACAAAGAAGCTTAAATTTTGTTAAATGAAGATTTGAACATATAATGCATATAAAACGTGTTCACCCCTGGTAAAAGTTGTTATACAACTTTGAATCACAATGAATTTAATTTGTCCTTTTTGATATTGATTAACAAAAAAAAACTTTTCAATGTCAAAGTGAAAATAAATCTCTGCAAAGTGATCTAAATTAATTACAAATATAAATACAAAATAATTGATCACATAAGTGTTCAATTTCTTTAATATGACACACCTAAATCATCACTGGTGCAGCCAATTGGTTAAAGAAGTCAAATAATTAATTAAATGGAGGTCACCTGTCTGTAATGAATGGGTTACTACTGATTGATTGAAGTATAAATGCATCTTATCGGGACAGTCCAGCTTGTGGTTTCAATTGATTTTAGTATAAATCTACTCCTGTGCCTGGAAGGTCCAACTGGTGGTGTGTCAGTATATGGTTGACACTCAATGAAGACACTCCAAGCAGCTCTGTGAGAAGGTTATTGAAAAGCACAAGTCAGGCAATGAATACTTGAAAAGTCCAGTTAAATTAATCATTAAGAAATGGAAAGAGTATGACACAGATTTTAATCTGCCTAGAGCAGGCCATCAACAAAAACAAGTCATCATGCAAGAAGTCAAGTGATGGAGGCCAACAACAGACCCTTTGATAACTCTGAGGAAGTTACAGGCTACAGTGACTCTGATTGCAGAGAATGTGCAAGACAACAAAAGTTGCCCAGGCACTTGACCAGTCAATAAAGAGAAAGCCACTGCTAAAAATAAACAAAACACACAAATGCATGACATCTTGGTGAGAAGGTATATGGAAACCCTGAAGTCAGTTGATAGACTCTTTCTATGGTCTGATGAGTTTTTGGCCATCATGTTGGCATAAGCCAAATGCTGCCCATTATGACAAACATGCCATTCCCACCCTGAAGCATGGCAGTTGTAGCATCATGATCTGGAGATATGTCTCTGCAGAAGGCCCTGGGAGGAAGATTGTTAGGCTATAGGGTAAAACATAATACAGCAAAATACTTGGCGATCTGGAAGGAAAACCTGATTCAGTTTGCAAGATACATGCACTTTGGGAGAAGTTTTCTAGAAAGACAATGACCCCAAGAGTATAAGGCAAAACTACACAGGAATGGCTTAAAAACAGAAATGAAATTTCCTGGTGTGGCGAGTCAGTGTCCAGATCTCAATCCAATTTAGAATTTGTGACTGGACTTGGAAAAGGCTGTTCACTCATGTTTCCCACTGAGCTGGAGACGTTTTGTAAAGAAGAAAAGTGAAAAATGGCAGTGTCCTCATTTGCGAAGCTGACAGAGATCTGAGCACACTGACTTAGGGTGCAAGGGTGCAACTACTAAATGCTGACTTGAAGGCGGTAAATTTTTACATGATCAATAATTTTATATTTGTAATTAATTTAGACCACTTTGCAGAGATCTGATTTCACTTTTTCTGTTGCACAACATCAAAAAAGCCAAATTAAATCCACTGTGATTGAATGTTGCGTAATACTAAAATATGAAAACTTCCATGGGGGTGACAACTTTTTATAAGCACTGTAATTGTTTGCATGAGGAGATGCAGAATGTTTTGCCCTAATACTCAACTCCTCCCAAATGCTGAGCTTGAGGCCCAACCTGGCCATTGCTTTTGTGAACTCTGCTGACTGTCTTTATGTCTCTGTGTTTTTTTCTCTTTATTTCAATATTACTATTATTTAAATTTTATTGCCACTTCCCAAAGATGTACCGGTATACGTTAGATTAATTGCTGACTGAAAATGTGAGTGATAGCGCTCTGCATTGGGTTGGCTCCATCACCATAGCTGATTCCTGTCTTGCATCCAGTGCTGCTACTTAAAAACGGAACTAATGTTGGCCGAATGAATGGTTGCTAAAGCAGTGGCATTATGCCAGGATGCTCTAATACATCAGATTCCTGGATAATAATAATAATTCTTTACATTTATATAGCACTTTTCTCACTACTCAAAGTGCTCTTCACACAGGGAGGACCTGGGAAGCAAATCCACAATCTCCTTACTGCAAAGCAGCAGCACTACCACTGCGCCACCTGTGAGGATAGACATTAACACTAAGTGACTATGTAAATTTTGAATATTTTTTTCTTGGCTGTATTAAGTTTCTGCAGATATTTCAATTTTCATTTATTGTGCCCAAAAAATGTTAGTTTGATGGATTCTGTGCTGATTGACAACTTTAAATTGGCCTTGTGTTCATGATTGTGAGTGTGTGTGGCCTTTCCAGCCTCTAAAAAGCACTTTGCACTTCTAATCTGCATTATAAAGATGTCTGCTTCTTTGAGTGCCGACAATCTCCTTATTTTTTGGGACATTTTTACAGGATTATTAATAGCACTCAAGTATTTTATACTCTTTGACGTTTCACTAAATCTGATGTGTTCAATGCTGTCAAGGCTAAGGCAACAAAAATGTTAATATGAAAGCTCTCTGGTGATCTTTTTAAATGCTGAATTGTTAACTTGCCGATTAATGTTTCACTGTTTACCCACTGTTTACCGACATATGCCTCTTTGCTATGGGATGACACTGTTCAACATGTAAATTGGATACAGAAATGCAAAGCAGGCCAAAAAAAAAACTGACAGTAGATATACTTTGCAGCCAGGCCTTGTCAGAGCCTAGCAAACAACATAAATGATCAATGGACTGAGTGCAAAGAGAGTTTTACAACAGTACTGTTAAAAGGGCAGCTACAGCAACTCATTAGCTTCCACATTTCACTCTTTATTTCAAGGTGTATTTTGAGGACTGTCGCTTATTCTCCACTGCAAGCTTTGTCTCCTACAAAACAACATTTTAACCAATAGGTAGTATATTTCTTTACTGGCTTCCTGAAGGGAAGTATTTTTATTCATGTTTACCATAAATACAGAGAGAGAGTTTCTTTTCATAAAATGCCAAATCAATATTGATCTGCAGATATTTTGTGTAGAATTTAAGAGAAAATAACATGTTAGTTCTATGCAAGGCGAACAAAATTATATGGAAATTAGGAAATCTGTGGTTATCATTAAAATAATGAGGTGATAATTCCCCAGTCTGTGTCTGTGCAAAAAAGTAAAGATACTTTGAGCCATTAATGAGCAATTAACTGAAAATAGTTGTTAAATATTTAATTAGATCTTCAAACTAGCTTGGCGCAATTAATACGCTGCAACACTTAAACTGATTATGAGATAAAAGTTAAGAATTTCATGCCCTTTCTTATTTTAACATTTCATGAGGCATCATGCAGAGGTTTAAGCTCTAAACAGTCTGGAACTCGTTGTTACTATTTTAAAACTATATTTTCTGATATATAATTGAGGCCCAATATTTTTCAACAGATGTCAAAAACAGACCAAATTTTCCTTAATCACAAGTAAAACAGAGCTCACCAGTAAGACTGGGATTTATGTTAGAATATATACAGTAAACTCAGATTCTGTACAAGGATGTATAACACATACAGACAATATAGGCACTATACAAGAAGAACATAACTTTAACAAACAAGAGAAGACCACTCAGTCCATCAAACTTGTTTGTTTAGTGACTACCTAAGCTGTCCCAATATCTGATCCAGACACTTCTGAAAGGTTGGCAAGGTTTCTGCTTCAACTACATGCCTTGGTAGTGTCTTCCGGGTACCCACAACTTTTTGTGTAAAGAAGTCCTTTCTGACATCAGTCCTAAATAAACTTTCCCTTAATTTCTACTGATGTCCTCAAGTACATTAAGAATTCTGCTGGATACATTTTTATCAATACCTTTGAGAATTTTGAAGATCTGGCAGGAACAAAGAAACTTTGATGAGCCCCTGAATTGAAATGCAACTGACCCTAAATAAGTAGCAGTACTTACAAAAATGAAAATCAAAGCACCACTATTAACAACTGAAAGCAAAAGCAAAAATTCTTATCCAGCTGCCTCTGTCTTGCTAATTCCCAATGCACCTTCTTTTGAACAGGACAATCTCTCCTTTGCAGCTCCTTAAATACTCTGTTAATGATCTACCCCCAATTTGGACACAGCTCTACCTGGCTGCTAGTGCAGGAGCAAGTGCCTCCTGACTTGACAGTTCTAAATGAGCTTTCGGTTCATTTCCTTCGCTGTCCTCAAGCTTTTCAGAATTTTGAAGACCTGGTAGGAACAAAGAACCTTTCATGTGTCCCTGAACTGACCTGCATCTGATCTTAATTAAGCAGCAGTACTTACAAAACACAAAGTAAAACACCACTATGAACAACTGAAAACAAAAGAAAACAATCCTAAACTGGTTTACTCTGTTATGCTAATCTCTGACACACAGTCAGTGAAGATTCAATTCCTTCAACTGTCTTTGTAAAATGTATAGCACACCATAGCATTATGAAACCCTTATAATCTAATTAAGGGTTATGGTGGGCCAGAGCCTATTGCCAACTCTGGGCACATGGCAGGAAATAGCATTGGACAAGATTCAGTCCCTCACAGGTCCAAATGCAAGGTTTATTATGCATTTGAATTTTTATTGATGAAGTGAACAAGTTCCCCAAGTTTCAAATCGTTCTCCTCAACTTTCCTTTTTATATGTGATATTTTCACAATGTTAAGAGCCAAGGCAAAGCCCTAATTGTAGTCTACATTTGAAGAATGCTCCCTTTTTGCTTCTGAATTCAATGTTGTTGCCTTTACTCTTGTTCTTCCACTATATGCTATATTGCCTTGCATGTCCATATTTTTTGTCATTTCTGATCTGAAGATCATTTGTTGAGGCCTCATGCATAAATAAAATAATATAAAAATTTACCTGCAAAAGTAGAGGTGGAGTTTATCAATCTCTATTAAAGTATGATTCCAACTGCATAAGTACTCCCCGGGGGTGAACGGGTTTCATATATCCACTGAAGGAATAAACAGAGGAGGAAAACCGGAGTTACTTAAAATTGGTGCCAACTCACAAAAGAAAAACATAATTTTTTCAGAACTTTTATCAATACTCAATGTTCTACTGTTTCTGCAATCTCCAGATGTAAATTTACAAGCGTGTTCTTGTCTTTGAAGTAGATGTATTATGTAGGTTTTAAAGATTTTGTGTTATGTTTCTTTAGTTGCACTGCTAACTACAGTTGAAGGCTGATGGGTAAGACATGTTTATTTAAGTTTATAAATGTAGCTTCACTTAATTACACAAATGTATCAAGAATATGAATCCAAGAAATTATGACTTAAAAAAAATTAAATATAATCATTTAAACTAATCCTCATTCCATCTTACAGTTAATGTAAAATTTGTCAAAATCTGACCTGTATTTTTAATTTTTTAACAGTCATTCCTTGTCTTTAAAAATAACACAATGGTTACATTTATTTTTTTATTTAGACACATTCTTAACAATTTTAAAAAGTAAATACATTTTGCTCTGATACCGTTTTGTTTTTGATATGAATGCAGCCATTTTGTCTGTTTTGTTTGTTTGCCTAGTAGGTGCTAGGTAAGGTCAACCAGAAGTGCACAGCATGTGACATCATCGTGTCAAGGGTATAAAGGTCAGAGCTGTACACGTCCTTAGTTATCCAAGTTTATGAATACTCACTAAAATACTTATCGCATGTTTATTACTGCTTTTCTCAGGGTTATTTTTCTTTTTGTTTTAGTTTTAATTACATGGAACTCTTCTGGCTTTTGATTCTTTTGCTCTATTATCGTTAGTTTGATTTCAGTTTCACGCTCTTCATTTGTTGATAATTTTTTTACTTCTCAGTAGTACCTTGGCAGTTTTCTGACTTTGCTGCATCTCCTGGTTCTAATAACATCTTTCATATTGACATCACCCAATGCAGTAAGAACAAAATTCAGCAATGGAACACATTACAAAAAACTAGGAAATATAATAAAATTTCACAAGTTCCTATGTGTCTTCATGGTTATCTAGTTAAATTTAAGAAAGATCATTTGTGAATCTGTGTAAATATAAGTATAAACCAAAAAGCTGCTGATGAACATATCATCTAAAATTTCAATTTAACATTTTAATGTGAAAATACAGCTTTTATATATTTGGATTTTATATATTTATAAGTTTTTTTAAAAGTTGTATATTTTACAACTATATAACAGCTTTTTCTATATTTGTTTTGAAGGGATCAAACAACAAATATTAGGAAAACACAATTAGTGTCAGCATTTACCACAAAACTGATATTTGACTAATCAAGCTTCAGCTATCATTGTGATGTTTGTGTTTGCTCAGTTTGTCAAAGTTGTCATAATGTACAAACAGTTTGCCTGAAGTTGCCATTCTATGAGGACCTTGTATCCCCTGAGACTTATTTTGATCTGCATCGCCATTCACATATAGTTTTTTTCTTACCTCTTCTTCCATAAGAGACAGGGAATTAATCCTGATTAAGCTGGTGTCACCAAGTATAAAGTTTTTCTTCACATACTCCAATTTCCTCTCATCTAACAAAGATGCATATGTCAGGTAAATGGGGGACTTGCTTAATACAGGAGAGTGTTGTGTGTGCACTGCATTAGATTTTATCCAGGTTTGGCTTGTTCCTGATACTGCTAGGATGGTTCCTTGTGAGTACTGTAATAAGAGGATCAAAAAGCAGATAGATATAAAATTATGCGGTCAACATAACTTTGCTGAAGATATTAGGTTTCTGAGAATGGTTCTTTGCAAGCAAAAAGTACTGTTCTCCCGAAACACCTCCTGGAAACTATAAAATGATGAAGGACACTTGTTACTGTGTTTTTCAGAAATTTTCTTTTTGGGGGAAGTTGGCCTTAAAGCAGGAAGAACGATTTTTGTTAAAACTGACTTAATTTTTCAGCATATCTCACTAGCAATTTGAATTTTGAAATAGAATTAAGAGAAAATCTGAATGTAAGTGAATGCACCTTTTATGAAAACGCAACTACTAAAAATTTATGGATGCAAAATGATCGCTATGACTGCTTAAGCAGTTTTTCAGACTACCAAAAACACTGGATGGATACTTCATTAAGCACACCATCTAGTTAAAACAAAAAGCTCTCCCAAACAGACAATTATGTGCCTTCAAAACATTGAAATGGCCAATATGTGTTAGCTAAAAGCCATTCACTGTAGTATGAATAATGGTAACAACACAAAATGGTTCTAGCATCTCAGAAACATCTGCCCACTTTCAATTTTCATGTATATTAGGCTTTTGAATTTACAAAGAATGATGCAATACACAAAAATATCCACTTCTGTGGGCAAAATCATTGTTAATAAGAGAGATCTGCAGAGACTGGCCACCCTTGTTCAAGCTAACAGGAAGTCCAACTACTGTATACTCAAATAACAGCTCTTTTCAATGGTGCAGAAGGCATAAATGAATACATACCGTATTGGACCTTGAAGCACCAGTATTAACTATGCATTGAATTTAAACTCAAATATCAGTGTACGCTACAAGTTTTTGATGTAAGAGTGGGTGGGAGTGGCTGTTAAAACCCACCTAAACATTGGGGGAATGTGCAAATTTTATACAGTTAATGATGGGGCTACAGATTGAATCCAGGAAATTTGGATTTGTGAGACAGTAGCACTAAGCATTACATCTGTCACAGTCGATTAATGGTCTTTTTTTTTATTTGTGGCTGTGTTTATATATGTGACATTAAATCTGCTCATTTACTTTTATAATGAATATTTATTTTGATTATTTGATGATGCTGACAATGTCATCGACACATTTCTAAACCTTGAAGTTTTTTTTTAGGTAATTCTTATTCTGATTATTTCTTTCAGATGTTGTAGTTACCTCTGTCTTAATAAAAGAGATAGTAGTAATCTAGAAAAAGGTTTTGCCATGTGTATAGTGCATGCCACAAACACATGTCATATACCATACATCATCTATAGCAATAGTTTAAATCATTCAACCAAAAAGCAATATGCATCTAAGATCTTAACAAACCATCTCTACATTACCCGTGCCTTACTCTTATGTTATGGTGGAAGTCTTCCCATAGGACAGAGGTTTACACGAAGCTACCAGTTGTATTCATTCAAGCAAATTTGCAATCCATCTTTAGGAAAATATTCCATGTCTATGACTATAGCATGGTTCCTGAAACACACTGGCTGCTACAAGACTAGGAATGAATCCTGAATCTTTGAGTTATGAACACTACCTACTGCACCACCAGGGCACTCTATTTTAAAATGTTATCTGTACTAAATAATAAGATTGATACTAAATTGAATAAATGATTTTGTTACTCGACTGCACGGAGTGCCCTTGCTGAATCTCTTTTTTTCTTGAGTATGGTATGCATATGTGGTCATGGAGGACAGAAGAGCCATTCACCAGGGGTATTTCCTGTGAGCCTAACCTGGGCACATAGATTTTACTCTACAACACACATGGGAATACCCTTATTTTGTGTATTGGGAGTGATGAAGGACACATTTCCAATATCCAGTCATAACACAAATAATTTTCAGCAGTTAGCGCATGCATGTCAGTTAGTCCACGCATACATAAACTGTGCAAACCATAAAGCCTAAGTCCCTGAAACTATGAGGCAGAAACACTAGCTCTGCATCACCGCTCTGCCTATGTTAAACCATCTGTAGTATATTAAATCACTAAATACATTTGTGTAATTGGGGTTGGGGTGATGGCATTGATTTCATGATACATGCTTGCTTAACTCGGGTACTACAAAAGAAAAGCATGGCTGTAGGAAACAGGAAATATCTTTGCAAAATAACTGGGCTCCGTTGTGAAATAACACAATTGAATGTTCTATTCCAGTGACTGGAAGAAATTTCCGTTGTTTTCCCCAAAGTTTAACTTAAAAAATGATAGCTACTGCAAACTGATCCACACACTAAGAAGTTCACTGATCTTTCTTTACTGTATCAGTCAAAGCTAATTAAGTAGCTACATAATACTACATAATAAAACAATCAGGTCAGGTTGGGGAGCGTGCACTGGTACAGTGCATTGCCGCACCCACCACATGACAAAACAGCTCAGGATCCCAGTTGGTAACCCCCCAGGCAAACACGCAGTCCAGCTCCACCCTCTGTGAATGACCCTGTATCTGCCGCAGCCAGGTGTTACGTGGGCATTCCCCTTGGCCTGGTTCAGCCACTTGAGTCTTCAACAATGAGGATCCTGCGAGCTGGAGCATCCTCAGGGAATCGCGCCACATGGCTGTAGTGCTGTAACTGATGCTCCCTCACAATGCAGGTAATGTGCCCCTCTATGAGCAACCGCTCGTTCATCACAAAGTCAAACCAACGGTACCAAAGGATTTTCCGAAGAGACACAGTACCGAAGGAGTCCAGTCTTTGTTTTGTGTCACTGGATAGCATCCATGTCGTGCAACCATATAGCAAGACAGGAAGCATCAGGACCCTAAAGACTTGGACCTTTGTCCTTTTGCATAGGGAGTGCCACACACCCCTTTCCAGCGACCTCATGACCCCCCATGCTCTCCCAATCTGTCTACTGACTTAATAAAACAATAGTAGTAAAAAGTATACAAAATAGTATTAATAAAAATTAATTTAGGACATCAAAATCAAAATTTTGTTTTTTGGCACAATCCCAAAGCTAGTCAGTTAGTGATATTACAGGGAGAACATTGAAATTAAAGTCTTGTTCAGAAAGCTAGCAGAGGTGGTTTTCTATGTAAAGAATAATTTATCAAGCTATCTACACAACTGAAGAAAATGAAATACTTTAACAGCCATGGTGCATATCTCTTATGCTGATATTTGTACTACTTCAAGTGTACAATAATGACTCCATGTGATATAGTATAACTGTTATTATTATTTTATGTTTTCAGTCTAAGGACTAAAGGAATCTAAGGCCAGGGATGTTCACTCAAGGTACTTGGCAGTTCCTCCATGGCTCTCATTTTCTTAGCTGGATCTTCCATAAAACCAGGTAGCATTTTTTAGGCACCTTTTTCTCAAAGTTGTTGTCAACTAGCAGGACATCTGTGACTGACAACCAATTATGACCAATGAAATGCACAGAATAAGTAATCAGAAAGTAATGATGCTGTGCTATTGGGCTTCAGTATTATAAGGGAAAACTGACTGATGGCTGAAAATGAATGAAATGAGCAGTAAAATATAGATGACTTGTTATCTGTTCTTCATGGATGAGGCTTACTAAAGTTAAAAAAGTAAATGTGAAAAATTCAAATGCTAATAATAAGGAGGGCGAAAGAAATTTAATTGGGTAAAAATACAAATGTACTTGAATAAAAGTTTAAAAAAAAATGTACAGTTGCCAAGAGCTAATTTGAAAAGTATGACTCCTTAGAAATTTACTTAAATACAAAAAACAGAGTACATGTAAAGTGTTATGACAGCCTCTGGAAGGCCGGTGTTGGTAGTATCATGGGGTAAGAAGTGAGTTCTTTGCATGCATTAGGCCTCTTTATACTAAAAGAGTGTCATTTGAATGCCACTCTTCAGCAGGAACTGTGTAATATAATCAGTTCAGCATGGAAGAACATCTCTAAGGAATGCTTTTGGCAGTCTGTTGAATCCATGCCTTAAAGAATTAAGGCTGTTCTGGAGGAGAAAGAGGGCTCTACATGGCACTAACTGCATTCCTATTAAAGTGGCCCCAGGTGTATATGTGAATTAACTTATTTTACAAGACTACATTCATTTTAATTAAGACTGGGCTTCTTGTCTTAGCATCATCGAGTATTTTGAATTGCACAGTGATCAAGACTGACCTTAAACTTTAACATATTTTATAAGCAAATCTATCCAGTATAGAATGTTAGGGCAAGGTATTTAATTCAGCATGGCTGGTCAGGTTGTTGTAACTTGCCTTGCTCTCATCATATAAATTCATGCATTAAGACATGCTATATTCCATGTGCAACAGAATTTTCTGACTTATGCAAGAAAGTATTAAAATCACAACTCAAAGTTGGAAGCCTTATCGAATTTCATTTTCACCTCCCTTGGAATACTTGAGAGAAAATCCTAATTTCAATTCACAGACAGATTTCACACTAGTCACATCTCCAGAATTGATTTTTTGTATTGGACAATAGACATGCAGAAATGTGCAGAGTTGCCATCTAATTTAATCTGGCAGTAGTGATCATTCTTGAATACATTTGTACACCTCCTATACAATGTAATATTGCTTATAATCAGATGTAGATATGTCTTTATTTAAAAAATCTTCAGAAAAAGAAAGATCTCCAGCATGGTGAATGTAATTCATTATTTTTTACTAAAATATCTTATCCCTGAAGACTGCATTGAATTTATGGAGGACTGCAGTGATTGTCGATCTCTTAACTACAAGCTAATTTGTGTGTCTTATTGTGCATACAGTTTGTTAGATCAAACTGAGGAATCTGAACAAGTTCACACTTGGGGCTGAATGTTTCTTTCTTTAATAAAACTAAGTACCAAATATGAACTTATACTACTAGCAGAGTTTTCTGTAATAAAAGCTGAAGTAAATAAAGCAGTTAGTTATGCATAAATCCACCAGTAACGTGATCAATACTAATGTCACATTTAACCCAAACAAGCAGTTTTCAACTTTTTATAAATAAGAGATTCGAAAATATTCTTAGCATTAACAGTAGTTCATTGCAGAATCGCGCAATTCCTGATAGACTAAAAGTGTGAGTTATCAGACCGTTACTTAAAAAGCCAGAGCTAAATCTACATATGCTTAATAATTATAAACCCATTTCAAATTTACCGTTTCTCTCTAAAATACTTGAAAAAGTAGTCGCCACACAGCTCCAGTCTCACCTTACACATCACGATTTATTTGGAAATTTCACTCTGGCTTCTGCACTGGTCATTGTACACAAACAGCACTAACCTGTGTTGTAAATGATATTCTGATATGCTCTGATGAAGGAATTTACACAGCAATTATATTGGGAGATTTAAGCACAGTAGTTTGACATCATTGACCATTCTAGTTTATCACAGAGACCGGAAACTAGCATTGGGCACACATGCACTGTCCTTGCCTGGTTTAGTTCTTATTTATTAAATCAATTTCAGTATGTACAGAAATATGCTGACAGTACTCCATCATTAGACTCAGTAGTTAAATATAGTATTCTACATTGCTCAGTACTGGCATCTTTACTGTTTTTACATTACATGCATCCATTGGGACCTACCATTACATAGCATAACATTATTTTCACTCATATGTAAATGACACACAGTTTTATCTTTCTTTTAGACCAAATGTTATTTCTCCGATGCTGCCCTTAAATTATTGTGTCAGTAAGTTAAAGGTGTGGATGGATGTTTACTTGTCTCAGAATATAGAAAAAACAGAAATGTTAGTTATTAGAGAAAAAAATGCTGACCTCAACAACATTCTATCCCTTTTTAAGTAAGTTAGAATCAAGTTACAAAATCAGCATGTAATTTAGGTATCTTTGACACTAGTGAGTCATTTAAAGTACACATTAAAAAACTATCCAACACGTTTTTTTTATCTTAAAAATGTTGGAAGATTAAAGGCATTTTCTAAATATGCTTTGTAAAATAAGGACACAAACACCGTGAAAGGTTTAGGGGGATCATCCATATACTGTAGCACAGAGTTCAAATCTGAACTGACCAAAAATTAAATGAAGGCGGTATATATAGTAGATTAGCAGGAAGTGATGTCATGGGTGAAAGGCATTTTGGAACTGGAAGTGACATTATGAAGAGGTGGGGTCTTGAGGGTTGGAACCAGAAGTGATGCTACTGTGTGGATTCTTCAGTTGTTCTACTGGGAGAGAGGAAAAAGAGTTATAGGGCAGCGCCAACCCTTGGTTTGTTGGGTAACTGCATCTATTTGAGCCCGTAAACTGTCTCCCAAATGCATGTGTGTGACAGCATTATAGTGAGAAATTAATTCATGCATTTATTTCTAGTATTCTATTATAATGTGCTATTCACTGGTTTTTGTTAATCGTTCTTTATGCAGTCTTCAGTTAATTAAAAATGCTGCTGCAAGAATTATTACATGAACCAGAGAATACTGCCGCCTTGCGTAGAATTCACACTAAAACATGGCGTACACACAAAATAATCCATATGCATGAATCTATGTGTATGCCAACTTCCACGTTCTTCCGCAACATAAATCCCAGTCAGCGTGAAAAGTAACGCACATGCACGTGCCTGCCGCCACTCTCCAACTCCTCCCAGAATTACGCCTCTTTGAATATGCAAATCAATATAAATAGCTCTTTAGATCAGCATTCTGTGAAAAGACCATGGCAAAAGCACGGGGGAAAATAGAAGAATTTCAGTGAATACCAAGTGGAGGCAAGGAAAAACATACTATTTGTTGGTTTAAACAGTGGTATAAACAACAAAAGGAAGTTGATCGAGTGACATAGAGTGTTGGAAAAACTCGAAAGTTGAATTTCACAAAGTCGCACAGTACCCAAAATAAAAAAGAAGTTGTCAGATATCAAAGTTGCTATGAAAAGGCGAGTCGTAGCCCACCGTCTGAGTGTCATATGAAAGCTTATTAGGGTACGGAGAAAAGAAAAAAAAAATAGGTACACAGTGGGGAAAAAATCTCGAAATTTCCACTTTAATCACATAGTTTATTTTGTCATTAAAGTAGAACATCATAAACTTCATCTTAAAATCGTTTAATTTACTAGTTTCTCAAATACCATCGTAACTAAAGTAGCACGTTAAATGCTTTGTATTGTATATGTTTTTCTATGTGCTCTATATCTGTAAATTACTACATGCTTCTTAAACGAGCTTTCTCTTCCTCCGACAGGACACAGAATCCATTACATTCATGATATTACAGCTCTCTGAATAAATTAAATAGTGAGTTGTGTACTTTATATAATTTTCATGATGATAAAAATTAAAGCATGTTATTAAACATGGGAACACAGTGGCCCTAAACCAGGTGATCCAAACATTCTATATGAGCCACTTGTTGATAGAAAGAATATTATATTCCTGCCTCTGCACATGAAACTGGGTCTGATGAAGCAGTTCGTTAAAGCTTTGCCAACTGAAGGAGACTGTTTCAAGTACCTCATTTTGGGATTTCCTAGCCTGTCATTTGAAAAAATAAAGGCCGGTGTGTTTGATGGTCCACAGATTCAGCAGCTCATCAAAGATGAACATTTCATCAGGACAACATCAGAAGTCGAAAAGAATGCTCGGTTATCATTCAAAGCCATTGTCAAGGACTTTCTTGGAAACACATGAGCAAATAATTATGCAGAAATTGTCCAGAAACTCTTGGAGAGTTACAAAATGCTTGGTTGCAATATGAGCATCAAGGTACATTTTCTGCATAGCCATCTTTCTAACTTCCTGGAAAACCTTGGTGCAGTCAGTGATGAGCAAGGTGAACGATTCCACCAAGATTTGAAGGTCATGGAAGGATGGTATCAGGGTAGATGGGATGTACATATGATGGCTGACTATTGTTGCAGCATCCAGTGAGATTGTCCTAACACTGAACACTCCAAGAAAAGCTATAAGTATAAATTTTTACCTTAACCGCTTACCTGATTAATTTTCAAATGTTTTACGGTAAAAAAAGTTCTAGAGTAACAATAAATCCTTTGTATGAACAAAATAAATCTAAATAAGCAGTACATTCAAGTTATTATTTCATTATTTTTTCATTGTATGTAAAATTGTATGTTTTTTGACAAAAATGTGGGGTACCCTGTATCGTAAAAACTGGATGTGATAGCAAAAAACTGGGGTCATTTCTGGATTCACCACCCAAAAATTAGTAAGAAAACAAGTGTAAGATCTAACTCAACAAAAAATGCGTTCCCCAGTGATGCTTTGTCATTTCATAAATATCAATATACTAATTTAATGAACAGTGGAAGGGTAAACTGTATTTGTAAATTCTTATTTTTAAGTATAAGTGTCATTGCTTGAATAGTCAGGCTGGTGGATCATTAAATCAAAGTCTTCTTTATGGAGCAGAAATACCTTTGTCTAGCAGAAGGCCACTTCAGGTAAAAGTGATCTATTTAGAATTAATAATCCCATGGCACGGTTTGAAAAGGAAGAGATATCTGGGATAAATAGTATTACCAGCATGTGTACTGCATTTGTGTTATTTTCTGCCTAAAGCACTCACTAGGCCTCCAGGGAAAGTCTCACTATTGATGGGCATTTGGTACAATGATGATAGTTGACCCCCTGCCAATCTCATGTACACTGGAGCATCAATTTTCTAACCCCCACCACCCCCAGTGAGGTAGATGAATAATGGAACTCTCGGCGTAGTCAAGCTAATGATGTTTCAGTTAACTCTGTTTGAATCTGAAAAAACAAACACACACCCCGACTTCTGATGACTTCTGAGCTTCTCTCTCTCACCCTAATTCTGATTTTAACCCATGTCAGCAGCAAGTTATGCAAGGAAGCGCAGTCCGCAAGGGGTCTCTTCAATGGATAAAAGATTTTTAATATGTAAAAGCAAAAACATAAATAAATAAAAAATGTTTAAAAATCCCTGAGCAAGATTTGGCTATAGACCTCTAGTGACATATCCCTCTGCAGCTGCTCCAGCCACAGGACCCTCTGACATTATTTAGTAGCCTGTGCCTGGAGGTTTGGGGAGTCAATGAGTGCATGTAAAGGCAGATAAGGATTCTGAGCAGAAATAGAATAAATAGATATGTCTGCATTCCATTAAAAAAGGCTAATATAAATTAAGTGAAGGAAACATTGAAGGGATTCTGTGAGTTTGGCACATTTAGTTTTTCTGTTGTGGAGGAAGTTTATCCCCAAATACTGATTTCTTAACAGATACCTGCTACCCTTGAAGAACAATTCTGTCAAATCTCAGCTCTGTAATTAAAGGTGAAATAGTGCTTTTGTTGATGAGTGAGTGAGTGAGTGAGTCAACCAGTAAGTCAACTTTGCATTATACATACTGTACTGTATATTGATAAATGGACAAATGCTAATGTACTATATACTTAATACTTACACTTGAGAAAGATGTATTTTCATACAATAGGTGGAACATTCAAACATTGTGTATCCATATTTTCAATTCCAAAATAGTTCTAAGAATTGTTTTTTACTGCAGATTGTTACTTAAATGCATGCATGCATATTTGTCCCATCAATATGGCCTACTGTATTTGTGTCAATTAAAACAATAATGAAATGACCTGAAGATGACGTTCATACCCAAAAGAAAATAACAATGAATACTTATAAAGCCTGAAGTTACCTTCCTCTGAAAACTGTTAATCTTTATATATTCCACTAGCTCCCACAAAATGGTGCCATTTCATAATTGCTTTTATTGTGTGATTGGGGTGGGGTGCACCCAAAAAGCTGAGACAGCCCTTTGCAATGCATTTATCCATTCCTGCACAAAGGAACGTATTCACTGCACTGCAATGCAGACTATTAAGGTTAAGCAAGCTTTCAGTCCACTTATGGAAGCTGGACCCCTTTACTTTCCTCAGATCACAGTCTCCATGATGAAAGAAATGACTTTGTTCATATAGAATATATTTTGCTGCCCTAGTTATACAGAGTAAGGCTATCTCTTATTTTTTATGTCATGCCTGTTTATGTTGTACGCAGATATCTGTCAGCCCTGATCCTTCTTTTATCTGTGTTTCGGATCACATGATAGAAGGTTTCCATAGTCTTTCTGAAGACTTTAACAGGTGGAGTTTCCTCTTGTCCACTTCTTAAGACCTTCTGTGATAGAGTCTTCTCTGGGTTTCTGGTTCCCTCCTTCAACAAAGCAAAAGATACTTTGAGGCATCTAGAGTTCCTCATTAATTCCTTACAATTTATCCTGTGCTTTCATTTTTGTCTTTGGAAATGATTCATATTACAGTGTGATTTTCAGGGCACAGCTTTAAGATGTGGACTTTTGAATAACACCTGATAAAGTGCAGGTAAACTTAAGTTTCTTTCTTTTTTAATAATGTTACAAATAGTTGCATTTTCATTTTAATAGGTGTAATTGGAATCACAATATAAAGGGTATTTTATAAAGACACATTTTCATTAACATGCACTCCTTGTTTTACTCTTTCCTTTTCATCTACATAGTAAAAAGGCAGATATCTGCCTCACCACTGAGTAATAAAATTTGATTACACTTCAGTCATAAAAGTGTATTTTGATTTGTACTGGTGTTGAAAAAAATAACAAATAAAACAATATATGTTATCTGGGAATTAAAATTCAAAGACGTAAATCTTTAGCCCAGAAAAGAAGTTGTAATATCTACAGACAACAAAAAAAGGTCGCTGCTTAATCAACTCTGTTGTCGTTTTCATCCTCTGGTCTCTTAGGTCTTTAACTCAAGGACAACAATCACCCTCTGTAATCAGAGCTAGTGAGCATACTGTCCATAAAACAGCATGAGCAGAGGGGAAATAAACTTCAAGTTTCAAATTCCAAATAGACTCAACAAAGATAATTAGATCTGTAAAAACAATTATAAAATGCTAATACATTCAAGGCGTGATACATAAATGCTGTTGGTTAAAAATAGGAACTGATACACACATAAGTTGGCAAAACCCTCAGCTCCCTTTCTAAACATTTTATCCGGATCAGAGCTGTGATGCTATGTATTATAATTAAACAAATGAATCATTTAAATAGCCACGCTATTTGTTTACAATAGTATAAAAGTAGACTGAAAAATAAAGAGAATTGTGCAATAGTTGTGTACTCTTTTCTCAAGCACTTCACTTTTTGACGAAATACATATTTAGTTTTTCCAATTACATATCTGTCAAAAGATGTTTTCTAATAATCTATTGAACATGTCTACTACAGGGAATTCAAAGACACAGCTACAACATTTAACCTGCAAGCTCAACTAAAAATTAACGTTATCTTGATATTCTCATCAAAAGGGTGAAGGTGGTGGTCTTGTTTAAATGTCACTGTACCTGATGATAGTGCATGATGTTGAATCTAAGCTGTGGTGCTTTCTCAGTGGGTAGTCTGGTTTCTTTCATAAAAGACACAAAGTATTGTCTACATTGTCCAGTTTTGGCCTGTTTTTTCACCCAAGGTTGAGATCCTGGCCAGAAGACTATTTCTATACATCCTAATGACCCTGATTATTGGGCACAAAAATACCTTATTTACATTTACATTTATCAATTTGGCAGATGCTTTTACCCAAAGTAACATGAAAATGAGGTCACATAACTGAGTCATTACCATTTAGGGTCTATATTAAAAGTGTTACAAGACAAGTTTACAAAAATTGACTAAAACAAGTAAAAAATGCTTTAGAGATTGTAAGTAAGTAATCGCTAAACCAATAAAAGCACAAGACCCACTGACTTTATCTTAACTATAAAATAAACCTAGCTTCAAAACCATTAGCAAAATATATGGGGATTAAAAATTATATCATCTATACTAATAAAAGGCAAAGCCCTCACTGACTCACTCACTCACTGACTGACTGACTGACTCACTCACTCACTCACTCATCACTAATTCTCCAACTTCCCGTGTAGGTAGAAGGCTGAAATTTGGCAGGCTCATTCCTTACAGCTTACTTACAAAAGTTAGGCAGGTTTCATTTCGAAATTTTTTGCGTAATGGTCATAACTGGAACCTGTTTTTTGTCCATATACTCTAATGGAGGAGGCGGAGTCATGTATCGCGTCATCACGTATTACGCCTCCTACGTAATCACGTGAACTGAAAACAAGGAAGAGATTTACAGCACGAGTCAAACGCGGGAATGAAGGTAAATGACGTTAATTCTTGAGTGTCTTTTAATACTGTGTAAGCATACATATTAACACATGTGCAATTAAACGTGTGCATTTACGGGGTGATTTCTCAGGCTTAAAAGCTCGCCTTTTATTAAAAAGGTAAATGCAAACTGTTTTCAATCTGAAGGGCACAAACCACGTTAGATTTCATGCTCAAGAGTAAGCTCAGCACACAGCTTGGTCATATTACAACCGGAGGGGCGAACTGACAACGTTGTATACAAAGAGATCCTTAACAAATTATTATTGATTCATTTTCCCTCAGTTTAAAAAGGTTTACTTTTCTTCTTAATAAAAATTTTAAAGCAGTACTTCGCCGCTGCGAAGTGCGGGTATTTTGATATATATCAAAATATATCGTGTCATCACGCCTCCCATGTAAGCACGTGAACTGACCCACTGCCGTTTCCAATGCCATATTCGCGAGATACAAGTTTAATGAGAAGACATGAGGTATAAACGACAGTTTGGATCATTTTGTAACAGAGTTAAAATTGCTGTAGCGGGAAACTTTTACTGCCGGGTCTTAGCTAACATTAAATAAACCCGTGGACATCGCAACATCACACAAGAGAGCGGCTCACGTGAAGTGACTGAACGCAGCAAGAGTGATCACTTCGATGAATCAAACCTGTTCAAAAAACACATTACACAATTGATAAGGTACGAAAACAATATGAAACCGATTGTGGATTTGCATACAGCCACTTAAACTTTGTGACGGCACGAGACTTCAGACCCCTACAAAAGGTTGGCATTGATTTGAGGCAGGACTGCTTTTCACATGGCCAACTGTACGTTGCATGCTCAACAGTAAGCTCAGCACACAGCTTGGTCATATTACAACCGGAGGGGCGAACTGACAACATGGTATACAAAGAGATCCTTAACAAATAATTATTGATTCATTTTCCCTCAGTTTAAAAAGGTTTACTTTTCTTCTTAATAAAATTTTTAAAGCAGTACTTCGCTGCTGCGAAGCGCGGGTATTTTGATATATATCAAAATATATCGCGTCATCACGCCTCCCACGTAAGCACGTGAACTGACCCGCTGCCGTTTCCAATGCCATATTCGCAAGATACAAGTTTAATGAGAACACATGAGGTATAAACGACAGTTTGGATCACTTTGTAACAGAGTTAAAATTGCTGTAGCGAGAAACTTTTAACTGCTGGGTCTTAGCTAACATTAAATAAACCTGTGGACATCGCAACATCACACAAGAGAGCGGCTCACGTGAAGTGACTGAACGCAGCAGGAGTGATCACTTCGATGAATCAAACCTGTTCAAAAAAACACATTATACAATTGATAACGTGCGAAAACAATATGAAACCGATTGTGGATTTGCGTACAGCCACTGAAACTTTGTGACGGCACGAGACTTCAGGTCACGTGTCTGCAAAAGAACCTCATTGAGGCAACTATTTTTACTGTCGGTGGCTCAAGGGAGAGAGTTTTTATTTCTCGCATCCCCGTTATACCCTCTGATCTCCCATTTCAATTCAAACGCCTACAATTTCCACTAAGGCTCTGCTTCGCAATAACAATTAATAAGTCTCAGGGACAGAACCTACAAAAGGTTGACATTGATTTGAGGCAGGACTGCTTTTCACATGGCCAACTGTACGTTGCATGCTCAACAGTAAGCTCACCACACAGCTTGGTCATATTACAACCGGAGGGGCGAACTGACAACGTGGTATACAAAGAGATCCTTAACAAATAATTATTGATTCATTTTCCCTCAGTTTAAAAGGTTTACTTTTCTTCTTAATAAAAATTTTAAAGCAGTACTTCGTCGCTGCGAAGCGCGGGTATTTTGATATATATATATATATGTCAATGTATGTATGTATATATGTATGTCTAGATATATGTAGATATGTATATATATGTGTATATATATGTAGATATGTATATATATATATATATATATATGTGTATATATATGTAGATATGTGTATATATATATATATATATATATATGTGTATATATATATGTAGATATGTATATATATATGTGTATATATACGTAGATATGTAAATATATATATATATATATATATATGTGTGTGTGTGTGTGTGTATATGTATGTATGTGTGTATATATATGTATGTGTATGTATCTATGTGTATATGTATATATGTATATGTGTGTGTATGTATGTGTGTATATGTATGTGTATATATATGTTGATATGTGTATATATATATATATATATATGTATATATATGTAGATGTGTATATGTATATATATATATGTGTATATGTACATATGTATATATATATATATATATGTATATGTATATATATGTTTATGTGTGTGTGTGTGTATATTATATATATATATGACAGCAACACTCATAACAATGACAATACAATTACATATATATATGTAGATATGTATATATATATATATGTGTCAATGTATGTATGTATGTATGTCTAGATATATAAATATATATATATGTAGATATGTATATATACAGTATGTGTATATATATGTAGATGTGTATATATATATGTAGATATGTGTATATATGTAGATATGTAAATATATATGTATATATATGTGTCTGTGTATATATATATATATATATATATATATATATATATATATATATATATATATATATATGTGTGTGTGTGTGTATGTATGTATGTATGTGTGTATATGTATGTATGTGTATGTATGTGTATATGTATATATGTATATGTGTGTGTGTATGTATGTGTGTAAATATATGTTGATACCGTATGTATATATATATATATGTGGATGTGTATATGTATATATATATATATATATGTATATATATATATATATGTAGATATGTGTATATGTAGATATGTATTATGTATATATATGTTTATGTGTGTGTGTGTGTGTATAGCAACACTCATAACAATGACAACACAATTACATTGACAATCATGTTACGTTATTTTTAAAATGTTTCCTTTTCTTTTTCATAACCTCTTTAACACACTACTTCTCCGCTGCGAAGCGCAGGTATTTTGCTAGTT
The DNA here is from genome assembly GCF_900747795.2 of Erpetoichthys calabaricus. NCBI lineage: Eukaryota > Metazoa > Chordata > Cladistia > Polypteriformes > Polypteridae > Erpetoichthys > Erpetoichthys calabaricus. The sequence continues at coordinate 105,176,552 of NC_041397.2, read as the reverse complement.
ATTATATATAAATAGGGATAATAAGATTAAGTAAGGACTTTTTAGCAGTGAATCCTTATACTACAGTACACTATAATTACCAAAGGGAGAGCACTATAAAGTATACCTCAAATGCTGCTGTTTTGTTTCCAGGCATTAATAATATAGACTAAAAGTATCCCAGGTTGAACATTTTTGCATTTTTTGTATTACTTTCATTCATTTTTAACTTAAGCAATATTCATAGTTCTTTTTCTTTTATTTTTAATAAGAGCAACATGGCGGTGCAGTGATTAGTTCTGTTGCCTCAAAGCTCCAGGACAATTGTTTTTTAACTATAGCCTGGACACTTTTGTCTGGAAATGATCTGTTCTCTCCATGCCTGTTTGGGATTTTTTTTCTGCGGTTTATCCAAAGACATGCAACACCATCTTAAATGGTGACTAAAGAATTGTGAGTGTGTACTGTACTGAGATGAATTGCTGCCCCATCCATGGCTTGCTCCAACATACTGTATTTCCAAGATAGGCTTCAGCTGCCACTGACCATACATTTGGAAAATCTTGCAAGAACTGGGAAAATACTTTTAAGGAATAAACAATTATAAGTGTCTTTAACAATATTTATATTTGTGTCTCTTTATTTTATGTCTCAGTGCACAATGAGAAACTAGAAAAAATACACAGATTTAAAAGTAAATCCACAGTGCACATGATATACGACCACACAAAAACTATGCCATTCAAGGCTCCTATATAAAAGCCCATTGAACTAAAGAAGCAATCAGACACACGATGGTCTTGATGGACATGGCAGTACTCATCATTCTTGATGACAGAGAAATCATAACCATGCTGCCTTCGAATGTGCTCAGAAAAAGGAATAAACAAAGTACTTCTTTCAACCTTTCTTGATGTCTGAGGATGTCTGAATGACAGGGCTTCAGTATGTGTACAGCGAGCATTAACACTGTTATCACTCATCACACTGGCAATAATAAACCTCTTAAACCTTCCAGCAGGCTAAGGTGTATAGTGCTTTGTTCCTATGGGTCTAAAACATTGATAATATTCTGTCATTTGAGTGCTAGCAGTCTGATCGGGAGATTTCTAGTAGATGCTATCACAAGCGCAGATTATATTATGTCCCAAGTTAGAATGTGGTCTACTGAAGTGATTGAAACACTCCAGGAATTTTTTGAGTGTTGTGGCTAAGAGAACTAACAATTAAAGTAACATTTTTTAGTTAATAAATCCAAAAATGGTAAAATTTATCAAAATAAAAATCATAGAGTAAATGTATAAAAAAAAGAACGTATACATTAGAAAAAGTGATTAAGTGTGCTGAGCATAGTAGAGAAGAAAATCTGGCAGATGAAGATTAGCAAACGCTAGGCAGGCAACTATATAAAACATGTATAAAATGAAATATTGGTTATTTTTAAATTTATTTTTTTAATGACACAAAGAAAGCATGGCAGATACTGAAGTCATGAGCACAAAGTAAACTCATTGTTTTATTGATCTGAATACTTTTTATTGTAGGTTTAATGCCAGTTATTTCATTTTGGGAGAGTATGAGACATTCACCTGCTATGGAGACCAAAATTGCTATTGAAAATTGTAAATCATATTGCAAAATAATTAGCCTTTTTGTTTTAATAGAAGTGTGTAAAACATCATTACTGGCTGTTATTTTGTAGCCCTTGATGTCAATAGCACCTTGATCAACCTGCTCATGATTCAACCTTTCTTGATGTCTGAGGATGTCTGAATGACAGGGCTTCAGTCATCAAGGAACACTGTTGGGTGGAAAGTGTCCAGAGGCCAGGGATAAAAATGAAGTGGAATGAAAGAACAAAGAAATAAGCTAAATTTGTGATTACAGGTCAGGCAAAAAGTATACAGTAATCCCTCCTCCATCGTGGGGGTTGCGTTCCAGAGCCACCCGCGAAATAAGAAAATCCGCGAAGTAGAAACCATATGTTTATATGGTTATTTTTATATTGTCATGCTTGGGTCACAGATTTGTGCAGAAACACAGGAGGTTGTAGAGAGACAGGAACGTTATTCAAACACTGCAAACAAACATTTGTCTCTTTTTCAAAAGTTTAAACTGTGCTCCATGACAAGACAGAGATGACAGTTCTGTCTCACAATTAAAAGAATGCAAACATATCTTCCTCTTCAAAGGAGTACGCGTCAGGAGCACAGACTGTCAGAAAGACAGAGGAAAGCAAATAAATCAATAGGGCTGTTTGGCTTTTAAGTATGCGAAGCACCGCCGGTACAAAGCTGTTGAAGGCGGCAGCTCATACCCCCTCCGTCAGGAGCAGGGAGAGAGAGAGACAGATAAAAACAAACAGTCAAAAATCAATACATGCCCTTCGAGCTTTTAAGTATGCGAAGCACCGTGCAGCATGTCGCTTCACTAAGCAGCTGCACAGAAGGTAGCAACGTGAAGATAATCTTTCAGCATTTTTAGACGAGCGTCCGTATCGTCTAGGTATGCGAACAGCCCCCCTGCTCAATCCCCCTACGTCAGGATCAGAGAAAGTCAGCGCAAGAGAGAGAGAGAGAAAAGTAAGTTGGGTAGCTTCTCAGCCATCTGCCAATAGCGTCCCTTGTATGAAATCAACTGGGCAAACCAACTGAGGAAGCATGTACCAGAAATTAAAAGACCCATGGTCCTCAGAAATCCGCGAACCAGCAAAAAATCTGCGATATATATTTAAATATGCTTACATATAAAATCCGCGATAGAGTGAAGCCGCGAAAGGCGAAGCGCGATATAGCGAGGGATCACTGTATATCTTATGCTTTATATGGAATACATGTTCTATATAAAGTACTGTTTTCTTTCATAAATTTCTTTCTCTTCATTCTGCATGCTTTCTAAATTAAAATTTTACTTGGCCACTCCTAAAAACTACATGGGGTAAGTAACTTAAAAAAATTTCATTTTTTTAGCATTCCTTTAAGCCTGTGATGGGACTGAGTAGGCAAACATGTGGCTTACAGTCCATCTCCTAATCCATATCCCCTGTTCAATCATTTTCCTGTTCAGGTTTAGAAAATACAGAGGTTGATCTTGACAGCAATAAGTACAAGACTAGAGCCAGCCAGGACAGACCACCAGCACTTTAACGCATACTCATATACATCAAATTTGAATCACCAGTTACACTAGCAGTGTTTAAGCTATGGAGGATACTGGGTTTGGTAAAGACGCACTGTACAAACTCCACACAGGAGTTAAACTATCAAAACAGTACTGTTAAATTATCAAATCTACCTTCTAAACATTTCCATACTCATCTCACCTGACAAAATGTCTGTCTATGTTGTGATCTACCATATCTAGCTCACTAAAAACATAAAAAAGATTTTACCTTCAGTAGTAAACCTTAGTGCTTGACTGAGGCCTATTACCAAAAATTGGCCTCACGCCAAACTGGGAAGGGAAACTTTATGCCTATTTTGGTCTCAAGGGATTTAAATTCAAAAAGTTAAAAATGAAAGAAAGGAACCATCAAACCCCTGGCTTGAAAGACAAAAACAGCAGTAAAAGAAGCAAATACAGAACTAGATTCCTTAAAGTTTACAGAGGAAACACCATTTAGAAAAGTGATATCTTTAAACAAAGGGAAAGTCCATAACCAGACAAGTCAAAACTTATTGCAAGTACAATAAATGTAATCCAAAATCCAACAAGGGGAGCTGGAAGACAGAAGTACAGCAGATGCTAATGCTGCAGCAGCTATTTTGTGATCGGCTGAGCTTTTAAATAGAAATGGGGCTTTATGGTCCATATTAATCCAACAGGCTAATAGAACAAAGAACTTATAAATACATCATTAACATAACAGAGTAATAAAGGATAATATATCTATAAAATAATCAGTATTGAAAATATTAACACAGAAAAAAACACAATCCTAATTTACAAAATAGAATTTGTGAGGCAATTAAAGTATTAACTAAAAAGAAATGAAACTTGACCCTGGCTCTCCCATAACATAGGGTCCTGTCAAAAAAAAACTAAACTTCACAAGACAATATAAAGGTTACTTTCAAATTAAGTCTTGTTGAATCTGGATGTTGAAAAATTAAGTTTTTGCTTACAGATTTCCAACTATATTATTTGGATTGTTTCTTTTGTTTTATTATTGTCCTCACCAACTCTATCAGGGCTCAATAGGAACGCCATTTTGAAAAATTCCAATTCAATACTTATCTGCTCATCATTTTAATGACCGGATATACTCTCACCACAGGTGGGCCAGTTTAGCTAATTTCATAGGTCAGATGCGCCCAGCAGTTCATTTCATACCCTTTCAGTTCCTGCTCATCTCCTTGAAATTCTCATTTGGTCTCAATGATGTAGCCAACGTTTTCCTCTGCAGGTGGTTCAATTATATCATACTTTATGATCAGCTCCTCAGCGGGGTGTAGCAGGTCAATTAGGAAGACCATAGTTCCAAGTCCTTGGCTAAGCACTAATACATAAACTCCAACATTTAAAAATCTGCTAATTACAGTTCTCTTGATTGTGTAAAATGACCCATAACCTAAATGTAATTTATGGTAAATAAAGTCTTCGAATGGATTTCTTTATTGAATAATATAGTGCGTTGTGATAACATATGGTGACAATCTGTGTGGCCGTAACATGTGTTAAAGTAACTAAATAAAGTAATTTCATTCCTATTGGAGTATTAGCTGTTTCTATATCCATTTATCCATTTTCTGTCACCACTTAGACCAATAACAGACTGACATAGTGCCATCTTCTATTACAGCAGCATTGGGAACAAGGCAAAACTTAGTCCTGAGTGAGATGTTCATTGATCGTATTTAACCTTCATACGTAGACCCATATTCTCTATTATCAGGTTCAATTAGATTTACCAGTAATCAAATATAATAATACAGACCACGTGCTAAAGGTTATGTCATGTAAAAAACAGTTTTTGCAGACAAGGCATTCTCACTAAAGAGGTACAAATAAATACCAGTAGGCCATTCCTTACCTCATAATCACAGGAATCTGTAGCTTTTATTTACCTTTCAGCAGACAAAGCACTCTGTCACAGTAATGCAAAAGTTTTAATGTTTATAGATATTTGTAAAATACATACTCACCTTTTTCTCTATCTCTCTTATCACTCCTGTTTTTATCAGTATGCTGCTGCTGCAGTATGTGAATATCCCCTTGGGAATTAATAAAGCATCTATCTATCTATCTATCTATCTATCTATCTATCTATCTATCTATCTATCTATCTATCTATCTATCTATCTATCTATCTATCTATCTATCTATCTATCTATCTATCTATCTGCTCTCAGTACAACCTCAATTTACTGACTGAGAAATCATGTACAGTTTATTATCATTATGTTTAAAATCAAATAAAAAAATAAAAATATATTTGAATTGTTAATTTTTAATTTTGTAATAAGACCTCCACGTTTAAGATTTATATAAAAAAGAGTTTTTCATCATCTCCCACATATCTTTGCCCTCTTCAACACCTTTAAATATTAGTTAACTGCAAAATTACTTAGTCAAAGTAATCTCATTTTCAATTAGATGTTTCTCTCCAATCTTAACCTGTTAAAAAACTCTTTTAAATACATTGATGTTGAGATAGCTTCCTTCCTATCTAAGGCTTCATCCACGCTACTATGTTTTTATTTAAAAATAGCGTTTTAAAACAAAAACAATCTACGAGCACACTAGCATTTCTATATAGGTTATAAAAGTATTTTCATCTATACTAAAAAGACCAAAAATGCATATAATTGTCCACTTGCACATGCGCACAATATATATACAGTACATCTCAAGCCAAAACACAGACTGTGCGATTGTGCTGCGACTTTAAACTTCATTTGATTTTCTGGGTCAGACTGAATTTTAGGTTCATCAGTAATCATTTCACATGCAATATGAGAGTGGTTGCCTCTCAAAACGGGGCTGTCACACAAGCTGTCACGTCAGAAATTTCATTCTGACGTCTTGTATTGTAAGCAATCTCACAACATGATTTTCTGATGTCACCATCAAATTTCCAGAAGTTCACTGTGCATGAATAGTCTGAGCACCCACGTCATGGCATGTCAATTGGACCAAATATGCTTGTGCATCTTGAGCACATGTAAGACTGGTGACTCTATCATGCAGTGTGGGTAGTTGATTGACCACGATTCCCAAACCTTGCACAAAACACAATTTAGATGCATACAGGTAAACAGCACAATAAGCTTGACAGAAAGCCACTCTATTATAACCTCTATGTTGGAAAATGTTTTTCTCTCATGAAGGGTAACCAACCAGGTAGTAAAATGTTGTAATGAGCAGGATCCAGTCAGGGAGGAGTCATGTAATAAGTACAAACCAACCAGAACATGATGGAGTACATATTTTCAGAAATCTTTATTCGTACCTGCCTACACTCAAATGCCTTGCCCCCGCTTTCAAAAGTCTCTGGCTCTGGAAAGTGTTTTCAAAAGTATTCATTTTGTTAGCTGAAATTTTTAAGGGTAGTGTGGGCGAAAGGTGAAAACAGAGACAAATGTCTGCATTTTTAAATGAACACATACTAGTGTAAAAGGTGTTTAAAGTCCACCTAAAAATTACAACAAAACAATAAAAGCAAATAATCTCTAACAAGCTGGTCCTCCTTTATGCCCCTTTTTGATCCTGATTGCAATAACTAAAATTAATATATTTCTTTGCATTGATTTTATTATTAATTATTATTATTTTAACTACTGCTTTTCTTTGAAACAATAAAACATCATCCATTCAGTATTAAGCTTTAAACCACATAAATTCTGATGATGGGATATCCTTGTTTAACCTTAAGTTGTACTGTATCTTTGGGCATTACCTCTGAGACCTGACCTACATTGGTTACTTCCACACCCAGATGCTCACCTCAGCTTATTACTGAACTAAGCTCTCTTACACTTCTATTCACACCTACACTCCCCTTCTCAGATTTTCAACTGCAAAAATGATATTCAAAATTAAAACTAATAATCAACTATTAGCAGAAAATATTGCACAAATCCGAGAAACAATTGGAGCCTTGAGGTAAATAGCACACACTAACAACACTTTCCAAGACCCCAGCTGTATAAATACCTAGATATGTAATACTCTACACCCTGTGGGATGACAAACACATTAAGGTATTACAACAATAACTTTATTTATGGCACATTTTCATATAAATGATGTAGCTCGACATGCTTTACATGATGTCAAAGAAGTAGTTATATGTAAAGAAAAAAATTACCTGTAGATAAGAAACATAGTGTATAAATATTATACAAAAAATACTGCAATACATGCTTAAATAATATAGAATATAGTTAAGAGAAATAATAGTCCTTATATTTAGGATTTTTTGATAGTACTAGGCATACTATTTGATGCTTTCTTTGCTATCCCACAAGTCTCTCTTTCCTTTAACTTCTTTACTAAAATCTCCCACCATTCTGTTTTCATCCCCGCTTTGTTCACATTCCATTTTCTTCCTTTTACAAAGATTAGTCTGTAACTCAGAACCTGCATCTAATCTATATTGCTCTCTCAAAAAAGCCTCCTATCAATCCTCCACCATACAAATTATTTGCCCAGAAGATATCTCACCCTTTACTCCTATGTCAAGGAGTTATTTATATCCTAACTTACAGCGCACATAGTTCCAAATTTTCCATTGCCTCTGAAGACATTTGGCAACATTTGGTGTTGATAACCACATTTATATACTGTACCTGAGCGCATAAACTATGTTAAACACACAATAAAAAAGAACAGCTTAAATTTGATTTACAGAAAGAAATTAACATTACAACTGAGATACAGCCAAGTGACAATGGAGGAGAAGAAAACAAAACCTCTGAGAGTTCAGTGTTAGTTATAATGGCCGAAATAGGCCAACTGGCAGCACATCCTTATCTGGGCATTCTACAAATTCATAAGTACATGCTAGACAGTGTAAAAAGAAAAATAAATTCTCTCATCATTTAATTCCAAGGCTCCCTGCACTTCTGTTCTCCCGTGTTATGAAAGCCTTCTACTTTCTGAAGGCTATGACGACCTTCTTGGTTTTGCTAACATTAAGGGTGAGATTACTGCTCTTACACCACAGAGTCAACAAATAGACCTCTTCTCTGTAAGCTGTCTTATCATTGTTGGGCACCAAGCTATGATGGTGGTGTCTTCTGCAAATTTAGTGGAGTTAGAGCTGTGTCTGTACACATTCAGACATTTCAGTTCTGTTTTCATAGGCACAGGGGTAATTGTTGTCTTTGGGAAGCAGGCTGAGACCATAGATTCTCTGTGTGAAAAAATTTAGATATCACTGAAGAATTCAGCTAGTTGGTTGCTAGAGGTTTTTAAAACATACCGAGAAATTCCACCCTATGCTATGGTATAGAACCTGTGGTGCATGAATGAGAATGTCTTATGTAACAATTAGGTATGACATAAGTGACTACAGAATTATGGAAATGTAAGCAGTCAATGAACATAGTTCGTCGCCTTTGCTATATGCTTCCCCTTTGCCTTTTCCTCCCTTTGAAATACCATATTGACATGGAGAAGGGCAGTGTGTTTCATGCTGGTCAGACATGCAAGGAAATATGTCAGTACGCGCTGGATATGTGACAGTTCCTACTACTACTACAGGTACAAAATGACATTTCCTCTTGAGGCTGTAATCTGCTGGTATCTTTCTCTTTGATCCATCCTACTAATACTTTCAACATCTTGATGAACCTTTATCTGCAAATGTGTTCTAGAAATATTTTTTCTGGAAACTGTTTTCAGATTTAGGATGATATTGAAAAAATGTTTGACTTGTTGAAAGCCACTAGTTCAGTTTCATTATGGGAAAATGTGTGCACCAACAACTTGATCTGCATAAAGGTTAGCACTAATGTCATCAACATATGAATTTTACATTAAAGCAGTTAGAAATGATTCATTTTGTTGAATAACATCCTAGAGTTTATATAAAATGTTTTGATAATTCTTATTTTGACAATTCTATCAAAACAAAGAAAAAAACTTTAATTGTATGACAGTAAATTAAGCTTTGGTGACAATAAAAAAATAGGTAAAGGAAAGACAAGATAATTAAAACACTCCTGTGCACTCAAAGCTTTGACAGTAATAAACAGCTTTCTTCATTTTGCTGAGAAGAAATACCACATACTGAAGTCTGAAATCAAGAAAAAAAATTCACATTAAGCAAAAAGTTCAATTAACAGCAAGCATCGACTGTTAATTAAGATATTAACAAGAAAAAGAAAAAGCTGGCACTAGTGGGAGGTGGAAGGGCAAGGACCACATTCGACAACCACTGATATAAAATCCCAAATACAAACATGGTAACTAAGCACTAAAATTAGAAAGAAAGCAAATTGGTTCAGAGTACAACAAGCAGTGCTGTGAACAAATATTTCCCACCTTCTTGATATCCTCTATTTTGCATATTTGTCAGAATGAATAGATTCACATCTTTAGACAAAACTTCATATTAAATAAACTGAACCAACCAACCATAGATTCGGCTTACTGGACACAGCCAATGCTGTTGCACCTAAAGCTCACCATACATTGACCTTTACCATGAGAGTAAAGTAGTCACCACAAGGTTCTAGAGAAGAACATCATACCTTAATTAAAAGAACTTCCAGAAGAGATGAGGAAAAAAGTTGTTGAAACGTACTAGTCATGAAAGGGTTGCAAAGCCACTTCAAAGGTTGTTGGACTCCACTGCACCACAGTGAGAGCTTCTATATGGAGATCATTTGCTACAGTGGTGAATCTTCCCAGGAAAGGCCAGCCTGCTAAAATTACTCTAAGGGCATAGCAACAACTCATTCAAGAAGTCATTGAGGTTCTCAGAAGAACATTCAAATAACTCCAGTCCTCTCTAGACATGGCTAAGGTCATGATTCCATGATAAGAAAGAGACAAAGTAAAAATGGAATTCATTGGAGTCTAGCAAGGTCGAAGCCTCTGTTATCCAAAAGTAACATCAGTGCTGATCTCACATTTTGTTAAGAAACACCTGGATGATTCCCACACCTTTTGTAATAATGCTCTATGAATAGACGAGTCAAAAGTAGAACTGTTTGAGAACACAGCTCCCATCATGTTGGTCATAAAGCTGATACAGCATTCAACAGTAAGAACATTGTTCCTAAAATAAAACATGGGGGCGGTAGTGTGATGGTGTGAGGATGATTTGATGCCTTAAGACCTGGAAAACCTTTTATTATTGATGGAACAATAAATTCTGCAGTTTACCAGAATATTCTTAAAGGAGAATGTCTCATCTTTTTGTGACCTGTAGCTGAAGTGTAGTTGGGTTATGAAGCCGGACAATGACCCAAAATAAAAAAAGCAAGTCTACAACTGAATGATTCAGAAGAAATATATAAGAGTTTTGGGGTGGCCTAGTCAAACAATAAAGAGGATGTGCCTGAATGGAAAATGAGTAGTTCACACTTACAAACTACCACAGTGTCTAATTTAAAGCAGTTCTGCAAAGAACAGTATGCAAAAATTGCTCAAAAGCAACCTGAAAGACGAATATCAAATAATAGTAACTGATTATTGCTGCTAAAGGTGCTGCAACAGAGTATCCACCTTAATAAAAGGACAAGTGTCTCTGTGTATGCCTGTGTAGCTGTGTGTCTGTCCGGTTGCTATATCTCTGTTACATGCCACTGGATATGGCATTCGTGAAAGCAGTGCTAATGTTTGAGATGTGGCATCTGTTAAAATGAAAAATGCAATAAATTTTATAACTACATGCGTTACAAAATGCATTCCAACAAATTGTGCACTGCAAATGTTAATTCTGGATATGTCCACCAGAGAGTAATTGCTGGAGTGACAGTAAACAGCTTATTAGATTTTAACCTGTCTTACATGGGTTGCGCAGTTAGTATTACTATGTTACTATAACTATTAGGGTGATTACTTTTTCACATGGATGATATAAGTGAAGGATAATATTGTTTCTTGGATAAAGAAAATAATGATTTAAAATCTGTACTGTGTTTGTTCAGTATCCCTTTCCCTAATATTGCATTTTAATGAATTGTTTAAGAACAGTCAATGTATAAAATATGAAAAACTGGATACTAGAACAGGGACAAATAATTTTTCACAGCACTTCAAATCAAATAACAGAAAGAAAGTTTACATTTTTATTTTGGAATTAACTTTTTGGCATTTTATTTATATACTGATAGTTGAATAATCACAGGTCATTTCTAAGCTTGCTTTGAAATGGCAAGACTATTAAATTGAGACATGGTTTTGAAAAAAATAGGATGGCTTTGCAAATATTTGTTTCCATGGAGACAGGAAAATCACTGGCTCAGCAACTAATTCTGTACCTGCAGAGCTTTGAAACATCAGCTCCAAACTCTCTTGGAACCCAGGGGCTGTTAAAATCTGCAATTGATATTCAACAGTCTACTGTCACTAAAAACAACTAAAATTAGGATTATAGAGCAACAGTTTATTTTATCATGAAGTCAAGCATAAAATAGAATATGACTAATGAAACAATTAAGACTTTGTGATTTTCTGCAGCAACAAAGCAACCAGACATTCAAAACACTGATGATTATCAGTAGAACTTGACCAAATCCTTAGCAGCTTAGCACAGGGCAGAAAAGTGAATTTATAGATTGTGATTAAGACAGGACCTGTACACTCAGTTTGAAACAAGGAATTCCATTATACTGGAACATACTAAAACACATTTGTTTTGAGGAGGAGGGAAAAACGCATAAAATGGAGAAATGCATTAGGAACCTGGCAGCTTTAGAGCAGATCAAACATTTGGAAGGGTCTATTTGTTTAGATTACCTTGTTACGTATGATTCTGAGCAAAGAACAGACACAAAATGTAGACTGCAATTAAAGTGTGGTAGAGACAATAAAAATTCCACAAATTTAGACCAAGAATAGTAACTTGGACCTCAGCAGGTTATCTGTTGATCTATAATTTGGAATGTCATAAATTGCAGCAGTGAAAAGAAAGACATGAAGATAAAAGAAAAAAATTGCCATTCGTCTGTGTACTTGTATTGAAGCTAAATCACCCCAAGATGCTGCCTGTTGGTAAAAATAATATTCTTGTAATGTCATTAACAAGAATGACTTTCATAATAAAAAAATAAAAACAGTATTTCCTTGGTTATTGTTGCAAGTGGCAGAAGTTGAATACTGAACACAAGAAACCAAAAACTTAAGAGTAATGGGGGCTGATTTACTAATTGAATTTCATGATAACCCAAAAAAAAGAATCGTAAACAAGAGAATGCCTTGATGAGGAACCTGAAATTGTTAACCAAAGAAAACTTGAAATACTATTTTGAAAGCAATACTTTGTTTAATTTTTTGATTGAAGTTTCAATAAAGGGTTATTCCTTATGCTTCAGCCAAGGCGTCATCCCTGGTTTAAGTCATCTGAGGGGCATCATTTCTGAAAGTTAAGGAGGACACTGTGGACACCAAGAGGGACCAACCCCCACTGCAACCCTTCCTTCATTGAACACTAATGATAGTAAGTGGGCGCTATTACCCACTGGGCATCATTTCTGAAAGAAAAAGTGTGCATGCTGCAGACATCGACGGACACACACTCCTTAAGCTCTATGGTATATACTGTACACCAAGAGGCACTGTTTGTGGTACTGAAAGGGCACATGCTCCAGACACTGAGCGGGACCCACACAGGTCTCTGAAGTCTAATAAGACCAACTACCCAATATGGACAATGAGGGCTCCAAATGGGCTTCAACCGGCACTATTTCTTGTTATCTTATTTTAAAGAAAAACAACTGGTAAATAATAAATTACACAAATATGTGAGCTAAAAGAGTACACCGTTAAAATGGACGTCACATCAAAACATTTGACAAAAAATGAATGCCATGTCTAAGTTCATACTGTTAAACGTTTACTGAACAAACCAACTTCACTAATGTTAGCTCAGCATTTCAATCTGTAGAAAAAAGGAAACAAACTCCATTTGATTCCTCTTTTGGGTGTCTCCAACATCAGAAAGGCAAAGAAGAAATTACCATATTATATGTACAGTAGGTTTAATCAGTGCCTCAAGTGGAGACACATAATTGCCAATACTCTCCATTTAAGTATGAATTTTTAATAGAGTAGTGGGTGGGGTTCCCTTTGACTGTCAAGTGCCACATTTAGCTATCATTAGATAGGAGTGTTTAGAGGGGAGAAGGTCCCTCTTGGAGTTACAAGTGCTGAAATACACTTTAATGTGATAGGAAAATGGGTTGGGGTGGGGGTGTCCCACATGGAGTAACTGAATATTTAGTATCAAATACAAACGGGGGATCAGGTGCATTAGAATGGTGTTTCAAATGCCAGTATATGCTTCAATTAGATCAAAAATTGGGGTGCGGGTGTGATTGTGTAGGTCCTGCTCCATGCTCCCTGTTCCAGCTTTGGGAGCCTCTTGAACCCGACACTGTCACAAATGGTGGCAGCAGTGGGATGAGTTAGTGATGGGAATAACTGAAGAAGAAGACAGAGCAGCAAGCAGAATTGGTACCAGACTTTTTCAAGAACCCACTGACCCAAGTCAGAGGAGGACATTTTAAAGAACTGAGCTTTTTAATAGACATTTATTTATTGATTGTTTATTGTCTTTTTAAAGTTCTTATTCTTTTTAATGTCTTGGTTTTAACAAATGGGGGCTTCGGTTGGTTTTAGTGTGGGGTTGTTTTAGTGCTTTTATTGTGGTTTTAGTACAGTGTCAGGGCTAAGCCACGGACCAGCAGTTGCGCTGGGTTGGTTGAGGCATGTAGCCTTCTCGTGCAACTGGTGGCTTAAGGGGGGAGGAATGTGGTATAGCGGCTCTGTGGCTCTAAATGGATGGCCAGTTTTTAAATAAATTATCGCCACACTCAGGGGCGTGGTAGTGTAGCGGGAGCGGTTCCCAGGCATGATTTGGGCGTGGGCATTTCCGCACTGAAGTGTACAGGTGAAGGATCACCCATGTCCAGAATTGAGGCAGGAAGCTGTAATTACCACACATGTGCCACGACCCCATTGTAAAAAGGAGACGGAGGAAAAAAAAGGAAAAACAGAAGGATGGAGGTTAAAGGAGAAAAATGCTGCAGACATGGAGAGCCAGTGCGGTGTGAACAAGCGAGCAATTGAGAGCTGGTTCGCTGGTGAAGGCAGGCAGATAGAAGAAGAGCCCCTAAAGAGGAGTGTGTGGCCGACACTCAGTAGGCGGGGGTAGAAAGAAGCGGTCACTCCAGCTGAACAGTTTTGAGGATTTGGACTGTGAACGACTCGGCGTGTAAGGCTGTGGAAGGCAGTGGGAGTTAAGGAGGCTTGGGAAAGTGAGCCTCATCGTGAGCGCTATGGCTGTTGGGGAACCCAAGTCTCAGCCAGGGGATGGAAAACAACCGGACCAGGAGAAGGTCAGCTGCAGCTGCAGGTAGGGCGACTCCCCTGTTGCAAAGCCCGTTGGGAAAAGCAGGGGAGCCACCAGTTAGAAGGAAGAAGGTATCGGGTATTTAAAAGAGGAACTGTTTCCAGTCTGTTGGATTTTAACCTCATTTTAAAGGATTTATTTTTTTTTTATTTTAACCTCCACTTTTATCACCTCATTTTATTGATTGTTTGTTTATTTAACTTTGAGCACTGCACTATTTATTTGGACACTGGTTTTGTTTTTGTATTTAATAAAAGCACTGGTCACCTTTTTCTCCATCCCCTTGCTCCATGTGTGATTTGTCCTCATTGCACAGCTCATCCGGTTACATACTGAAGGTGTTGTGTTCAAGAGGCTCCCAAACCAAGAAGAAAGGGAGCTTGGAGCAGGACCCGCACCATCACAATGGGTGGGTAGTGGAGGGGGACATAGATGGGGTGCCAAAATATCTGTATATATCTGTATTTGATCTGTATATGATATGAAATACTGATGGTAGGCAACAAAGACTGCCGGTATTCAGGTGCAAAAAATAGCAGTTTTTCTGCAAGTTGTAACTTACGGTAGTGAAGAGCAGAGTATGTCTTTAGATGAAGCTATTAATTTACCAGTGAATCTACATCACCACTCACACTTATGCTCACAAGCTCAGGGTAGTGACTAAAAGAGCACATGAATGAGAAAGATGAGTAGATGTAGTAATAATGAACTTCCTATGCTGAGTTGCTAGACTTACTGTTTGAGTTCAGCAACGTAGGAGGGCATTAGAATAGTTCTGCTCTTTTACCAGATCAAGGGGTTCTGTGTGTTTTTTTGTATAAGACAGGCTTGTTTAAATCCTAAAAAAGTAAGCATTGTTTTTATTTTATTTGTTTTGTGTGTGTTTATTTTATGAATTGGCTTTTGGTAATCCTTCAAGGGAGCTGTAATTTGGGCTCAGGAATTGAATTTGTGATCTTGAAGTGTACTGTCTTTCTCACTATTAATTTTTGTCCAGATCAAAAGTGTCTGACATCTTTCACAGGTTCTCAGTAAATCAGTGTTATCCTCTGCCTCGAAGAAGATAATGTACCAGCCTCTGCAAAAGATACCTGAAAGCTTTACCTTTTGATTTTTTTCTCTTTCAGGACGCATAGGAAGTAATTAGATGTATGTACAGTGATTGGCTGCTTTATTAGATATATGGTATATTCCCAATAACAATTTGTTCCCCCCATTTACTTGTACAACTGCCTGAATTCCTCAATGCGTGGATTCATCACACTGACAGTAATGTGGCACAGTCATATTTCTCCATATTGATTGCAGTGCATCCTGCCGTTATTGCAACTTAACAAGCGAGGGATCCATACCTGGGGGCTACCTTACAGCTAAAGTACAAAGTCTCAAATTGCAACTTCCTATGTTCAGGTGTGTGTTCTCTGGGTAATTCTATTTCCTGCCATGTTTGGAGACATGAGTATTAGGTTAATATGTGATTCTAAGTTGAATACATTAGACTTGTTTCTTGCCTTGTCTATTCAGTGCAGCTAAGGCAAGGTCCAGTTCTCCACAGTAATGAAATAAGCAGGTTCAAATTATGAATGAATGAGATAAATCTGTACTTCAAATAAGCCATTTCATCATATACCACAGATGTTTTATTGGATTTACCCAGCCAGGGATGCCAGCTTCCTGGAAATTCAGTCTTTGGAAAGAGATTGAAATATTTTGTTTTTTTCATGTAGCTTTTACCTTCATGGATAAATAAAGTTATGATATTATGAAAATATGCAGTTAGGTTGTTTTAATGCTGATGGCTAAACAGGTACAGCTCAAAGAAGCCCTCCTTAAAGAAATGGAACAAATCTGAATTTCATGCCCAACAGGATGAAGTCATTGGGGTTTTGACTTACTGTTATGTACCAGTACCATAATTTGGGCAAGTCAATTTATCTCAAACATGTACACATTTCCATTAACTCTTCTTATTAGGCCATATTTTGGTTAAGGCTTTGAACGATCAACATTCAAATTATCAATAATTAGGTTTTGAGACATGTCATGTTACTATAATGTGTTGAAAACATCAATGCACGAGAGGTATTGTTGCTTCAAATAACCTTTGTGTTTTTGCTTGTGTGTGTAAAGACTTCAGTAGTATGTCATTTTCATTTAAAGATTTTAGTCTAGATACCCTTTAACCCACCCAACTTTTCAAAAACTGATGCACTATGGGAAAATTTCACATTCTAAGCTGAGCAGACCTGTGCCTAGATGCGCCTGTGTATATCTGGAAGACCACATGACTAAACCAATAACTACTTAAAAAACTGCTTATCCACTCAATTTTTCAAACCAGCCCTGAATCCAATTCAAATTGTCAACTTTTCCATAATGTTAGTTAATAGTGTATATGAAGTAAAATTTAGCATCCATGGTAGCAAAACTGAGGCTTACTTACTGCTGTGAGCTATATGTGAAACTTGTGAATAGCTATATGTGAATAGTGCTTAGGATTAGACTTTCCATTTCTCTGAGTAGATGCTGGATGTCTTCAGAAACTAGATGATCCAGAATCATGGCTGTTTGTGACCATTTTATATGTAAACGTACCTGTTTTGTATTGTTTGATGTCATATTTTTAATCAGTAATCTTCATTGTTTCATTATTAATGACATTTCTCTTCCACTGGAGTTCCAAGATCTCCTTGAATATAACATTAGCTGATTGTAGCTGATTCAGGGAATATTTGCACCCTCATACCCATAACTGTGGGCATTTCCAAGAGGTTTATGCTAGGCATTTCTTCAACACAAATACTTTTTTTGGTAAACCAATACTGCAATCAAAATTCTACAGATGCAGCAGGCATCTTTACGAAACGTTTAGATGTGATCCTCTTAAAGACTGAAGTAAGTAGTTTTTCTTGCCTGAGATAACAAAAACAATTTATCTTTTAATTCTTCACTCCATCGCAGTGGAACAAACACACATAGTGACAGGTAATATCATACAGTGACCATGTTAAAAATTAGAAAGGCGTGTACCATATTTCTTTTTTTGTTATTTCTTGCACTCTTTCATCATCAAAACAAAGGCAGAGAAGTTTGAAAGGTCCTCTAATGCAAGATAATAGCAACCGCAATGTGCATTTGGTTGATTCCATTGAACTTTGGTGCTCATTGCATTGTTCTTTGGTGCTTTTATCAGACACCCTATGGTTAGTGAGTTACTTTGCTGTTGTTATGTGGACACATTAATATCAGATGGCATGGAATCCATTTTAAACACAGAAAATGGCAAAGAGAGAACTTTAGTATTGTTTGACATAGGAAACCACTAGGCATTTTTCTATTTGAGAGAAAGAAAAATTTTCATTTAGTTGGAATAACCTTAGAGAGATTAAGGGTTTGGTCTCTTATGATCTGGGGGCTGATTGAAGTCGAAGTAACTCTAAGGGAGCACTATCTTCAGCAATTTGATGTTTACAAAAGAAATAATAAAGAAAACTGAAGTGTTCATTGAAAAAGATCAAACAAATGAAAACAAACTAAAGAAAATTCACACATTTCAGTTCAGGAAAAACTAGGTGTTTAGGAGAGGCTGGAACATGCTAGAAAACTGCACTGTGTGAAACTCAGTTACAATCATGGCTTTGTGCAATACAGAAAAATTTAGTTGTGCTAAGTACCATGGAAAAGTTGCTACTACATCAAGCAAAAAATATAAGCGTTAGTGTGGGGATTTTTCTCTGGCATTTGGAAATACTCATCAATGAACTGAGCATTCTGCACCAAGACTAAATGCCTGGATCACTTTTGTTCAATATCTACTTGTTGTTAGGCACAATAGTATGTTAATCATACCCCACTCTGTATGAAAGTAACTCTAGAATAACTACTAATTTTCAACAGTTGAACATAGACAAAAGTGTAGAATTTGTTACAGGACCTCCACTTCATCTCAGCAATCTTGAATCCTCACTGATTAAAGCAAATGTCTCCTCTTGCTAACTGCCACTAGCTTTGAAGTCATTATTGATAGCATTTCGTGCAGTCAGGATGTGTTCCTGACACTAAGGAAACATTACTTGAGTCTATTCCACTTTAATGAATCATTATAATTCAATATCTGTGGTAACTAAAAACAGAGGTTGCATTAAACTATCTAGTTTCTAAACTTTAATCTAATTGTAAGTTCATGATTTACCAGTGCCTGTCTCAGCATCATCATATGCAAGGCAGAAGAGTTTACCACACACCACACTTATGCATGCACCCACACTCACCCATAGTGTGCCAATTTAAAGCCACCAATCATTCAAACACAAATCTTTGGGATATGAAAGTAAAATGTAATTAGTCAAAGAAAAGCAAACAAGTATATGAGGAAAATATGAAAACTCCGTACAGTACGTTTTGAGACCTGGATTGGAACCCGGATGTCTCCAGGAGCAACAACAATAACCAAGTCACCATTCCCTTAACAAATTACAAAATGTCACTTCAAGTGTTTAAATGTTGATGAAGGCACATGTTCTGATAATAATAACATATCACTTCTGGTCAGTTGGCTCATGCTCTTTTATTTTAAGAACAATGTTCTGTGTTTGTACTTTTCTGCTGCATACAGATATTTCTTCAGATGTAAGCTCTATCTGGGTGGCATGGTGGCACAATGGTAGTGCTGCTGCCTCGCAGTAAGGAGACCTGGGTTTGCTTCTCAGGTCCTCCCTGCGTGGAGTTTGCATGTTCAAAGACATGCAAGTTAGGTGCATTGGCGATCCTAAATTGGCCCTAGTGTGTGCTTGATGTATGAGTGTGTGTGTGTGTGTGTGTGTGTGTGCCCTGCAGTGGGCTGGCACCCTGCCCGGGTTTTGTTCCTGCCTTGCACCCTGTGTTGGCTGGGATTGGCTTCAGCAGACCCCCGTAACCCTGTGTTAGGATATAGCGGGTTGGACAATGACTGACTAAGCTCTATCCAACTTAATCTAAACTAAGTACCTGAGAAATAAATTCAAAAGTTAAAAATGACACTAGCCATCAATTTTGTCCTAAGGATTGTCATGGCCATTCTAAGCATACTTGAAGAATCATATTATTTTTATCTGG
This sequence comes from Erpetoichthys calabaricus, assembly GCF_900747795.2. Lineage (NCBI taxonomy): Eukaryota > Metazoa > Chordata > Cladistia > Polypteriformes > Polypteridae > Erpetoichthys > Erpetoichthys calabaricus. Next base: position 105,156,952 of record NC_041397.2, on the reverse strand, counting down.
CTTAGTTTTCTTGCATAGCTACCTCATATTTTCATCATTTAGTGTCATTTCAGGATTAAAATATTAATAAATAAACCTATTTTTCAAATGCTACTCACTATTACATTAAAATAAAATAAATCAATTATAGAGCCTCTTGGCCATGAACACTACATGGATGAATGGAATTTGTTCACGGACTTCCCAGCATTCAACTTGAAAGATGTTCTTGTCCATAATGGGAACAAATTCCCTTCAGTACCTTTATAACATATTACTAATATTAAAGAGTCATATTAAAATATGAAATTACTTTTAGAAAACATTCAGTATCAGAAATATACAGTAAGTGGAATATCTATGGAGATCTGCATATGTTAGCACTTTTGTTTGGCTTGCAACTTGCTTAAGCCAAATACTGTTGTTTTTTGTGTGAGTGTGATAGTAAGGACAAGAAGATCAGGAAGACAAAATTGTTCCTCACTTGATCCAGGAAAGAATAATGTGGTTGTGACAATGCGGGTTACCTCCACACTCCTATTGTCCTTCCGGAAGCCCTGAACCCGACACTGTCGGTAATGTCACCGATGAACTTGGCAGTGAGGCACAACAAATGGAGCAAGGGGATGGTGTACAAATGCCAAGTGCTTTCATTTCAAACAGCAAACAAAAACAACAGTGTCCAAATAAATAAGTGCAGTGTCTCCAAAATATTTTAAATAAATAATCCATTAAAATTGAAACATGGAGGTTAAAATCCAATAGAAACAAAAATCCTTTAAAACGAGGTTAAAAAAATGGCTGGAAGCAGTCTCTTTAAAAACAAAGCCTGGTGTCTTGTTTTTACCTGACAGTTCCCCTGCTTCTCCCATCGGGCTTCGCAACAGGAAAGTTGCCATACCTGCAGCTGACCTTCTTTCCACTCGACTGGTCTGGAGGCTTCCCTATCCCTGGCTTCAGTTTCACACTCTCCAGACCAAGACTTGGTTTCCCCCCAACGTTCAGGATGCTCACGTTGGGGAATCCACCTTTCAAGCCTCCCGAATCCCACCGTCTTCCACAGTGAGCCATCCTGCTTCTGGTCACTCTCGCTCCTCACAATACTCAGTGGGAGCAACCACAATTGACTGCCCTAGGTGTTGGCCAAACACCCCGCTATGGCTCTCTGTCCAGCTGCCTGCAAGCACTTGCTCATTCGCTCTCCTTCTCTCTCTTACACACCGGCTTCCTTCCTCACTCCTGCAACCTCCGTTTCTTTCTTTTCTTTTTTTCCTTTGCTATCCACCTCGCGCTATTATATATTACAGGGACATGGATCAGCTGTGCCAATCAGCAGCTCACGGGAACAATTACGGATGCGGAAGACTCCTCACCTGTGCACTTAAGTGAGGTTCGCCCGCATCACGAATTCTTCGGGAACCGCTCGGCCACACACCACCACCCCTCTTGCTAAGACGCGAGTGAGGCGATTATTTATTTTAAAAACTGGCCCTTTTGACATGAGCTGTGGACCTGCTATACCACAGTGGTAAACAATCACCTTTTTGACCCTGAGAAAATGTACCTTCCTCCTCTGCCTATCAAACTTGGACTTATGAAAAACTTTCTAAAAGCAATGGATTCAACAAAAATGGGATTCAATATTAAGGAAGGCATTTTTGTAAATCCTCGAGTCAGAGAAGTGTGAAAAGATGAGTGAACTGAAGAAGAATTAAATGAAGTTAAGAAATCTTCTAAGCAGATCTTCAAAAGTTTCTGCACAGACTTTTTGGGAAACTGTAAGGCTGAAAATTACCCTGAAATAGTCGACATACCAATCAATGGGGTGCACAGTGGCGTAGCTCGGGTTCGCGCCACTCAGGGCGGGGCGGGGCTTCAATTTACCGCCCTCCAACGTATTTGAATTTGTTAACTTATTTAAATAGAAAATTAAAATGACGTATTGAGAAAAATTAAGATACATTTTGCATAGATTTATTTATATATAGAGAAACAGCAATATTTTTTTCACATATTATTATTTATAAGCATCAACTAGACAAGAATATAGTACAGACACACTGATAAGCCATGTTCTGATTATTAGTTTAATATAATTACACTGCGAAAACCAGAACCGGTGTGGTGTACAAGTGATAGGTGGGGTTGAGCAACAACGCATTCGGATTGATAACGAAACGAAATTATACATTGTGAATTAGTTGTTTATCTTCCTAGAAATTATTATCAGTGTAATGTTTCTGTTTATTTTTGTTATTGCCTCATTAATTTCAACTGATGTGTCTGATGCCATCAAAGAAGGACCATCTGAAAATGATTTTTGAAGCATTTGTGGATGTAAATCAGAGAATTTTACTTTTTTTAATTCATGAGTGATATTTTTCCAAACCCTGCTGCTTACACGTGAAGTGTTCTGAGCCTTTTGGCCAATAATGTTGCCCTCAGAAATGTCCTGCCCCCTCCGTCCACCCCTAGCTACGCCACTGGGGGTGCAATGGACTCTCACTTGGACTTTTTCAATGAAAACCTTGGTTCGATCAGTGATGGACATGACCAACAATTTTTATCATTACATTTCAAACAAGAAAAAAGTTTAACAAGGCAAATGGAGTCTCACTATGTGGGATGACTACAGCTTGACTCTTCAAAGAGTCAAGTGCTATAGTTGAAACAAACTACAGTAGAAAACAAAAATGTTTTAGATGACATATTTGTCATTTTAATACGCACATAAATATATGAAAGTTTCAAATTTAAGTTGTACTTCACTTAGAAACCTTAACTCATAAAAATGTTATAAAAACATCTTTGAATTCAGCACACAAAATACTGAAAATTCACATATTTTCACCCTTGGAACAATTTATTTATTTATTTTCACCAAGGCAAGAATCATTGTCACAATGTGCTGATGAGTTTTTAATTATGCATTTGTGATCTAAACCTCAATTTTCAATTGCAGGGTAACTGTAAGTCTGAACCTATCCTGGAAGCATTAGGCACAAGATAAGAACAGACAGTGAACACAATGCCAGTTCATCATTAGACACACTGAAACTTGAAGCTCCATTAGTCATGTTGGAACACTTTTGACTTACCACTTAAGCTAAAATGAATTTTTGGGATATGGCAGAATGCCGTAGGACAAACAGGAACCCACAAAGACAGAGATGGAGCATGTAAAATCCAGACACTGAACAAGTGAGGAGCTAAACCGAGGTTGTTGGAACTACCAGTTGAAGGAATCTGATTGCTTTGTTCAAAGTGTCATAAATATTTGCTCCTGATTTACCAGGACATGAATTGTACATTGCTTGGTTTATGTTCCTTTATAAACGCTATAACTTAAGTTGTATTATATTATTGGATAATATCATTTGGTAAACATGCTATACATACTGTATTAGTAAAGATTAATTTCATAAAACAATGACTGCCAACCCCCCTCCCCACAAGCACACACATAGATTCAACAGCTTCCCAGACTGTAATTTTGTTTTTTGAGCAGTTTGCTTGATGCCACAAAGGTTACGACAGAAGAGACAGAAAGAAACACTATTACAGATGTGTTTGCATTGATAGACACGTTTGTCATTTTCACTGCAGGCTGACTGTTTTGCTTTTCAGAGGCTTATTTACTTCGGTTTGTGAGGAACATATTTTACTGTGGTGGTGTTCACAGATTGCAGTACTTTGAATTCCTGGGGGACATGTATTTGTAATTCATACAGCAATATAGCACCCAGTTGCTTGCAATTGCTACATAAATTGAAGTGAATTCAAACAAATGAGCTTGAGGAGTCATTTTTAACATCCTGCTCTGTTAAGAATCTATACAGAAAATGAAGGAACAGTAAGATAAAGAGTGTTTCCTGTCTGCATTTAATGCAATAGTTAGCCTTTGTCCCCTGACATATTTACTTTAAAATGAAGCAGTACCCTCAGCAAAATGAATTAGAAATGCTGGGTACACTACATGGTCGAATGAAAATTACTCTGCTAAATTTCTCTTAAATGGTTGCAGTGTGGATTTTTTTTTTCCAGAAATTACTATAAGAAAACACATATCTTGATTTTCCTTTGTTGGAACTGATCAAAAGCATCATTAAACTTTGGATAGAAAATGATTTGGTGAAAAGCAGTCAGTCAGCTGGGTGCCAACAATAAGTTGGAGCACTTTAACTCGATGGCAGAAAAGGAAAAAAGTTAAGGTGGTTTAAAAAATAAGAAGTTCAAATTGTCACAGGCATCACAAAGGATGACCACACTTGACAGCAGGATAAAAGAAGAGACAACCCTGCTGGAATAAAAGAGCGGCCCAACAGAAAAACCTGAACAAAACACAAAAATGAGGCTTGGTGAATTTAGAAAGTTGACACTGATGGGTCAAACTGAGTGAATGAGCAAAGAAAGATGAGCAACATAAGACAATGGAAAAAGGTATATTGAATTAAAAATTGGGGCTAAAAGAATGGAAAACAGAAAAGAGAATAGGTGGAATATCATGACTGAGGAAAAGAGAAAATGTATTTTTAGAAGTGGTGCAGTAGCCTCATAGCTTCAGGAAACTGGATTTCAGACCCTCATTGCATCACTAGTGTCTATTTGGGGTTTTCTCAACATACTTGACTTTTTATAAGCATCTAGAAAAGCAGGAAGGTTTGCATGTGGTGTTTATTGATTGCATGAGAGTATCATGTCAAGAGGTTTGGAGGTGCATGAGAGAGAAAGGAGTACCAGAGAAATATGCAAGGATCGTCCAGGATGTGAATGAGGCAGTGTTGTGGAAACAGATCCCAGTTAGAGTAGGTCTACACCAGGCACTGTTTTTAAGTTCTTAAATCTTTGATGTGGTTATGGATGTGTTGAATCATGGGATAAAAGACCAATCCCCCTGGTGCATGCTTTTTGCTGATAACATTGTGTTGTATAGCACCAGAAAAGAAGATGTGGAGAGGAAATTAGAAGAATGGAGAAGGGCTTTGGAAGATAGAGAGTTGAAGATAAATAGTAAGAAGACAGAATATATTAGGTTTAATGATAATCAGGATACAGAAGTTAGCCTGCAAAGAGTGCTATGGAAAAGATTGGATACATTTAAAAATCTAGGATCAGTGGTACCCCAAGATGGAATGCTAGATATTGAGAATGCAGTGTGGATGGAGCAATTGGATGAAAGTATCAAGAGTATAGAGTGATTTAAGGCAAAGATAAAAAGTAAGGTTTTTAAGACAGTGGTAATACCAGCAATAATATATATAAAGGGAGCAGAGGAGAAAAAGTTAGGTGTGGCAGAAACAAGAATGTTGAGATGGATGTGTGTAGTTACAAAAAAAGAACAGAATAAGAAGTACAATAAAAGTAGGAGAGATATCAAAGAAAGTTCAGGAAAGTAGGTTGAACTGGTATGGGCATGTGATAAGGAGAGATAATGAATACATTGACAAAAGAGTGGTGGAAATGGAAGTACAGGGGTAGAGAATACAAGGGAAGCCAAAGAGGATTTGGATGGCAATGTAAAAGAAGATGTGAAGGACAAGGACTTGACTGGCAAGGAGGTGCAGGACCAAGCTATTTGGAGAAAGTTGATTAAGCCCATGAACCCCACTTAGAAGTGAGAAAAGATGAAGAGGAAGAAGATTCCAAATATGCACAGGTTAAGTTATTCAATATCTATAAATTACTTAAGCATAAGAGAGTGTGGGAATGTAATGATGAGTATGTCCATTGAATTGATTAAGTTCTCACAACCCTGGTGGAGCACTGTATTGAAGATATAAACTGAATGAATGCCATAAGGTTGCACCTTGTTCTGAATTCTAAAGGAGCCTCCCTGGAATTGCAGGGGATAAATTTTCAAAGCTGTGTGTGGAATAGTATGCTGTATGGAAATGAGACATGACCAATGAAGGCAGAACATGAAGAAAAGCTGGACAAAACAAAGATTAGAGTGATCAGGTGGATGTGTGGTGAGTCTCAAAATGAGAGGAAGATGACTGCTCAGTTGAGAGAAATATTTGGTGTTGAGGTGATTGTTGCTGTGCTGTGGAGAAACAGAATAACTTTGGGCATGTAGAGAGAAAGGGAGATGATGAAGGTGAACAAGATGAGATCCAGAGAAAGGCTAAAGAAGTCATGATTGGAGTTCTATGATATGTAAAGAATGAGTCTCACCTCAAAGGATGTCCAGTACCATAAACAGTGAAAAAAATATTTAGGGCAACCAGCCAAACTGGGTAAACCTGGAAAATAGTTGTTAAAGTGGTGGTGATTTTTTCAGCCTCATTTCTCCAATGATTACAAGAAAAGCTACCAAGAAACCAATCTCATTTGCTAATTATTAACAAAAAAAGACTAACAGATTGTTAGAAATGTAATGAAAATACAGTATTGAAATAATGGTAGTTACGGGAATGCTTATGAGACTGAAAAACTGCCCAGAAATACTTAAACCAATCTGAAGACCTTTGCTTTATTTAGTAACGCTTGTAGTGTAATGTTAAAGGATGAATAATGACATTTATGTTCCTGTAGCAAATCTTTTTTCTCCTACACCTCAGAGCCATCCATGTTAGGTTAGTTAGTGACTCTAACCTGGCCCAGACGTATGCATGAGTGTGAACTGCACTGGGCTGAAGCCCCATCTAGTGTTGGTGCCCATTTTGAATCTACTGCTGTGGAAACAGGCCTCTGTCCCCTGGGACTGTGAATTTGATAAGTGGAATAATAAATGGATGGTAGACAAATCTACATAATACAGTAAAAAACCAAAGACAAGGCACAGAACCTCTAGTGTCATTTTTAAACTGTTAATGCCAGTTTCAGAAACAAAACAGTAAGTGCGTAATTTGGAAAAAGTTTAAAAATTTGTAAAAAGTTAGGGGTTGTGGGTGGGGACCACAACTAAATGAGCACTCTTGGAGGACAGTACTTTTTGGTATTACAGCCATTATTTACTGTGGGATTCTAAACAGGCACAACCTGATAAAGCAAAGGAGCAGCAGGACTGAGGCAGAAGTGGCAAGTTTTCTTCTTGCCGGGTCACAGCGTTGTGCAGAATATTTCAACTCAAAAATGAATGCCTGTCTTCCATTCAATATCCTACCTAAATACTTATCTGGTTGACTGATTCCTAAACTATTTATGGGAACTAAAGATCATTTATTAATGGTACTATGATGCAGTGGTTAGACTGGTTATCTCACTGTTCCAGGACACCTGGCTGTTCACATGGCCAAGGTACAGAGTTTGGATATTACCTCCATTTTGCAAGGATTGTTTTTCCTCACTTTTCCTTCTGTATTCCATATGTCTGCCATTGGTGGTGATTAATGAATCTAATTTGGTGACTGAGTTTTTGTGTGTCTCCTGTAATAGACTGGCACCCTATCTAAGACTGTTTTCTGCCTTTTTCCCAGTGCTGCAGTGATAGGCTTTGGAACCATGTGAATTTACAACAAGATTAAACTTGTTCAATAAACGATGTGATCTTTATTTTATATTGCATTTCACTAACCATACTCTCAAAAGCTATAAAACAAAGCATACAACAATCCAGTACACTTCAAAATAATTTAAATACTGTATATATTATCGTAAAATCAGACACCGACTTATATGCCTGTTAAATAAATATGACACAATTTTTTTTTCTACATCTTCTTGCTTCCTCCAATCTCGCACCAGTTTCTTAGACACATCGAATTTTGTTGCAGCAGCGCAGTTACAAATTTCTTTCGCCACGTCAACAACTTTTAATTTAAAAACAGCTTCATATTTTCTTCTGATCGAACGCTCCATCGTAGATAAGGGATGCTCTTATGATAAAGGTGTATGAGGGTGTGAGATATAAAAAACACAGAACAGTGCAAACGTCATTTGGGTATTACCGTGTGGTCACGTAGACATAATACATAGAAAAAAAAGGCAGTGTGCTTTGTGCTTACTCTCTCAGGTGGACGTTAGCATATCATAATCTCTTGAACCAATAGTGTCAGTTTTCCACATTCAACTTTTACGACCGACATTATAAAATACCAGAAATAATATGGTAAAATCAAGCCCTGATTTATCCATGGGAGAACTTAAACGCGAGTATATATGGTATATAAAAATTACTAGTAAGTAACTAAACACTGAAAAAATAAATACAAAAAATAAAAGTTTGAAAACGAGGGCTGATATACAGCATCAATATTACAAACGTATCTAGAAAATCAAACAAACATAAGGATAGTAGATGACAAATGTACATTGAAAAGGGGAGTCTGAGAACATCTGGACTCTTGTGAGCAGAGTTACTAAGATTGACACAAGTTAAAGAAACTCAGTAAGAAAAAGACCACACACCAGAGATTAAGTGACATTACATGATTGTGTCCATGCCTTTCTTTTTTAATATTTCAGCATAGAAACCCTAATTTTTACCTTCCTTGTGCAGATGGATGGCAATGAAGGCCTTCACAGACCACATTATTCACAAAAAGGCTTTGGATCGGTGAAAAGGCTAGTGTGGTGAGATTTTGTGTTCTGACTTGTTAAATATTTTTATTTTATTAATTTTCATTGTAATCATTCCATACAAACAGATCAATTTATAACCCAACAAATTTGAAAACAAATCAAACCCCACCCCTGAGAAGGAGAGCTTAGCTAAAGGAAAATTTCTTTAAGCTTTTTAATAAGGCAACATTAGACAAAAGAAGGGGAGAAGTAAATATCTATATAAATAAGAGATGGAGAAGGGAGTTAAATGCAATAATAGTTAATTCTCTTATTCTAAAATAATATTGATTAAATCCTGCCAAGTTTTGAAAAAATTTTGTACAGATCCTCTAACTGAAAATTTGATTTTTTCCAATTTCAAATAATATAAAACATCAGTTTCCCACTGACTTATAAGAGGAGAATTAAGATTCTTCCAATTTAACAAAATAAGTCTGCGTGCCAAGAGTGTAGTGAATGCAATCACCGTTTGTTTGTCCTTCTCCAATTCAAGTCCATCTGGAAGGACACCAAACACAGCTGTTAGTGGGTTAGGAGGGATTGTGATACTAAGGCTGTCTGAGAGGCACTTAAAAATTTTTGTCCAAAATGATGTTAGTTTGGTGCAGGCCCAGAACATGTGACCCAGTGAGGCAGGAGCTTGGTTGCAGCGCTCGCAGGTTGGATCCTGGCCTGGAAACATTTTGGACAGTTTTAAGCGAGACAGATGAGCTCGATATATAATTTTTAGTTGAATAATTCTATGCTTTGCGCATATAGAACTCGAGTGAATTCTCTGCTTTGCTACCTTCCACTCCTTTTCTGATATATTGATTAAGAGATCTTCTTCCCAATGTCCTCTTGGATCTTTGAAAGGTAGGGACTCTAATAAGATTTTATATATTGCGGAAATAGTGTTTGTTTCCTCGGAATTGAGCAGTATTTTTTCCAGCATTGTGGAGGGTGCAAGGTGGGGGAAATCGGGCAATTTCTGTTTAACAAAATTTCTAATTTGAAGATAGTAAAAGAAATGTGTAGCTGGGAGGTTAAATTTTGAACGTAATTGTTCAAAAGATGTAAATATGTTGTCTATATAAAGATCTCTGAGCATTTTAATCCCAAAACTTTTCCAGGTATTAAAAACTGGATATACTTGCGAAGGTTGAAAGAGGTGGTTCCCTTGCAGAGGTGCCACTGATAAAAGATTTTCCATCTTAAAATGCTTCCTAATTTGGTTCCATATTCTGAGTGAGTAAAGCACAATTGGGTTATTAGTATATTTGCGATAACTTTCATTTATTGGAGAGCAGAGCAGGGAATATAAAGAAGTACTACAGGATTTTACTTCTATTGCAGACCAAGCCTGTGTATGTGCATTTATTTGTGTCCAGGTTTTTATGGCTTGTATGTTTGCTGCCCAGTAATAAAACTGAAAATTAGGTAAAGCCATGCCACCTTCTGCCTGAGGTCTTTGTAGGGTCGCTCTTCAGATACGTGGGTGTTTTGAGTTCCAAATGAATGAGGTTATTATTGAATCTAACTGTTTAAAAAACGATTTATTGATATATATTGAAATGTTTTGAAATAAAAAGAGAAGTTTAGGAAGGATATTCATCTTAACAATGTTAATTCTTCCGGCTAGAGTGAGATGAAGGGTTGACCATCTATGCAAGTCTTGCTTAATTTTTTCCATACAGACGGCAAAATTTTGTTGATAAAGAGCTTTATGTTTACTTGTGATATTTACCCCTAGGTATTTAAACTGATCTGCTATGGTAAAAGGTAGGGTGTCTAATTTAATATTATATGCTTGTCAGTTCACTGGAAAGAGTATACTTTTATTCAGATTAATTCTAAGACCAGATATCTTTTGAAATTCTGTTAGTGCTGTTAAAACAGCAGGTAAAGTGTTTTCTGGGTCCGATATATATAAGACCATATCATCTGCATATAGAGAAATTTTCTGTTCCAGTCCTTCTCTGACAATCCCCTTTATCTGATGAGAATTTCGGCAGTGAGCCGCCCGTGGTTCAATAGCGATTGCAAACAACAGTGGCGACAAGGGACATCCTTGTCTGGTACCACGTTCTAGTTTAAAGTAGTCTGAGCAAATTTTATTAATACAAACTGAAGCTTCTGGACTGGTATACAGTAGTTTAATCCAAGCACAAATATTCGGGCCAAACCCAAATTTCTCCAATGCAGTGAAAAGGTAATTCCATTCGATCATGTCAAATGCCTTTTCTGCGTCTAATGATAGTAATATCTCTGGGGTGTTTGATTTTGCTGGTGAATATATAACATTAAACAAGCGTCGGAGATTTGAAGATAGATGTCGGCCTTTAATAAATCCAGTTTGATCTTGTGATATTACCGAGGGCAGCACTTTCTCCATCCTTCTAGCTAGGATTTTTGAGAGTATCTTAACATCATTATTCAGGAGTGAAATTGGTCTATATGATGCACATTGTAACAAGTCCTTATTTTGTTTAGGAAAGACGGTGATTAATGCTTGTCGAAATGTTTGAGGTAGTATTTGGTGGTCTTTAGCTTCTGTAAATGTTACCAATAAGAGTGGAGCTAGCTGAGTGGAGAATTTCTTATAAAACTCTACGGGGTAGCCATCAGGGCCTGATGATTTCCCGCTTTGTAGTGACTTTATAGCGTCTAGTAATTCTGTTAGCGTTAGAGGTTTATCTAGTTCCTCAGCACTTAAAGCATCTATTTGTGGTATTTGTGAATTATCCAGAAATGCATTAGATTGCATGTTGTCTTCTTTGGGCTCAGTGGAATATAAAGACTTATAGTAATCTCTAAATGTGTGCATTATTTTATTATGGTCGATGATTTCTTCTCCATTCTTGTTGGTGATTACTGGTATTGCATTGTGAACTTCTTGTTTATGAATTTGTTGAGCTAAAAGCTTATTAGCTTTTTCTCCGTGTTCATAGTAATGCTGTCTAGACTTATAAATAAGTTGTTCAGTTTCTTTAGTTGTTAAGATGTTAAGTTCTGTATGCAGGGCCTGCCTTTTCCTGTGAAGAGCTTCACTTGGACGCCTGGCTTGTTCTTCATCTATTCTAGTAATTTCATTTCTTAGCTCTGACACTTTCTTGGTTTCTAATTTATTTCTATGGGAAAGATATGAAATAATCTGGCCTCTTAGGAAGGCCTTTAGAGTTTCCCAGAGTGTTCCTGCAGAAACCTCTGTAGACGTGTTTGTCTCTAGGAAGAAGCTGATTTGTTTGGATATAAATTCTGTGCAGTTCTCGTCTGCCAATAAAAGAGGGTTAAGACGCCATCTGCGAGGTGAGTACGAGGGGCTTATTGATTTTAGCTCCAAGACTAGAGGGGCATGGTCAGAGATAACAATTGTGTCATATTTGCATGATTTAATTGTAGGCAGGAAATTATTATCTATAAAAAAATAATCAATTCTTGAGTAGCTATAATGCACTGGTGAGTAGAACGAATATGTTCTTGAGTTTGGGTTAAGACTTGTTCTGACTTGTTGATACTGAAAAAGCAATGATGACTGCTACTCTATGTTAGAGCGTTAAACTATACTGCTCTTCAATTCAGTAACAGAGTTTTGAAAAATAACACAATCAATTATATGACCTCATAAGGTATTTTTGCTTTTGCTTTTTTGCCTTGTGTAGCCATCACTTTCAAAATACTCTCTTTGTTGAAAGTTTTTTTTTTTTAAATGTAGAGGTTTGTGATAATTAGACATAGTTGTGATTATTAAGGTACTCTGTAACAACACTGGTAATTCATCAATGTTAACACCTCCAACTTGTTTGCCAAATATTGCAAATTGATTATTTTACATTTAACATTAGAGGTAAATTAAAGAGTGAAATTACTAATTGGCCCTAAAATGCAGTAGAGGATATATTTTATATGGTAGATCATTGCGAATCTACATTGTGAAGTAAAGGACAAAAAAGTCAATTTAACAATAAGTGCATTTAAAACAGGAGCATGCTTTCATTCAAGGCACTGGATGCAAAGTAAGCCTTTCATGGCACCAGAACTGCTTATGAGTGATTGAGAATATTTATGTACACTGGTTTGATAGTAACTTTTTCTTCAAATGAAATTTGGAATATTTTTACTTGATTTCTCAGTGACTTAATGATTGAAACTTTCTTAGCAGTTACGTTGCATGGTAATGATTTGTCTAGGTGCAATAGCCATGCATTTAAGAATGATAAAATAATAATAGTAATTAATTACATGAATAAAGAGTCTTTCTCACTACTCAAGGTGCTTTACAGAGACAGAGGGTAGCACTTCAACCACTACCAATGTGTAGCACCCTCCTGGAGGATGTGACGGCAGCCATTAATGCACCAGTACACTCACCACTTATTAGATATTAGAGCTAAGAGTGTAAGACAATTACAAACAGGGAATGATTAGGGAGCCAAAATGGCTGAGGCTGTGATGGGACATTGAAATAAACCCTACTCTTTTCAAAAGATGCTCTTTAATGACCACAGAGAGTCAAGACCCCAGTTTTATGTCTCATCCGAAGAATGGCGCCACTTTTACACCATAGTGTCCCCATCACTGCATTGGGACATTAGAATCCACCTTCAGACGACAGCTTAAGCACCCCCTATTGGCTTCATCAATGCCTCCTCCAGCGGCTACCCAAGCTATTCCTCGATGGTCTCCCATCAAAGTACTGGATGGGCCCACCATGCTTAGCTTCAGGTAGATGACCTCTTCTGTTGTGCAGATTGTATTGCTGCTAAAATAATACAGTAGTGAATATTTTAATGACAATATAACAAATGCCAAAAATACTAATGGCATTCTTGTATATTGATACATGCATGGGTTGTATATACAGTACCTCATTTGAGTAGCATAGCCACCTACTCATTTTCCTTTTTCGCTCTCAGATGCAAGGAAAAAGACCCAAATGAAGACCAGTGAGTATGCCCCTGATCACACCTTCACTGCCTTAAACACTTGCCAGAGGAAGTGGCCTTCAGGTATTATCTGATGTAAGAAGGGTCTCCAGTGCCCCTTTACTGTGTGATTTTGAACTTGTTCCACCATCTGTCATGGTGTGTCTTGCTGTTTTTTATATATTTGTACTATCATTCCTTGGACTTTAAAAATCACCAAGGCATTACTTTTGTTTTCTCAATCTTCCATTGCCATCTTTTATATTAATATTATGCAGACAAAATCTGTCAGAGCCATTTTGTATTAATCTGTCTGAATCCTGGCAAGAGACTGTTGTCTGGTCCAGGACTGGCAACCCAGTACCTTGAATGAGATGAAGAGACTGTGGAAAGTGATAAGAAGGTCAGCATTACTCCCTTCTGCATTTTTTAGCTTAAATTTAAATATATCCATGATCTATAGTGCTAAATAAATTATGTGCTGATCTGTTATCTAAATTTCAGTTACCATGTTATCAGTCAACTTACCAAAAGAACATCAAAAACTAATCGTAGTATGTTTTTGGTTCCTATAAAAGTTAACATAACATCAGGATGTTTAGTTGAACTATTTTTATGAAGGAAATCATGATTAGATAATTGCAAATATATTTAAATTAATGTCGGGTCCTTGTATATTCAGGTAACCATATATTTAAAAATAAATGCATGAACAGCACATATGTGACATTGGCAGAGATTTCCAGTTAAGTATACATTCAAAGTGGACCTTGAATCTAAACAAGACAAATTCTCTTCACTTGCTTAATTTTATATTTAACTAAACATTTGAAAAATATACTGTGCTATGTTTTGTCAAGAATGTACCTTTCCAATTTGGGTCAATTTATGTTTTTCTTGTTTCCATCTAAAAAGCTGCTTGTTTACAAAGTAAATTGGAAATGTTTTTGCAAACCACCTCTTCTTGCTCTAGTCATAGATTGCATTAAATTGGGCAGGATAGCATGAATGCAAGATAAATAAATATGTAACTGTCAGAATGTAAAAAAAAATCCATGATTAAACAGATTAATTACAAAAAACAATCACAATGTTCCATTAATCAGAGACATACATTTCGAACAGTTCAGCTTATTTCATTAGAGAAATAAAAATAACAGCTTATTTTTATAGCAAGTGCAGGAATAATTATCTTTTTTCTCCTTTTCCAATTCGGCATATTTGAAAATTGGTGTACTAGAATTAAAACATCATTCTGAAGCTACTGTTCAGCTGTCAAGCTGTGCTGATAAATAATTAAATCATCTAGTTATTTGCTGCATAGCCGGCTTTACTATGCATACCACGAGCAAAAAGAGAGGACTTTCAAGCATGCAATGTTTTTAGAAGCTATTGAGAAATATTGTGCCATTAATGCTATCTATCTAAATGCATTTTGCTCATCTTTGGTCTGTTTTCAGTCCAATGCAATTTTCATGAATTTTAACTTACATTTGTCTGAGAGCAGTCTAGTGTATATTCCTTGTTTATTGCTCCAGAAGACTTTTGGCATGGATTTGAAAGAGTGGGTATTCTTGGGAAGAAATAATATATGCCTTTTGTAATAACTGCTTTGAACCAAGCAATACCATTCCTTATTTCATCATTTCATTTTTATGTCAGCAATTACACAAGATATACAGACAGGGTATGATAATGTATAAATATATGATAAAATTCAAAAGGCACAGAAGGTTGGCAAGGTTATTATTGTAGGTAATTTCAACCTCTTTCATAGACAGATTGAGAAAACTATTTGAGACTGGAGAAAAGAAGGAAACAAATGATAAATGTGGAAAATGAATGCTCAGTGGCTGTGTTCATCAAAAACTCCACAAAAGAAGGATCATTCATGTCTTTGTTTAACTGTATCCCAAGGTAAAGAAAACCTGCAATTTGTTTTACAAAATTGGATTTCTGTGCACAGTTATAGCAGATATGATGTACAGTATATATGAATCTTATGTGAGAGTAAAGAGAAGTGTCTATCCATCTATTTGTCTATAGATAGATAGACAGCATAATATATAAAATGTAAGTTTGTGGATCCATGTGAAATACTGGAACCTAAGGTGTTGCTTGCATCATGGCCAAAAACATATTTATTAGAAAAGTACAATATACATTTTTGGCACAATGGCAGCACAGTGGTATAGTAGATAGGGCCACTGCCTCATGAAGCGCACATTCACTTATTTTTCATGTGGAATTTATACAATTGCTCCATGTCTAGATCAATTTTTTTCTTGGTTCTGTTCCACTCTCATCCCCAAATAGGAGTATTCATGCTTAATTAACAATTGCTTTATAACAAAAAGAGAATTTCTAGAGGCTTCAAATGTTTTGCAACTACATATTGTTATGCTTGCGCATTAAAGGGTCACCTTCTGGGCCCATCGGAAGTAAGCAGTAATACTCTACGGATCCAGTTCAAAACTCTTGTCTGGACTTACTGTTCCCTGAATGGTTCTGCTCCTCGATATCTTCAGTCTTTAATCTCTCCATATGTACCTTCAAGAAGTCTCCATTATACCTCTGTCTGTCTGCTGACTGCCACTCTTTTTGTCAGAGGTGCTAAGACTGAATGATTCTACATTCTTGCTCCAATACTGTGGAATGAGTTTGGTATACTGATTTTTGTCTTGGTGTAGTTGCAGGTATTATTATCTAGTAGTACTACTGCCTATTCTTTACCTTTTTATCTTGTTCTCTGTTAGTTTCGGTGCTTGCACCTTCATTCTTGTATATTTTATAACTTGCTTTGTAAGTCGCCTTGGAGAAAAGGCATCTGCTAAATAAATACGAATAATAATCAGCAGTTGAAAGAATACAGGCTGTTATGGACTACTTTCTCAGCTTTATGATCTTAGCAGACACCCAAACACACAATTAAAGTCTGTAATTTATTTTTGCCTTTGTTATATACTGACATGAAACTCATCTTTCATGTATCTGATCGTTGTATTTCTGAGCTAAACTGCAAGAGCTGGGTAAAGAAGAGGTATATTAGAGAAGCTTGATAGATCAGTGGCTGAGAAGGAAGTAGGGCTGAGCAAAATGGCCTATAAATAATTTTGTGATATTTTTAGGATGTTTCGCAATACATGATATATGTCTCAGTATTTTGAACTCTCCTATAAAAAACTTAATAAATGCTTGATTTAATTTGGTTAATATAATTCACATCAATATGCTGATTCTAGTAGTCCCTGCAGGCTATAACATATGTCTGCATTAATCAACTTGGGGAAGTCTCAACCAAGTTAAATGTAACAAAACAGTATATATTCAAACCTGGTAATTGTACAGACCAAGAAACATTCCAAAACATTATAAATTAAACAAACCACTCTGCCAAATAATAACAGTCATATCACATTACATTAATGGTAATATCATAGGCCACAATAATATAACAGCAGATTAATACTTTAGAACAAGCTGTATGACTTCCGGTCTTCATTTTCTACCTAACACTAAAACTGCACAACTGAGTGATATAGTATGCTTCAAAACAGTTTTTATTGCCAGAGGCAATGCACAAGAACATTTCAAATGATTTTCATTGCCTTCCAATCAATTTCCAAAAATCTCCCTTTCCCCATGGTGCTCTCGCTTCTGCTGTCCAGCACCCAAATTCCTTCTGGTGTGGTAGAACTCATGCTGGGGACAGTAACAGATGGGATGTTTGACTGTTACATTGTAATGCAGATGTCCTAAGATGAGCTCAGGGAGGAAAGAAAGAAACTTGGAGCAGAAGGGCAAAAGCTTTCTTTGCTTGCTTCTACTTCTCTGTGCATATTATGCATCTATTGTTTCGAGTTGAACTCATGCCAAAGCACAATCCTTTTCATGTTCATTTTGAAATCAACAAGAAATAACAAAAATGGACCAGCACCTAAAAAAAATAACATAACTTGTATAAGTAGCATAATATTGTAAGTAGCCAACAATATACAGTATTATATGTGTAATCTAATACAGCGTAGGTTGGTATTCCAGCCAGCCAGGTTATGACGGCAGAGAGGAGTATTTCGAGAATATGCCTCTATGGCAGCAGACTTTAGTAGGATTTAGGGAGGAGAGTAGCTAACAGTAGCCTAGTGGAACAGATATGTGCAGGCCATTATTCTGGCCAGCAGGTTTATGACGATAGATAGATGGGCTGTTATATCATCCTTACAGGTATATACCGCTCTGTGGTTGGCCAAAAAACAGCCTGCGGGGTTCAAAGGATTGAAATAATTATGTGACAATCGATGTGTGCAATAAAGTCATTTACTATGTGCCACATGGAATAAGCTGTGATGCATTGAGCATTTTCAATGTATCCCTCAGTCCTAGAAGGAAGTATCAACAAAGTTCCACTAAACCCTGGAGTTACCTGGAGAAAATGGAGTTTTACTTGGTTCTCTAGGGATACTGAGGAGCAGGTATAGAAATTGCTGATGTAAAACACTTTTCAAACTAATATAAGTTCCAATAAAGGTTTCAGTTTAAAATGATTGAAATATAGAAGTTGGATTGTTCAAAGCATCATAGAACCCTCAATTACAGTATCTTCAACTGCTAATTTTAAGATGTTGGCCTATGCTGACAATTCTGATTCAAATTTGATAATGTTCCAATATTTTGAGTTTGAATTCTACAATGAAGTTTATAGGATTTTAAATGTTATATCACTAGGCTTGAAATTCCACTGAATGAAATTTGGGTGCAAGGTGCTCTGACTTCAAAAGATGTAATAAGGCAGTCACTTCCAGCCTGAAAATCTATATATATAATTCACTAAGCCAGGAGACAAGTAGCCGACCATGGAAAGCACGCCGGAAGGGGCGTGGAGACAAGTAGCCGACCATGGAAAGCACGCCGGTAGGGGCGTGGATTATATAATTTACTAAGCCAGGAGACAAGTAGCCGACCACGGAAAGCACGCCGGAAGGGGCGTGGATTCACTAAACCGCCGACAAGTAAGACGCCAATGGCGCACGCAGGAAGGAGCCACGCCCACCAACTCTTAGACCATTGGATACGACGAAAAAATCACAGTCACGCCCACCAACTCGGACGCGATGCCTCGAAAAACATGCCGTCATTTCTGTTTGTCTGTGCCACATTCCACTTGCAGCTCTGAGCTACGTTGACTTTTCATTAGTCAACCTCAGTGGAATCTTGGTTCACACAGAGGCAGCGCG
Source organism: Erpetoichthys calabaricus (assembly GCF_900747795.2). Taxonomy (NCBI): domain Eukaryota; kingdom Metazoa; phylum Chordata; class Cladistia; order Polypteriformes; family Polypteridae; genus Erpetoichthys; species Erpetoichthys calabaricus. The sequence goes on along the minus strand of NC_041397.2, from coordinate 105,138,330 downwards.
AGAGACAGAGCCGTGCGCGCACACACACACACACACACACACACACAGAGGCAACGCCAGAGAGAGACAGAAGCATACACAGGCAGCGCGTGAGAGAGAGCCACGCACACACACAGAGGCAGCGCCACTGAGAGACAGAGGCACACACAGGCAGCGCAAGAGAGAGCCGCGCAATCCTTTAAAACTGAAGTTAAAACACAATGAAGGAAGCAGTCTTTAAAAATCAATAAGCCCTGTGCCTCTTTTTCATTAGCGTCTCACCTGCTTCAGGCCCTGCAACAGTCGAGACGCTCTCTCTGCAGCTGACCTTCTCTGTGCCTGACTCCACTACTGTCAGTCGCCTGATTAAAAATGGCCTTTTCAATGTGAGCTATGGACCCGCTATACCACAGGAACACATTGCCTTCGAGCCTGCTCTCGCTCACTGCAACGTATCGGCTTTCTCTCTCTCTCTCCTCACTCACTCACACACTGCACAGGGGAGAAATGCCCGAAGCACGAGTCTACACTGTGAGTGCGATGATTATTTATTTAAAAATGGGCTTTTGAAGGGGAGCTGTGGACCCACTATACCACAGGATCACCTGTGACATTGCCTTCACATTGTTTTCCTTTTATTTATAATCCTGTTGAGCAGATCAGACACCCGGGCAAACAACACTGAATAATCAATAGCTCCAACTACTTTGCCCGCCCCCACTCCTCACCTGAGTCGGTTTCGTCTCTGTTCAGCAGTGTTTGCCAAACTCGTTCCTGGTGAACCCCTGTGGCTGCAGGGTTTTGTTCCAACCAGATTCCTAATCATTAATGAAAATAGTGAAACTCATCCGGGATAAGTCGGTTTTTCAAACGCAGCTGTGTAGCAGTTTAGTCTAGCAAGATGTAATAATCCGAGATGAATGCGCACCCTCGCGCTGAGTGAAAAGCCAATATATATTGAGTCTACAAAACATGATCACCAAGTCTTTGATAGGCTGCAACAAAATAATGAAAGAACGGGCACATTTTTTTCACACAAGCTGAGTGAGTGGGTGTTAGTTAGTTAATTAGCAACTTGAAGGATTAAAAAACATTGAAAAAGCGGCGCGGATTGGTTTGCAGCGTGTAAAACAGTTTGTTTGTCGCAGATAATTTGCTATCCACACAGGGACGAACCGGGAAGTGAACCCACAATCTTCCACTGTCTCCTTACTGCAAAGCAGCCGTACTACTACAGCGCCACAAGGCAGTTAAAGAATGCACCGGGCCACATGTTCATTTTTTCCCCTGTGCTTAAAAGACATTAAAAAACTGTTTCTCAACTGTGACTCCCGAACAACTCAGTACGCGAAAAGCGGCCAGAATCGCAAACAACAATCAAAACTCTACGTGACTCACAGGTAGTGATGGGCCGTTCTATACTAAGGTTTCGACACTGTGTCGAGCTTTCGAAGCACTGCAGATTTTAATACTTGATCGAATAATGACATCTGTGATTTAAGGATTTCACATTTTCTTTCTCAAATGTGCTTACCTATATCATGGCAAAGTACAGGGAAAAACCTTTATTTTCTGTCTACTCCGTTTTAATTAAGACAGACCAAACAAAACATTTAAGGCTATTAAATGTGATCTCAAGAAAAGATCAGGGTTAATTATAATACTAATAACAGGAGCGATTATAATGATACAGTGCAAAAGTAAATACTAATTGAAAGAGCCGGGAATGCATGAGGTGAGGCGTCTTATTTTGTTTAACTCTTGCTATCGTATAGTGCATTCTGCCTGTCGGCATTAGTTATATTTATATTTTTTAGACATCAGACACTAGAAGCTACTGACGAACCCTTCTCTTCGTTGTCAGTCTGTAGCTACGAAAAAATAAAAGCAATACGACTTTTAACAGACGTCATTGAAGTGTATCATAAGTTTCTGTAACGTTAATGAAAATGGCCAGAAGGTGTCACGTGACAGGTGAGTGTCAAATGCTTCGAAGCTTCTATACAATTTCCGACACAATTGCTTCAAACGTGTTGATGCTTCTCAAGGCTTCACCCCGCCCATCACTACTCACAAGTTACTGAACGAGAAATCAGCAGACTAGCATGACGAATGGGGCGTAATGGGCGTCCTTCCCCTCTCCTCCGGATTTTTCAAATGTTAATTTTTTCCCTGTGCTTAAAAATCATTAAAAAAGCGGCCTGATTATGCGGCATATGGTACGCCGCGGGTTGGCTAGTACTATATATTGTGTTCTTTTGTTGATTTCATTTTGACCTAGTTTCAATAACACTTTATGGCAGATGATCCCGAAGTGAAAATGTTTCATTCAACTTTGCCTCAGGAGAAGTAGCTTTACCACACCCAGAAGTGCTGCCGGAAAACGAGTGATCAAGCACCTAGAGCACTTCCACGTGTGTTATAAAAGGAGCCAGCATCCACTACTCGGACAGCCAGAGTCAGGAGGAGAAGCGACAAAGCTTGACCCGAGGAGTGAAGGAGGAGAAGGAAAGAGTGAATAAAGAGACTTATGGTATTGTGCTGTACTTGTGCTTGGACTCTTGTGTCATACTTGTGGGGAACGGGTAAGGCGTTTCGGTAATGATGTGGGTTCGCTCCATGCTGCCATGCAGATTCAGGGAGCCCTTGAACCCTTCACTGTTGGTAATGTCACCGATGAGCTTGACAGTGAGGCATAACAAATGGAGCAAGGGGATGGTGTACAAAAGTGTCAAGTGCTTTTATTAAAAAACAGCAAACAAACAATCAAAAGCAAAGTATTCAAAATAAAGTGCAGTGTCTTCCAAAATATCTTCAATAAATAATCCAGTAAAACAAGTGAAAGTTTAAAAACCAATAGAAAAAACTCTTTAAAAAACGAGGTTTAAACTATGACATGAAGCAGACTTTTTAAAAACAAACCCGGTGTATTCTTTAACTGGTGACCCCCCTGCTTCTCCCTATCCAGGCTTTGCAACAGTGGAGCCACCCTACCTGCAGCTGTCCTTCCTTCTTCCTTCTGGTCTGGAGGCTCAAGTCAGGGAATTCACCACCCAAGCCTCCCAACTCCGGCTGCCTTCTCGGCCTTACGTGGCCAGCTGTCCTTCTTCCGGTCACTCCCGCTCTTCATAGAATGCTCAGCGGGAGCGCTAGGTGTTGGCCAAACACCCTGCTAGGGCTCACAGTCCAGCTGCCTGCCAGTCTGCACGCGCTCGCTCGCTCACACCGGCTTTCTCTCCACTCTGCTTCTTGCCTCCTTCATCCATGCAACCTCCGTTTCTTTCTCTTTACATTTTCCTCTTTTTAGCCGCCTTGCACTTCTATTTATGAAGAGGATGTGGCAGCTGTGGCAAATCAGCAGCCCCAGAACAATCATGGATGCACTTAGGTGAGAAACGCCCACATCATGAATCACCCCGGGAAGCCGCTTCAGCCACACAACCACCACGCGAGTGCGGTGATTATTTATTTAAAAGTGGCCTTCCTGATGGGAGCTGTGGACCCACAATACCACAGTTTCCCACAAGGGAAAAAAAAATAAAATCAAGAGTGCGCATTGAACTTGTGTCCCACGCGTGTCTGTGTTGGGTTCAGCTGGCAGTGCCAGCCTGGTGGGCCACTACATGTTTACATTTAAATGTACAATTACTTTATCACAATAAGTAACAGAGGTGTCAGAATGCGCTACGGAGATCACTGCTACATTGAACACTATGACGAAACAGACCCAGCTGCTAACGTCGCAGGTTTTGGATGAGACTCCGTCAGACCTCTAGTTGGTGGGAGAATTTTGAGAATGAAGTGATTGTTGCTAAAAAATGCAGAGATAAATTTTGTTTATCAAGGACATTGCTGCTGCCTTTGAGTGAGCTACACATCGAAGGAAAGACAACTGTAATGAGACCGCCTGTCAGTTGCCAAAAAATTACCTGCACACATTACTATTTAACAGACAACGGGAGATTACGCAAGATGGCAAACGCCTTGTGTTGTCAAGACAGGTGGTCTCTAAAATAGTAAAACAGTCATGATGCCAGTATTTTTGCAAATTCCATGTTCAACACACATTTGAAAAAAAAGAGCAATGGACATTAATCTAAATGAAATTTCTTATCTATGCCTGTTTTGTGCTGTAGATAGTGGTCATGTGGATGGAGATTTTTTAAATAAGGTGCGTATGTGGACGGGATTTTTTTTTTAAAAAACTCCCGTTTAAAAATATCGTTCCGAGTAGACTAGGCCTAAGAATTTGGTTTGAAAAGCATGTTATATCACCTCCAATGCAGCAGTGTAATAGATGACATCTTGTGCAATAGTGTTTCATGTGCAATTAAGGTCTTATGTTGAATGTTTGTATTCTACCTTATTTCTTCTTATCCTTTCTTATCCTTTTTTAATTAGATTTATTTATATTTTGACACCGCAGGGTCTGCACCTAATTTCATTGTATTTGTTACAATGACAATAGAGATATTCTGATATTTTGTGAGATCTCTTTTTAGTATTGTTTTAATATCTTTCAAGACTTCTTATTTTTACTTATTATTGGACTGATGCTTTAATCTGAGGTGACCTTACAACATTTGAGAGATGTAATTAACTACATTTCTTTTGTTTTTCCAATTAGAGTACGGGCAGATGAAGTGACTTTCTCATGGTCACACAGTGTCAGTAGTGGGATTTTAATCCACAAAACTGTGGTTTGCTGTCGAAAATCTTAACCACTGTGCCATATAATTTGCATTATCTTCCAGAATGAGTATGATCTAATTGGGAGACAATAATATAAATTAGAGCACTTGATGGTATTATTCAGTAGCAAAGACTACAGTTTTGTAATCATAGTAAAGTATTTTATTACTACCAACAACTGTCCATACATTTCACCATATATTACTGAGCACAAATACTTTGAATTTGCAAAAGAAATGTCAACAACACGACTTGAAGAATCTGAGCCCATTGTGTGACTTTGCTGAGATCTCTGCTGAAACTCAAGAGGAGACACTTTTGAGAATACCGGAATATTTTGTTCTCATGAATAAAACCTGAGAAGCACGAGGCAAAATAAAATGTCTCTATTTTTGTTTCTTTCTGATCTCATTGTGGTCTAGGAGAAATCAAAAAAATATTAAGGAGATCTCATTTTTCATTCTTCATTTCTATGGGCAGCCCTTTATTGTATCTGCAAACCAGTAGTTGTGTTTTCTTTCTTGCTGCTAGGACTAAACTGTTACAGTTAATGTTGAATCCTGTTAAGGATGTCACTTTCCTTGTTTGATTTTAATGGAAAAAATATAAAGCCACAGTTGAGGCTCAGAGAGAATTACATTTCAATTGCAGGTAAATGATAGTGTCTTCTTAGTCTCATTAAACTGTAATCATTAATGTGCAGTTGACTGGTTCACAGTTGAGTTTGACATACTAAGAATCAAAATCAGCACCAACAAATCTGTGATTTGATGTTAGAATATGGCAAGGGTGAACAAGCTGCAAATGATGAATGATTTGGAATGAAGGAATTTACATTTGATGGAGGCAGCACTATGGACATTGCTCTTCACAGTGGTGGTGAAGTTGGAGATGAAAAAAGATCCTAATTTAGTATAATAATAATAATAATAAATTTTATTTATATTGCACTTTATATTTTAGCAATCCCAAAGTGCTACAGAGTAAAAATAGAATAATAAAATAAAAAGAAACAAAAAAACAGAAGAGTCTATAAAATACTTTAACAAAATGGCTTTCTAAAAAGATGAGTTTTTAGGTTTCGCTTAAAGGCCTCAGTCGACTGTGGGGCTCTCAGGTAATCAGGGAGGGCATTCCACAGCCTCGGCGCCACCGATGAAAACGCCCTGTCACCCATGCTGCTGAGCTTAGTTCTGGGGACTTGAAGAGTGTTAGTGTGTACAGAGCGGAGGGAACGTAAGGAGTTATGAGGGGTAAGGAGTTCCTGTAGATCAAGAGGGGCATGTCCATAAATGCACTGATGGGTAAGAAGGGAGACCTTGTACTCTATTCTGAATGAAACAGGGAGCCAGTGAAGGGTTTTCAGGATTGGGGTGATGTGATCATACTTTCGCACCCTCATCAGGATCCTGGCGCTGTTCTGAATATACTGGAGTCTCTGGATACTCTTGCCAGGAATCCCAATGAGGAGTGCATTACAGTAATCCAGCCTGGAAGAGACAAAGGCATGGACGAGTTTCTCTGCATCTGCCAGGGTGAGTAATGGGCGGAGTTTGGCGATGTTCTTGAGATGGAAAAAAGATGACTTACAGAGATATTTGATGTGGGTGTCAAAAGTAAGTTGGGAGTCCATTCTAACACCCAAATTAGTAACAGATGTGGAAAGAGGAATATTTTGGCCAGAGAAAGTAATACTGGTGATGGTAGAAGAGCGAAGATGATGTGATGTACCAACTAAGATGGCTTCTGTTTTGGATCTGTTCAACTGAAGAAAATTGAGCCTCATCCATGCCTCTATCTCCTCCAGGCAGGTAGACAATGTAGATGTTGGCAGAGGAGCAGTAGAGAAGGTGGGAGTAGTCCTGAGGTAAAGCTGAGTGTCATCGGCATAGCAATGGAACGATAAACCATGTCTGCCAATGACAGTTCCAAGGTGGAGCATGTAGATAGTAAAAAGGATAGGGCCCAGCACAGAGCCCTGTGGAACACCACAGGTGACGTTGTGGGTGTGGGACTTTGCGCTGCCAAGGGCGACATGCTCAGTTCTGCCAGTCAGGTATGATGTAAACCAATTTAGAACAATTCCTGAGAGTCCAATAGTGTATTGCAGGCGGTGAAGAAGGATGTTATGGTCTATTGTGTCAAAAGCAGCTGTCAGGTCAAGGAGGATAAGTAGTGAAGGTGAACCAGTATCTGCCGTCATCAGAAGATCATTGGTGACCCTGACCAGGGCTGTTTCGGTGCTATGGCCAGGGCGAAAACCAGACTGAAACTTTTCAAACAGATTGAAACAGTATCTCTTCTTCAAGCTTCATGTATGGCCAAGTGCTTTAAATAGTGACCTAAAAATGAGATCATGAATACAATAAGGGTTCTGCTTAGCATTTGTGGTCTCACTATTTATGACAAGAAGGGGGCAATCCGAGAGAAGGAACTTCTCTGCATTCCGGAAAGTAACATTACTAAAATATAGTAAACACAAGTTCAATGGTAGTATCCTTGGTAACATTTAAATGTTAAGTTCCAAATTTAGAAACATTTTTTTACTCTTTAACTGTCATTAGTGAACAATACATGCACGGAGGACTGATTAGTGTAAGAAACTCATCCATCCATCCATCCATCCATCCTCTTCCGCTTATCCGAGGTCGGGTCGCGGGGGCAGCAGCTTGAGCAGAGATGCCCAGACTTCCCTCTCCACGGCCACTTCTTCTAGCTATTCCGGGAGAATCCCAAGGCGTTCCCAGGCCAGTCGAGAGACATAGTCCCTCCAGCGTGTCCTGGGTCTTCCCCGGGGCCTCCTCCCGGTTAGACGTGCCCAGAACACCTCACCAGGGAGGCGTCCAGAAGGCATCCTGATCAGATGCCCGAGCCACCTCATCTGACTCCTCTCGATGTGGAGGAGCAGCGGCTCTACTCTGAGCCCCTCCCTGATGACTGAGCTTCTCACCCTGTCTTTAAGGGTCTTTAAGAAACTATTACTCTTTATTTCCATCCCTTTAGCTGTAGCTACCTGTCCTCCTATGAAATGAGCTTACCTCCTGATTCTGACAACACTGTCTCATTCTGAAACGTCTCTTTCCATATATCCCAAACTAGTTTCTACTAATTAAATATGTTCTGCACAAATCACTGTGGTTAGTACGAAATTAACAACAACAAAAAATCCCCCAAAGGATGTTGATACATGTTGCTCCTAGTCACTGCTATAAATCTGTCCTTAGTTTCTTTGTAAAGAAATGTGCAGGTAACACCCTTGTGCTCCTGACTATCAAAAAGATGTTACAGAAAATATGTGGATAATAATCATTTTTCCTTGGAGGGCCATTTGTCTATTGATAAGGCTTTGTTACCTCTCCTTGCCCTTCACATCTCTAAAGTAGGATCGTTTAGAGTCAACACACTAATAGGCACCTTAACCCTTTTTTTTTGTATCATGGGACCTTTGGGAAATCTAGTTTTTTGACCGCAGGTGAATCTAATAGACCTTCTGCCCCAAGCTGTACAGAGTTAGCCATGCTAGCTTCTATATTGATTCTTAAATATGAAGTCTGATGACCTTTGTCCCAAAACGTATTCAGTGCTCCTTTATGAGAGAGGGACAGAGGACTAACAGTTTAATATAATGTGCCTTTTGGTTGTGTTTAAGATGTGCTTGAGCCACCTTGTTAACTTTGCCTCTTAATGGGAATCATGGAACTTGTTCTTTGGTAAAATGATATCTAGCTATTCAGAATTATAATTGGTAATGTTTTTTTGTGGATGAAAGCCATTACTGCAGCTTGAAATTTCTCATCACATCTTACAGTTCTATAAACACATTGTCTCATCTGTTATATTCATTTTATTCTTTGCAGGTCTGAAAGACCTTAGTAGTGTTTAAACATTAAAAACATCATTATGCTGTTTCTAAACTTCTATATGACACAATTTCAGCAAGCACTAAATGAATGGGTGCACAATGTCAGCTGCAAATAATATTCAAGCAACAAGAATGACCAACAACAACAAACTGCCTCCTCCTGCATTACCACCTCATCCTAGTTGAGGATATGCACACTTCCAGTTATTTTTTTTTTCACTACATTTTTCTTTGACTATGAATGGCACACATTTTACTTTTTTTTTTTTTTGCTAAGTGAAACATTGAGATTCACTGACAATTCAATTTTGTGCAGATCATTTTGCTCATCATTATTGTGCAGTGAACACCAGACACGTGTATCTCTGCTCTAAAGAATATGTACATATTGTAACTTGCTGCAGAACTTTAACCTTTTTAGACGACTCTTTTAGAATCCTAATTCATCCATCCATCCATTGTCCAACCCGCTAAATCCGAACACAGAGTCACGGGGGTCTGCTGCAGCCAATCCCAGCCAACACAGGGCACAAGGCAGGAACCAATCCCGGGCAGAGTGCCAACCCACCGCAGGACACACACAAACACACCTACACAAAAAGCACACACTAGGGCCAATTTAGAATCGCCAATCCACCTAACCTGCATGTCTTTGGGAGGAAACCGGAGCAAACCCACACAGACACGGGGAGAACATTCAAACTCCATGCAGGGAGGACCCGGGAAGCGAACCCAGGCCCCCAGGTCTCCCAACTGCGAGGCAGCAGTGCTACCCACTGTGCCACCGATCCTAATTCGGGTCTTCCAAAATTTTCAAAGGCACCACAAGTTTCAGTAAGTTCGATCCAGTAGAATTCCATCCATCCATCCATTGTCCAACCCGCTGAATCTGAACACAATCTGGTCATGGGGGTCTGCTGGAGCCAATCCCAGCCAACACAGGGCACAAGGCAGGAACCAATCCCGGGCAGGGTGCCAACCCACCGCAGGACACACACATACACACCCACACACCAAGCACACACTAGGGCCAATTTGGAATTGCCAATCCACCTAACCTGCATGTCTTTGGACTGGGAGGAAACCGGAGCGCCCGGAGGAAACCCACGCAGACACGGGGATCCAGTAGAATTCTTTCTATTGACGAAAAATGGGTTGATATTATTTTTAAAAACAAAGAAGAACATTTTCATATAAAGGGTTATAGAACTTTATAAGAAACTACAGTTGCAGTTAAAATGCATATCCTCACATTTTAAAAATTGCTTTTGTGACGTTAAGGCAAACTAGAAATTCCCTAGTTAAGCTGAATTCATGAATGAAATGATCTCTTCCAGGCTAAAAAAGGATCATGTTCTAAAAGAGGCAACATTCCTTTTTCACAGGATTGCCAAGGTTTTAATTTGCAGTCATCAAACAAAATGAACAATTGCAACATTCAGATCCACCAGAGAAACAAAGTAATACAGAATGACTCACTTATTTGAGTACACTTACACGACAGGAACTCAGTACACAAGACAAAGCCTTGAAAGCTTGCATATTGTAATCTTTTTAGTTAGCCAATAAAAGATGTAATTTTGCTTGACTTCTCACTACATCCATAATGGCTAACACGGTACAACACCCTAGTACTAAAAACATTATAACAGAAATATTGCATGGCTGGTGCAGAGTGTTCCTTCTTTTTCATTGTTCTGGCCATTTTTTCTTGATCCACAATTTGTGTTTTTACATGCTTTTTTCCTTGATGATTAAAATAGGGTACATTTACCAAAGTGGGAGCTGGACTCACAGTATTTCTATTCTGAAAGTAGATGTACTCAGTTGTCTGTCGTATTCACAATCCTTAATCACAAGTTAAATGTTTTTCAAATATATTAAAAAATATATTTGTCTGTTACCAAACTCTACCTGAACAATACTCTGAATCAAGCCTCTTGAATTGTACAAACAAGAAAGTCTTTTGGTCTCTGACATGTGTTCAAGTTAGCATAGCACACATACAATAACAGGACCCCATACATTTTGTGAGAGGTATTAAAACAATAATTATAAGTCAGAGACTGGCTAGCAGCAGCATCACTTTTGCTCTGAGCCATACCTTCAGACATTAGAAAATTTATGTAATTTATTGTAATTGTTGTTTTCAACCGATTAATTGTCATATCTTTATGTATTATCTATTATATTTATCATTGTTTACTGTCTCTTTAAATTTATATATGTTCCATATTCTTGTGGGTGGAGTCCCAAGAGGCAAGACCACTCTGTCATCACCACTGTTGAGCTGAGAGAGGGACAGAGGGCTAGCATTTTAATATAATGTGCCCAACTTAGGAGTTGGGAAACAATCATTTATCGCGGAGTCAAGTAAGTATATTGTTTTCTTTGTGAATTTACTAGTTTTGTTGATATTTTTGGTACTCTTCTGCTTAGGTTATTCTTTTCAGTAAAGTTTTAGGACTAGTTTGCTTTGGATTGCTTCTTCAGGCAACTTCTTTTGTCTCTTTTTTGCTCTGCTAAGCCCCTTTTCTGTATTTTACAACTTTTGCAAATAAATCCTTGATTTATTAAGATTTCTACTTGCCATTTTCTATACAAGCCAAGGGTTTATGGTCATCCCTCTTTTTGTGTGGTTTTGATTAATTTAAGTTTATTTTTTAAGCTAAAATCGCATTTGGCCCTTTGAATTAGTGTCAGAACTCTACCATTTGCATTTTATCCTACTTTATTGCGGTTCCTGTTAAGCATGGTGATTTCCCTCAGGCTCCATCTGTACTCTTCCAAATTCTCTGTCATATTGTCAAAGATTCTCATTTTGATTATTTGGCTTTTGAGCTTTATACACACATCTCATTCTTTGCTCAATGACTCTGCTGTGCAACTTCTGTATATTTCTAATTTGTTTAAGTCATTCAAAAGGTTGGTAATTTTCCTTCCAAAAATGTCAAATACATCCAAAAACATCTAAAAGAAACACAAACATTGTTGAGTGATTGAAAGAAGACATTATTGGAAGCATACTGTGTGAGCTACGACCATCCCAATGCAGCTTACATTTTTCTAATTTCAGTGTTTTCCTGGCTTTACCTAGATATCATACTGTATCACAACTAGTGTAATATAAAACAAAATGTGTAATACCAAACTGTTATCTTCAATATGAATGGAAATCACTTTACAACAATACCTTCAACCATTAGTTTTTAATAGAAGTGAATATTTTTCCTCGTAAAATGATCTCCCTTTAACTTGCTGTTATATCATGCAGCCATAGTATAAATGTCAACCTAAAAATATATACATGGAAAGTGTTTGTTCTATTTTCAAGCACCATAATAGCCTTAAAAGTCTGCCTTTTTCCTGTTGTACATACAGTAAAGTATTAAATCAGCTGCTAGCTGCCACCTCACACAGCTTTGTTAAAGCTCCATTATTCCAATGCTTTGGGCATATTTTATTTTGTGGGTAAGCTTTTCACAAGTTGAATGATTTCTTTTTCAGAGGTAAATGAAACACAAAGCTGCCAAAGGATAAATGTAATATTTCTTTCTATTATTATTTAAGTTCTTTCAATTTGCATTGATCAAATTAATTTACCAGTATGCTTTTGCTGAAGGCAAATGAACCATTATCAATTATGCACCCAATACATCATGTACATTGAAAGATTTGATAGAGGCAGAAGTCATAACAAACAGTGCAGTGGGTATTAACGTCAAAGCTTTTTTTTTTTTTTTTAAAGCAAACCTTTAGGGGTACTTTAGAATGGGTTCATTTGTTTTCTTCGAGTATAGCTTTGTACTGTAAAGGTTTTCTGATAAGACAGAAAATTGTATTTTACTAAATACAGGGCTGCAAGATGATAGTTACAGAGATAAATGGCACTGCTAGCATGGAGAGCAAAAATAACAGGCTGTGTGGGTTTTAAAGTAATACTTAGAAACTCTTTAATACTTATTCCATATATGTGAGTAAATAAAAATATTATGTGAAATACTAAGAGTCTGAGTTTATTAAAATGTTTAACAATCAAAAAGCAACCCAATTCATTTATTGCCAGAGATATATTAACCAAATATAAAATGTGTTTTTCAATCTAACAACACTAGATGTTTTGTACAAAGTAAGTCTTTGAAATTGAAAACCTATAAGTACACCAAACAATCATCGAATAACAGGTTACTGTCACCTCAGATGAGCCAGGGCTTCATGCTGTAGCTCATCTCTTTCATTATACAGGTTTACTAATCCTGTGAAATTCCCTTAAAACTCAAAATGCAGTCACACGCACACTTAATATAACCTTTAAACAAATACACACACATATACAACATATAAAACTACAAATAAGTAAATAAAGGATTTAATTAAATATGTAGACACAGGCTACATCAAAAAGGTACAGCATATTTGTTTCCAAAGGAAAAAGTACACACACATGGATTGTCAACACGAACAAATTAAATGAAAGTTAATTAAAAAACAAACAAACAAAATAAAAAACTAGCAGCCACCATGATACCAGCTAAGGTGATTTAGCTACTAAACAATTTACAATGTCCCACCAAATCACTTTGCCGTCTTACATGAAATTCTCTCACTACTTTGGATCTCTCTTTCTGCCAGAAAGCCATCACTCCACCTCTCTTCGTAATGTTACACTTAAAAGCTCTGCCAGAATGAATTTTAAAATCCTCCTGGGGTTTCGTCCAGAGCGGAGACCGTTCCTCTTCGCCTATCAGACTAAAATACCCTGAAATATTTCCTGGTGCCTTTTTAGCTCGTCCATTAAGACTTTAGAAGGACAATCTCTACAGCAGCTCCCAGGCTTTCCAATTCATTAACAATGTGATATAGTTTCACTTTTTCCAGTCAGGCAGAATGTTCAGTTGGGTGAGGGAGTACTAGTTTCTCATCACTTGTTCCTGGCCATAAAGAATCAGCAAAGCCACAACGTTCTGAGTTGGTTACTCTGTTTGTCACCTGGAAGGTATTGTGTAATAGTTCCAAAAATACAAACACCAGCACCTCACAGCACAATAGATCAACCAAATGTGATCTCCTATCATGAATGGGATTATTCATCACATTAACTGCTCCTCTGTGGAGAATCCTTCTTTAAATATAATTTGTAGGCCTTATTTACAATATTAGTTTTTTTTATACAGTATGTTGAAAGGTTTGTAGACACCTGTCACGTGCAATGGAAAAACCTAGTAACTGCCATTTTTTTTCAAAATTGAGTTTTTTTATTTTTTGAAGTTACTAGGTCTCTCCTGATAATATAAGATAGTGGTGATTGCCCAATATGTTTTCATAGCACAATGGAAGAAGCTAGTATGTGTACAGAAAGACCACCTACTAATGAAAATGTCGGATTACGATCACATGATTTAAATGCTGCAACTGCGTGATTTAAATGGTAAGTGTTGTTGATTCATCAAAAAAACAATATTGTGTATGTGAAGCTCAGGAAAAATGAAACCTAGAGATCATTAATTATAGGGGCGACATCATTTTCTCAATTTGCCGAAAACTTGAAAGATGTGACATACCAGATTTTTCCATAGTTGGTGAGACCTGACCATTACACCTATATAATCTTGTAGAATATCCAATTCCAAAACCATGGGAATTGATGTGGAGTTGCCCCCAACCCTTTGTGACCATAACACCTTCCAATCTTCTGGGAATGCTTTCCTTAAGATTTTCGAGGTTGCCTGTGGTAATTTGTGCCTATTCAGCCAAAAGAGCTTTTTTTGAGGTGATTGGCAATCCAATTAATCCCAAAAGGGTTGAGATCAGGGCTATGTGCAGGCTACTGAAGTTTCCCTACACCACACTCATCAAACCATGTCTTTATTGACTTGGCTTTGTGCACAGGGGTACAGTCATGCTGGAACAGAAAAGTGCCTTCCCAAAATTGTTGCCACAAAGTTGGAAGCGTACAATTACCTGAAATGTCTTTGCATGCTGTAGTATCAACAGTACTTTTCACTGTAACAATGATGCCTAGCCCAACCGTGATAAACGACCCCTCTTCCACCAAATTTTCCAGCAGGCACCAGCCACCATAAAAAACCTCACAATGGTTCCAATCCATCTGAAGTAGTGTGGTGCTGAGGTGTCAGCTGTTGCATGGCTGCACTTCAGTCCTAATCTGGGATCCAGAGTTGGTTTATCATGTGGTGGGTGCAGCAATGCGCTGTATCAGTGCGTGCTCCTAACCTTTCTTCCTTCTTTAACTATGCAGTGTGGAAGGTAGAATTCTCCTGACATCCTTCAAAGCCAGATTCATCACTGCACAGAACATGTTTCTTTTTCTCCAGCCAACATTTGGCATTGCGCATAGTGATCTTAGGCTTGTGTGTAGGTGCTTGGCCATGGAATCCCAGTTCATGAAGCTTCCAACACAAGTTCTTGTGCCAATGTTGCTTTCGGAGGCAGTTTGAAAATCTATTGTGAGTGATACAACTGAGAATAAGTGATTTTTGCATGCTGTGTACTGTACTGTACTGTGGACTCAGCAGCCCCACCACAGTGTGTTTGCTTGGTCAGCCAGCTTGTTGTTGCTTAGACACTTCCATTTCACAATAATAGTACTTACAGCTGGCAGGGGCAGATCTAGCACACCAGAAATTTCATGTGCTGACTCACAGAGCCACGTTTAAAGTCACAAGCTCTTTATTACCACCCATTCTACTGCCAATGATTTTTCAAAGCAGATTGCATGGCTATGCGCTTGACTTTAGGCACCTATTAACAAAGGGTGTGGTTGAAACACATGACTCCAATAATGTGGATGGTTGTTCACTTATGTTTGGACATTTAGTTTAGATAGATAGATAGATAGATAGATAGATAGATAGATAGATAGATAGATAGATAGATAGATAGATAGATAGATAGATAGATAGATAGATAGATAGATAGATAGATAGATAGATAGTGTGGCGGACGGCCCAGGGCCCTTGCCTGGCCGGGATGCCTCTTCTTAATATGGTCCAGATGAACAGGCAGAGACTGAACAGTACTTCCACCGGGACGCTAGATGGCAGCCCTCCTGGTTGGCAGTGGTGCCTCGGATTCCCGCAGGGCTCCATGGGAGATGGAGTTCTCTGCAACCCTGTTGGGATCCAGCGGTGCCACCAGGGGGCACTGCAGTGGTTCCTGAGCCCGTGTGGGCGGCTCTTCCACCACACCCAGAAGTGCAACCGGAAATAGGTCATCAAACATCTGGTGCACTTCCAGGTGGGCTATAAAAGAAGCCAGCAGCCACCACTCCAGGAGCCAGAGTCGGATGGTAGTGGATGAAGCTTGCCGGAGAGGAGTGGTGGAGAAAAAAAGAGAAGAAGAATTGTGTGGGCTTGAGCTTATTGGGACTGTGTTGAGCCTGTGGGCATGGAGCAGGTGTTGCCCATAGGCAAAGAAAAGAAAATAAAAACATTTATTTGTTTTATTAGTGTGCCTGGTTGAGCGCTGGTATAGCGGCTTTTGTCACAATAGATAGATAGATAGATAGATAGATAGATAGATAGATAGATAGATAGATAGATAGATAGATAGATAGATAGATAGATAGATAGATAGATAGATAGATAGATAGATAGATAGATAGATATTTATTTGCCTAGCTTCATTTCATAGTGAGTATAAAAAGAACATGATTTTGATATAGTGATTAAAAGTTGAAGGTTGTTTATTGTTAAGATATATATTTCTATTCACTACAGGGATAAAGTATAATTGTTTAAGGTTTAAGTAAAAACTGCAAAAGATGATTATGAGCACTGGTCAATGTATACAGAGTAGGAAACAGAAAAAGACAGGGCTAACATAAAAGAGTTAAAAATATAGCTGAACAAAGTCAAAGTGGAATTTGAAGGTCACATTTATGGTAAAAAAAAGATTTTAATTCACTGGTTAGCTGCTTTGTTAACAGAATAGGATATAAAAAAGAGTTTTATGTTTCTGCGCTTCACCATTCTGAAAGCAAGCAGATACAGACATTCACATATGACTGTTTGTTCTTCTATTAGAGTTCAACTCTTCACATCTGCTGGGAAAAGAGACTTTTGTAATGATTCCATCTCCACAGGTTTGGACAGCACTGTTGACCTCAATAAAGTCACCTCTGCTCAGTGGATATTGAGTGCTGTCAGTCAAAGCTGTGTGTCTCAAAATCAATAGGTACCTTCAGTGAACTGAATGTGGATTCACACTGTGGTGTCAGCTAATGTAATCATAGTGGGAGGATGGGTAATACTTTCAGTAGTAAAGGTAAGATTATACAAAAAGTGTGATAAGGTGCTGAAAAAAGAAGGTAAAGTGTTTAATATTTGGGTAAGAGTACTATTGCATGCATGTAGCAGACTTTTATATTTTTTAACAAAGCTAACCTTGCTGATGTTTTAACACATTTCAGAGCTCCTGTATTTAGAAAAATGTTGCTTACCATACTTTTTTGAAGTAGGCTCGTAATGCTGAGAAAGAAAATGTTGAAGTGCTCAAGAGGAACTTTAATGTTGCTACCTCAAGTGCTTTATTCCACTGGTTTTTCAATACCAGTGCACATCTTCTTATTACTTCAAAGCATATTTGCTACCAATACATTTTATTACAAAATAAACAAGAGGAAAAACATTATGATAATTCAGCACATACAAGCAGACATTTATAATGTATTGGCAGTAATATTTGCTTCTTTGTGAATGTGAGTGTTATATTTGAAAAAAAAAACAGACTGTTCCCTTGTGATGAATAATAGCCTACATTATTTTAATGCTACACAAAGTTGGATCAGGTACAAAAAGGTTTGGGATCTGCTGCTTTAATCTAAATCTCATTAATCGAGTCAAGAAACAGACAAGTTAGAATTGCTTTCCCTCATTTCTTTTGTAAATGTAAGCAGAGTGCTGCAAGATTTTCATTAGTTAGTTGTGCTGCCATCCTTCACATAGCATTTTGTTACATGATGATGTGTATTTTTTTCCTTCGATAAATAATTGGATTGCTGTCAGTACATTTAATTTGCCATCCAAAAAAACATTTTTTTTATTTTTTAAATGAGTCAAGCACTTCATTTATTCCACACCATTCTGTCATTGCTACCACACTGCACCCACACTCCCAAAGCCATGACCATCTGATCATTGTGTACTAATTACATTAAGAGCATTTGAAAGACACAATAAAACTGTGCGCAGACTCATCTAATTATTAATGTCATTTATATGTAATTGTGACAGGAAGCTCCTGTTTTTTGTAAATGCCATTTGACTCTGTTTATACTTGTTCATTCATTTCAGTGTTACTGTTTGAACTGCAATCACTATGCAACTATTTCCTCAGACATTACACTTTTCAGATGTGTCATTGGCCAATTATTGTCTTTACTTTGATGTTTTCTATGTTCACCTTGTATACTCCTTTTTTTTATAAGTCCTTGAAATGTGCCTCCCTTTTAAATGAACTGCTTTGCACAATTTCCCTGTTGTTTTCTGGTGATGAGCTTGAAGGACAACGCATGATACTAATAGTGGAGTCTGATGGAAGCAGAAGCTACTTCTCCAAGATGGGAAGGATCTGAAAGGAAGATGAGGTGCATGAGACAGACAAAAAGGGAAAGGAAAGGGGAGAGACCTGAATATTGCAGTTACTGTACACTTCTATTACCATTACTGCTACTAATACTACCACTACTACACTATTTAAAACAGGTGTTCCTATTATTTACCCATTTTACCGAATAGTGCATTATTTACTCTCCTTGTTCTTCCATCCTAATTTCTGACCTGGTCCCATTTCTTTTTTTTCTTTGTCATTCATTTTTGCCTACACTCAGTACTTTACAGATATGTTTTACAACTTAAAAATTATGTAGATTAAGATCAATTTACCATTTTTAATCTTTGCTATCTGCTGGGTATCCACCAAAATTTAAAGCTTTATTTATTTAGCAAGAGCAGTCTGCATTATGCAATATTGTTAAAAAATAATTATCCTGGCCTCATATTTAGGTCATCTATCTTCACCAATCAAACTGCATGGAATTTTTGTGAATGAAAAGGTTTTATTTTAGATAGATAGATAGATAGATAGATAGATAGATAGATAGATAGATAGATAGATAGATAGATAGATAGATAGATAGATAGATAGATAGATAGATAGATAGATAGATAGATAGATAGATATGAAAATTAGCTATTTACAAGTTAGTTTAAGAATGAGATGAAGGGGTTAAATGACAGATATTATACTGTGGATAAATGAATCCATAGCCATTTGATTCACCTCATTTATTTTCCGATTTATAGCAATTATTGCCAATGGTAGTAACTTCTCTGACAGTCTGAACTATATACAGTAACTCGTTCGAAATGGGAATTTCTGGCACACCTTATCCACAGTCATCAAACTACTACTGGAGGGAAGAAATGTGGTAGTGCCCTGATTTGTTTTTTTGGATCATTACTACTTTGGGAGGGAGAGGTGGAGGAGGCTGGGAGCATGCACACCCATCACACAACAAACCACCTGGATTAGGGTGGGAACAGACATATAAGTCATCATTCCAGAGCCTTTTCCATGTGTTTCCTTGAAGGTGTTCTTTTTGAAGAGTGATAACATTCCTGACAATATATACAGCACATTTTCAGGGGAGAAACTAGATATATTATATGGGGAAAAAATATAATTTAAGTAGAAATAATAAATAATAGACTATTTTGTAAAAGTCCCAAAATGATGAATCAATGTGCAAAAGTTAAAATTCCAATTCCAACTGTGAAATTAAAAAACACAGAAGGACAAAGTAGAATTAAGTTTTACTAAAATGTACAGCAATCACTCCAACATTAGAACAAACAAATTAACATACAGATATCCATTAATATTCAAAGAAAAACAGTATTACTATGATTCTAAATTTAATAAACCGTTAGAAATCAATATACCTTTACATAATAACTTTCACAGTGCACACCATCATGAGTCACATTATGAAGCAAATAGGTATATAATAAGGAACATAATGTAATATTTATATATACAATTAAACAGGCAGTCTGGCCTTCTCTCTTGTGGACTACGGAAAGGTATGTATGGAAATTCATGAAGGGGATAAGACTTTTAATGCTAATCCAGACAGAAATTTTGTTCTCTCCTAATGTGGATAATCAGCCATATACTAGAAGAAATTTGATTAGTTTATTTGAATGCTACAGCAGCTCTGTGCATACGCTAACATTGGCACCAACGAGTGACGACTTATTGGCTGATCTTAGAGCTAGAAGGGATGGGCTCTATAGCTAAAGAGAGAGAAAAAAGGAAAATGACAGAAATGATGAACTCTTCTCATCTTTGTTTATGAAATCATAATGTTACAGTAAATTATAATAAGTTAAGTTCAAAAACATTTTTTCCCTTAAACTGTGGAATTACATGCCTTGTGTTGTGGTGTGAAATTTTGGATACAAGTTGATAAACATTTTGTATGTCTTTATTTGTAACTTAGGAAAAGCAAAGTAATATTAGTATTTCATTAGTGAGAAGCATTCATGTTTACCCCCTAGGACTAAGTCAGGATAGTGAATTTTACGACAGGGTTGGGGGAAGTGCCTCAAACAAGTTTGGCAAATGTTTCTCTGCAGGACTCTCTCAATCGGCCTCCACAGGTGTGAAGATATTCTCTACCCCACTGGTCTGAAGTTTGGCTGTTTGGAATTGGCTTGTATCAAAAGCCTTTAAGTACCATGCCCCCCTATTGGCTGTAGGGTGTGGACAGAGAATCCATAAATTTGCTTGCTTTACCCCCTCCCTCTCTCTCTTACAAACATCAATGAAGAAGCATCTCTCTGTCAACCATGAACTGAAAAGGATAACGCAACGAAGAACACAGGTTGGCAGCCATATTAAGACAGGCATGTGGCCTGTTCTGAAGAAAGCTGACCAAAAATGAGGACTTAACTAGAGACATTTTAAGTAACTAACAAGTCAATTTGCCACTTGAAACTACACATCACCATTTATCAGGTTGTATGGTTGCCAATATTCAAATGTACTTTGCATATTGTTATTATTTTTGAATATTATTAATAATTCATTGTTTAAATTGTAACTTAACCCCTGCTTGTCTTTTACTACACCTAATTGCCTGAGGTTATAAATGTAGAAGGGAAGGTGGGGAGAAGTTATATACTATGATACCTTATAAACAGTGGAAAGTCTGTGAGATTTGAGGCGTTCTGACAAAGGCAACGTATTAATAATACAAAAGGGGAAAGTAGAGTAATATATTACTTTACCAAGACAAAACACCTTGTTACTTGTAAGAAGAATGTTTCAAGGTAACAATAACCTCCAGTGTTAATCAGCATTACTTAACAGCATTCTAAGTTAGTTAATGCATTAGCCGATCAATTTTCTGATTCTGTCATTTAGGTCAAACAAACCTTAAAGCGATGTCAAATAGTAAGATCCCCCAGTACAACAGCATTTTGTGTTCTATGATATATATATCAGGTTTTTATACTATATGGTGGACTGACATCCCATCCAGAAAGTGAGCTTGCCTTGTGCCTACTGCTGCTGTTTGTGATTATCACCAGCATAAATACACATAGGCCATGGATAGTGGGATATATAACTATTGGTACAATTTATCTCTTGGAATATAATTTCTAATAAAAATGCATGCCATATTTATGATTTTTATCTTAAACACTAAACCTATGAATTCTGTTCTACATCCTCTGCTTGAATCAAGGGTTTCTACTACACCTTCCCGAAGTATGGCAGCTGATCAAATCTGATTTTATTTTATACATTCATTTACATATATTTGATTATGGGCAATCTTTATTTTCAGACTGATAAGCCCATGTTTTGTGATTAACTCCAAAATATTAAATTTGTTTCCCATTTTAATTTGTGCGCACACACACGCTAAGACACACACTGAAATCTGTATTCACAAAATCTTGTTGTGGGATTGAATTAATGCATGTTAAAACATCCATAGAGACAAGTATGATTAATGTGTGTTACAAGAAATGAATCACCAAAAATATAACTCATTAATCACACAGTTTAAATGTAATCAATAGGCAACTGTTTTGAGATATACCAATTACTGATGTTTGCCTTTAAAACTTGATATAGTGATTAACAATAAATCATCGACAGGGTGTTTTATATTTAGCATAATGTTAATTTCTTGTCATGTTTTTGTTTGTTTTATTTTGCAAATTAAACTGAAAAATGATTTCTGGCGTTGGTAGCATTTATTCAATAAGTACTGTATATTATTTTCTACATTCTTCCAGAAATCAAATGTTTTCTGCCTAATGACATTTATGTGTGCTTGTCTGTTATTTCAACAACTGATCCTGAGATAATGCTGAGGCAGATAATGGATTTCCAGGAAAAGAAAAGAGGCACAGGACAGATGAAGGATTCAACCAGAGATTTATAAAGTTAAAACGCACAGTTGCGATTTCAGAGCCACGGTAAAAGCCATTGTGCATAAATATTGTAGGTAGCAGCAGGGGAAGGTGATACTTGTATACATAGATGGAGCATTGAAGGGAAATATTCTAGGAGCGTCTGCTTAAGAGAGATTACAGTGATGCTAGAAGAATTCTCCCCGGGTGATAGATGGCTACAGGTAAGCTCCATAAAGGTTTGTTAGGAAACAGCTGCTCTCAAGAAAGAGCAGGCAGTTCAGGAGCACGTCTCATTGTTTACTCCACTATAGTTCACTTTCACACTGCTTTTCCTACAGAAGGTTGCCGTGACAAATATGCCAATCTGTATATTTCAGGTAACCATGTTCCTAGCAACATTTTCCCGTTCTTTCTGGGAAATTGACAAATGCAGCCAGGCCATTCAAAATATATGATCCTTCCAGGGTTACATCACATTTTTCTCTCTGTGGGCCATGCTTGGTATCCTAACAACATGTTCAAACCAACTCAACTGGCTCCATCCAGAGAAACAGCAATTCTTGCTTTAAGGTCTTCCTGTATGGCCAATCTCCTCACTCTGCCACTGAGAATGTTGTATAGCCCAGGGTTTCTCAAACTCGGTCCTGGAGGCCCACTGTGGCTTCAGGTTCTTTGTTCCAACCAGATTCATAATCAGTGACAACACCTAATAACACTGATCTCATTTAGTTAGCTGATTTTTTTCCTATTCTCTTATTCTACATTCAGAAAAGCAGAGCAGCATGATTTTTACATTTATAAGAAATTTATAGTTAGAAACTTTTAGAACTTTTTAGAACATTTATAAGAAACTTAGAAATATTTCTGTTTTTGCTATGGATTTAAATGTTTAACTATATTTTCATTATATTTTGTTGTTTCTCTGTGCAGTTTGCTTCCTTCGTTGTATCTTAATAATGACAATTAAAAACGAGCAGAGCAGACATCCAAGCAAACAACACTGAATCATGAAAGGCTGCAACTACATTACTGTCAGACCCACAAATTAGTAAATAATGGATTAATTAAACAATTAGAACACTTAGAAAAGTAGAATGAAAATCAAGATGAAAATATTGTTAAAAAGAAAAAAAATACATTATTCCCATATAACTGCTTAGTACAGTGGTTCCCAAAGTGTGCACGGCTTCCTTACAGGGCGCCGTGAAATATTACAAAATGTTCATCATTTTATTTCCATTTTCAATTCAATGTGATAGGACGCAACATCAGGTGGACCTGGTGCAAACCAGTAACTCACTTCGTAATAACTGTTTGTGGAAGCTTCTACAAATGGTTACTAGATGGCGCTCTACAATAATTAAGTTTCTCGATTGTTTTAGTAGTTTTTCAAACTTTTTCAATACTTTGTATATAAATAGCTGTCGGTTTCGTGCGGTCTTAGTGCTGCATTATGTTTTCAGAGATTGTATCAACTGAATATTGTTGTGATTAAGTCAAGTGAAGGTTTTGAAGTATTTCTTCTCGTATGTATTTTTAAAAATGGATTGTTTTTACTGATCAGTAATAAGAGCTGTGAGAGTGAAAATAAAGAAGGCACACTGTCAACCAGTGGCACCATCAACCAGAATTACATTTTTTTGTGATCTTAAATAAGTGTTTTATTTATTTTTACTTAACCATTTAATTTAAAAAAATTACACTGCACAACAATTTGTTTGAAAAGTCTTGCTTCCTGAAACATTTTTGCTAATTGTGACCTACTGGGTATGCACAAATATAGTTTTGGTTTTACTGCATCACGTAGGAACTCTGAGAAATAGACATTTATATGTTTACTGACAAATATGTATTTAGTCATGTTTATGTTTCGCATAAGCTATTAAATTCAACAGAATTAAAAGTGTTTTGCTCCTGATTTTCTTTTGCATTCAATGTCTGGTGCATCACGTTGCAGTGTCCAACAGTAGTCAGCAAGCATTGACGGATTCCAGTTGCTCTGGTATCGTTTCTCCATCTTAGCAATGTCCTGGTGAAACCTTTCACTGTGTTCGTCACTGACAGCACTGAGATTTGCGGGGAAGAAGTCCAAGTGTGAGTGGAGGAGATGAATCTTGAGTGACATGTTGCAGTTCATTGTCTTGTATGCTTTGAGAAGTTTGTCTACCAGCTGAATGTATTTTGGGGCTCTGTAATTGCCCAGAAAGTTGTCAACAATGTCTTTGAAGGCTTTCCAGGCATTTTTTTCCAGCCCAACTAACAGATCTTCAAACCGCTTGTCACTCATAACATGTCCGATCTTGGGACCAACAAAAATGCCCTGTTTGATCTTGGTGTCAGTTATTCTTGGGAACATCTGTCTTAAATAACGAAAACCTTCGCCTTACTTGTTCAGTGCTTTCACGAAATTCTTCATGAGTCCCAGTTTTATGTGAAGTGGAGGCAAAAATATCTTTGTCAGGTCGACAAGCGATTCATGTGCCATATTTTATTGTCCTGGAACTAACTTTTTACGGAGTGGCCAGTTCTGTCGAGAATAGTGTGACTCTTTGGCACGGCTGTCCCATTTACGGATGAAACAACAGTACTTTGTATAGCCAAGCTGCAGTCCTAGTAACGGAACAACAACTTTAAGATCTCCACAGATATTCCAGTTGTACCTGCTATACTGGACGTGCTTCAGCAACAGTTCCATATTCTCATACGTTTCTTTCATGTGTGCTGCATAGCCCCATGGTTTTCAAACTGTTTTGGACAAGTACCACTCCGCGAGGACCAGTAAACTGAAGTACCACTGTCAATGAATCGTTAATTTACGCCTGTGTTGTTTTGAAGAAAAAGTCACTATAATCACTATAATGACTATAATTATGATGTTAAAGTGATATTAAACTAATTAAAGAATCGTTTTAAAAAAGTGCGAGGTGTATAAACAGGTAAAACGACTGAAAAGTCATATGGATGGTTATTTGACGGCAGATTCTCGCTCACGAGAAGAATTTTAATAACTTTGTTCACATGCAAAATACATTATCACTTGTAAGGTTACTCACTCTTACTGCCATGTTTAGTGTGAAACGTGCACTTTTTTTGCCATCAGGTCCTGGATCCATGGAGAAAGTGTGCTTACCGAGACCACCAGATCGTATTCCAAATACAAACACTTTCTTGGTTTCGTCTTTATGCTTGTCATGGAAGAAAAGGCCTGTTCACATAGATATGTCAAGCCGAAGGGTAGCAGAGCTGTAATCGCCTTAGCACCGAGTTCATCATGCTCTTTCCTCACTTGACTCCAGAATTCTGTCACTGATTTTTCTTTGAACATTTCTTGGAAATGCTGATTATCTGTCATATCTATCAATATCTCTTGCTGCTGGATGGAAAGATCGGCACTCATAATGTTCTCCATATTAAACGGCGATGTAATCCAGCACTTTCCAACGTCGCTTCCTGACGTCAAGAATGGAAAATATGATACAAATTCAGAATGGAGCTTCTTCAGATGGTTGGTAATAACTTTCTGTATTTCCCTTGTATCGACGGCAGCGTTCATTGCTAGAAATTCCGAGAGAATCGGAAACATTTCCAAGTTTCCATTTGCGACCCGATTCATCCAGAAATAGAGCTTCTTATGAAAAGCTGAAACTTTCTCCTCCATTGTAAAAATGTTGTGTCCGTATCCCTGGAGAGACACGTTCAGTTCATTTAATTTTTTAAACATGTCTGCAAGGTAACCAAGGCAGCAAACCCATGACACATCTTCAAACTTCTCTGCAAGGGATGACGAATCTTTCAGGAAGACATACACCTCATCAAGATCAAAAATCCTCATCAGAACTTTTTCTCTTGAAAGCCATCAAACTTCTGTACGGAAAAGCAACGTCTTATGGTCAGAACCTATTTCTTGGCACAATTGATGGAACAACTGCACATTCAAAGGGCGGCTCTTGATGTAATTAATAATTTTTACAGCATCATTCAAGGTCTCGTGCAAAATCTCACTCATTCTCTTCGATGCCAGCGCATGTCTATGAGAAGAAACTATCGAATTATTTTGTTGCCTTGTTATCGCTATGAAACCAGCTGTTCTTCCTGTCATTGCTGCTGCTCCATCTGAACAAATTGCAACGCACCAAAACCAAAGAATATCATGGTCGCAGAAGAAATCATCGATATGTTTGAAAATTTCCTCACCAGTTGTTCTCTCAGGTAAAGGTCGACAAAGCAAAATATGTTCGATAATATCTTCACAATCTGGAACACGAACAAAAACGACCAACTGGGCTTCACCTGAAATATCTGTACTTTCATCCAACTGCATCGAAAACTCTTTAGCTGCAATTATCTTCTCAACTACCTGTTGTATCAAATCCTCCGATATATCTTTAATTCTCCTTTGCACGGTGTTATCAGAACATGGGATACTTTTCAAAACGCTGGCCATTTTGTCGTCGAACATGATTGATAGCACAAGTTTCTCAATGACAGTATGGGGTTTATTTTGTTTTGTCGCTAACAATGACAGAGCATATGATGCCTGCAAACACTTGTCAGGCACATTTGTTGTTTTTCTGAACACTGTCTGCCGCTTCAAAAATTCATCTTTACTCCTGACAAAAAACGACAACGTCTTTCTGTTGTGATCTTTGTGCTTAGTTGTAAAATGTAGCTGAAGTAAAGATGGCTTCATACACTGGTTCGACAGTACCTAATTGCAGATAACACACACAGGCTGCTGATGAGTGTCGCTTTCAATGTAATAAAACCCCCATTGCAAATAGTCTTCGCTGTACTTGCGATTTGGTTGGGCTGTCTTTATTTTCTTTTTTGGTGGTTCTTTCGGTGTATCTTGTCGCTCACCATTCAGCGGAAATGTTGTTTCAGTAGCACCAGAAACTTTGCTGTTCGAACCGCCTCTTTGTGAATCTTGCACAGATGTTGCCACTTTTCTGATAACGAATTTGTCCATCTTGAAAGAACAGGACACAACGCGGTAAAATGGGTAAACGGCGGGTAAATCACTTTGCATGCAGATCGGAAACGCACCACCTTCCTTTAGACAAACCATAAATCGAACTGAAGAAATGAGACTGCTGAGAAGCCAGTTGTCAATTCCCCCCAAATTCTTTCGTTTGTTCAAAGAAACAGACACGAAAAGGTCATTTCGCAATCCACTTTTAGAAAGGGTAGACTTGAGACAAGACCTGCGAGGGTTTAAGCTTGGGTGCCTGGGGCATAATAATCCATTTGCTCCAACTTCTGGTGATTCACCAGATGGACGAAACTTGTTGTCTATTTCTGTGCTATTCCAATTTCGGACCAAAGACGTGAGTAGGTAATGAGTTTTCAGGAAATGGGTGTCTACGCTAATAAAAGCCGGCTTGGAGTCTTCCACGCATTTACAGTAGTATACTTATACTATATATGATTATATGCAACATATTGGCATTCTAGCAACATCGATTTGTGGAAAATAAAGGACCACACGAGTACCACTTGGCATGACTTTTAAGTACCACCAGTGGTATGCGTACCACAGTTTGCAAACCGTGGGCATAGCTAACAGGTACTGAAGGATAAAAGTTGGCATTTTGTAGCAGAACAGCTTTCAGGCTTAACATTGACGAATCAATGAAAAGACGCCACTCTTCCGGGTTCCGAGTATCTATATTAACCAAATGAGCAAGATCGTCAAGCTCGTTCAGACCTGCCCAGGATGTCAACTTCCATAGAACAGCTTCCAATCTGGCCTGATTCCATGCCTGGACATGCCCAGGCTGCACAAACCGTTGTTGTCACTTACGGGAGTGAAAATGTTTGGATGCAAATATAAGAAAAAATCATGACAAAACTGAAGATTTCTCTTCAGTGATATTTGTGATCAGCACCCAAAAATCTATAAGAAACACCCAACAGTGTTCAAGAAGCAAAAACTTTGTTGTGCAGTGTTATTGGCTATTTTGCAAATTAGAATTTGACCGATGGGGGTGGGGGCTTTGCCTTGGGAAAACCTGGTTTCAGCAAGGGAGCTGAGAATTAAAAAAGTTTGGAGACCACTGGTTTAGTACATTTAATTTTTTTTTTAATCAAACATAGTTTTCTAATTTCTACATTGTTCACAAAGCAGGGAATCTGGGAAATAACAGTTCACTTAATTAGCCCAGGAGTCCAATTAAAAACAGAGGCTGGTTGGAACAAAAACCTGCAGCCACAGGGGGTCCCCAGGACCGAGTTTGAGAACACATAGTTTAGCCTATAAAATAATAAAGGCACAGAGATAACTTTCCAGATAATGGTGTAGTATTCAAATTATTCATCAAACACATGCTTATTTTGTTATGAAAGGGTCCGACAGTTTCCCTATTCTTGCCTTAGAACATCCTTTGTAGACCTGAGTTTCACAAGCCCTTGACGCTTTCTCTATTAAATGCATTTATCAGCCTGTTACGACGGTAAAGCTGCACCATGCTATTACACTTGTAGTCACCGTCATCAGGAGGAATCAGGGTTGATTTTTTCTGTTGTTAAAATATTTTCTCCCTCCTCTTATCACTAGATCCCAGGCAGATAATTAGGAAGAGGCTAGGCATAGATTCAGGTTCTAATGTTTATATACTTGGTATAGAATAACATTCTTTAAACTACAATTCTTAATGTGCCAAAAGAAGAAGCAAAACAAAAGTATGACATAACAGTAGAATGTCGATTGTTAGTGACATGGTCTGAATACTTCCTGAAGGCTCTGTACCTGTTGTCCTTTGCCTTAAGAGTCTGCAGGACTATGGTCAACAAGAGAAGCTCTGAGCTACCTCTGACTCCAATTCTCCAAGTCTCCAAGATTCTATTCTCTAAAACTTTATCTTTTTCAGTTGACAATACAGTATAGAAGGAATTTAGACTGAATCCTAAACTGGCTTGATTCTTGCTTTGCTATCCAAATATCTGCACACAACCATCAACCGTTTATTGTTGTTGAGAGAGGAGTGGTACAGTACCACTATAGTCAATGACTTTAGTTTTCAGCATTCTTAGCTGTAAAAAGAAATGTTCACATCATCGTACAAAAATCACTAACAATAGGCCTATAACTGTCCTTCTTATATTATATCAGTTTTATACACAATTTGTAACAAACCTGTCTCAATGTAAACTTGCTTAGTCATTTATATACAATATAAAGATAGAAAATATATATAAATAAATGCTGTCTTCCGGCTCTTGACTGCCTATGTATGTGTCTTTAGGGACTTCTATTTTACGTAGACATTCCCTGTTTTCTAGTGTTTTGATGGATTTCATGACTTTCAGGCATCCGGTCTGAAGACATTTAGGGCTTTTTTGGTGCAAAGTTATGTAAAATGAAATTACAGTAGCCATTTTCTGAGTTTGGGCACCTGGTGTAACATCAGAAATTTGTAGGCAGGGTTGCTCTGTATTTTACTGAAATATCTGGGCAGGACTGAGCAGAAGGCAGGAACCAGCCACAGACAAGGTTTCAATTCGTCAAAAATCCTACCCATGCACACAGAGCCAATCAACCTAACATGCATGCTTTTGGAGGAAAACAAAAAACAATAAAAGACACAGGGAAATGCACACAAACTCCACATAGGTAAAGTCCTGCTCTTAATTGGGATCCAAAATGCTAAATGTGTGAGGCAGAAATTCTAATTCTTCATCACTATGCTGCATGGTAAAAATGATGTGCTACAACTAATTTTTTTTTTTGCATCCTCAGTAATAAGCCTAGATAAAACTGGAATCTTTGCTGCTGTAATGCAAAGCAAAGAAAAGCAGTCACATTTGGAAAAGCAGAAGCCATTTATGAAAATGACCTAGTCTGATGTTTGAATTGCTTCAGCTGACTGCTTTCCAGAAAAAGAAGTAGTAAAGGTGATTATAAAAATATTTATAACTTGCATAGAATTCACCTTAATGATATGAGTGAAGAAATTAGAAACAGTCAAATAAAAAATAGAGCCTCTCAGTTAAGTCTTGCGGTTGGCATAGTGATACAGCATGTAGCACTGCCACATCTCAGTACTTGGGCCAGACATTTGATTTAATGCTTCGGTGCCCTCATAACATCCCATGATTTATACTACACAGTTTTTATAATACAACCTAACATTTTATTAGCCTGAGAGCACTGAGACAAAATAAACCTGTAAATCCTTTTAAGAACTTGTTTTATATAGCTCAAAATTTCCCATCTTGCAGTTTTAATTTATGTCCTTGTTACTCTGCATGTAGCCCATGGTACTTATCTATATTGTGCTGCAGTTTTCTAAGTGCTGAAGACTGGATAAGTCTTTCCAAACTACAGTGTTTTATTTTTCCTCAATTTCACTAAAGTTTCAGTTTGAAGGGTGATTAGGCGAATGGTTAATATTATATTTCACAAGCTGTCCAGAAGTATAACTTTTTAGGTCAGAGTTGCACAAAAAACGCTTAAGTAAAAAAGTTTCAAACACATTTTTGACCTAAACTGGAAAGAGAACCTCCATTGAGAGCTTCAGTTAGCAAAGTATCTACAAATTTATATTAGCATGAATCAAAGGGATTTTTTTTTAACTTTATAGAATGACGCTTATGCTGTTTTAGTAATTTTCATTCTTATAGAAAATTGGCAAGAAAACAGTCAGATTTTCGTAAAATTACTGGCAACGATATTAAAGTAAATCATTATAATTATACAGTTTCTTCATATTTGGTATAGGACTATTTATTATATAATAAGAAAAAGTATTTTATTTTCATTCAAAGATTAATAATTGATTCTGGATAAATTCTTCAATGAACAAACAAACTAATCCCATAAGGTTTAATGAATTCTTTGGGCAGTTTTGAAACTGGAAAGTGTTGTTGTTCTGACACACCAGAAACATACTGTAAAGCACAAGGTTGTAAATGGCAATATGCAATGTGACACAAATCACAAATGTAATACCAATTTTACATTTCAGTTTTGCTGTATTTTTAAGCATAGCAAAGTCAGACATTACAGTAAGGCCCAAGTAAACTTAGTTTACACACAGTTCTACAATGCATTGTTACACAGTACAGTATTTACAGTTATTTTTTATAAAGCAAAAAAGTCATTAAAACCTGTAAAACTGAGCACTTATTTCATGTCAGCTACGTTTTGAATTAAACAGATTTACTGTTCTCTGTCTAAAGGTATTAAAGTGATCCTGATAGTTTTTAAAGTGATCATTGATTGGGTTCATTTTCAGACCTGTCAGTCAGTGTGAAATAGCTGGTTTATGAATCCAATTTTGAATTTGTGGCATATTTTATTTTGGAATGCTGAATATTATTTAAATGCATTCAAAAATCTACCAGTAACACAGCTGAGCAGCCAGTTTCACCAATGTGTCTGGTTCACATGTATCTACTGTACCAGTCGGCTATATGCTGAAATGGCTGTGATCCGGGCTTGTAATTAAGAAGGGTTCCATTTAAACCCCCTTCCCCAATTCACTGTGTAACTCTGAGCTAGACTTTTAACTTGCCTGTGCTCCATTAAAAAAGGAATAATGACACAAATCCCGGATAGGAATTGCAAATGAAGAAAGATGTCCCAGTGCTGGGGAGGGCCATACAAAGACTCAATAAAATATAATTGGTCATGTTAGTGAGGTGCCATTAGGGAGTATTATGAAAATCCAGGAAGATACATATGAAAGGGCACCACTACATCGTGGCTGAAGAGGTAATCAAAGCTAGTAATGCAGAAATGACATTCCACGGAACCATGTTGACATTGCATGTGGGACCATGGTGACATTCAGACATTGCAAGCAGCCAGGGAGCTGCCCTGGAGATGTTGTTCTTTAAAGGTAAGGGAAGCCCCATGAGTTTAAGGGCACCAGAAACTCCAGCCTATATCACTGGAGTAGAGAATGTGCTACACCTAAATCTGGAATCTTTGGCAGCCACAACAGCCTCGAGTCTGTGAGTACAGGTCTCTATCAGCTTTGCACATTTGGACACCACAGTTTTTTTTTTAGTTTTCTGTTAAGTTGAAATGGAATTGTGAGTGAACAGCATTTTTCAAGTCCAGTTAGAAATTTTAAATAGATTGAGATCTGGACTCTAACTCAATCTTTCCAAGACATTGATTGACCTTGTTTGTTTTTAAGCCATTTCTGTGTGGCTTTTCACTTTAAGCATTGGGGTGTTGTCTTGCTGAAAAACAACCCTTCTCCTAAGGCAAAAGTTTCTTCTAGATTATATTATGTTTTCTTCTAGTATTTCCCTGTATTTTGCTCTATTCATTTTCCCCTCTACCATCACAAGCCTTCCATGGCCTGCTACTATAGAATTTTAATCAATATTTTAATCAAAACATGATATACTTTTATAATCGAATATATAAATATATACTTACTTGAAGTTATAATAATGAATTAATAAACTTAAGGATATGAATTGTATGTAATGTGTGTTAGAGGAGCAACCAAGATAGCTGCTAAGGTTATAATGAAGTAGATGTGTAATGAACACCCCCTTAAAAAGCAAGGACAAAGTATTGAAAAAGTCCAAATGCCCATATTCTGAAGCAGTGATAAGATCAATGGGAAAACCCATAGGACACCCCTATTAACTAAGAGGTGTTTAGAATAATGGAAGAACCAACATGTATACAAAGATACTGCTGGCAATAGACAATTGGCTAAGATGATAGAATTCTACATATTAAGAGTTAGATCAAGGGTAGGCAACGTCGGTCCTGGTGAGCCGCAGTATGTGCAGGTTTTTGTTCCAACCCAGTTCCTTAACGAGAACTCAATTATTGCTGATGAAGCACATATTGCTTAAGTGACATTTTGATGCTTCATTTTAGTGGTCTCGCTTGTTAAGGTTCTCCAACCTTAATTGCTTATTTCAATCTTAAACTGCTGCATTCAGTGTTTTAATTGCTCCTTATTAGCAATAAGATGTAAAAGACAAAGCAGCCAGCAGTTCTCCAGCTAGCTTTTTTCCAATTACATCTGTGTGTGTTCATCATGCACTGTTTGATTTAATAAAACACTTAATAGAAAAATGTGACAGACTGAAAATGATCTGTTTTAGGCTTCATATCATTTGGATGATATCCTTGGAAAGGAAAAAAATCTACCATATAAGAGCCTTACATTGCACAGACTAACAAGCCATAAAATTAAATAAGGTCTGAGATTGGCAATGATTGGTTTCTAATTAAGCAATTGGGTTGGAATGAAAACCTGTAGCCACTGCGGCTCACTAGGACCGACGTTGCCTACCCCTGATGTTAGATGAAAAGTATGAAAAGGAATGAATTGTTTAATAAAGTGCTTGCTCTATGGATTGAGACATTTGTGTGTATCTGTGTGCAAATAAAGAATTGTTCTGCATTCTCCTCTGACTCGAGATTGATTTCTTTGAAAACAGAAGAGAGTTTTTCTGCAACACTACAGAGAAAAATGCCCATGATTCCACAATCACCCTTCATCGTGGTGGAGGTGATGTGATTTGAATAATGTGCTGTGCTTAACGGGTGCCAAACATGGCATTTAGTCTGATGGCCAAAAAGCTCAGTTTTGATTTGATCAGATCATAGAATCTTCTTCCAACTGACTACAGAGTTTCTAATGTTCCTTCTGGCAAACTCTGGCTGAGATGTCATGTTTGTTTTTTGAACAGCAGCTTTCTCTTTACCACTCTCCCACAAAGTACTCCACGGGTGAAGCACTGGGGCATCCAATGTTGTCTGCACAGTCTCTCCACTCTCAAGCACTATAGCTTGAAACTGTTTTAGAGTTCTCAAAGGTTTCTTAAAGAGTTAGATCTAATAAAATTCCTGGATCTGATGGAATCTTATCTATTGTATTGAAAGAAATGAAAGATGTCATCTATAAACCCTTATTAAGCACATTTCAGCAGTCACTTCAGAAAGGAGAAATACCTGAGGATTGGAAAGTTGCAAATGTAACTCTCGTCTTCAAGAAGGGTGACTAAATGGATCCTAGCAATTACAGAACATAGTCTTACTTCTGTGCCATACAAAATAAAGGAAATTAAATAAATACATTAGAAAATTACCAAAATGAAAATGATATTTTAAAAAGTTGTGCATGCCACATCAACCAACCCCATGGGTTCGCTTCCTAATGGTATATATAATGGTTAAAGTTTGCACCTTTTCACAATAATTAAAAAAAATGCTTATCAGTAATATAGGCATATGGAGTGTTGTTTTATGTTATTTCAAGGTTGCTGAATTTAATAGTATTTGTGATATTTGATTCTTTACCGGGCAGCACGGTGGCACAGCGGTAGTGCTGCTGCCTCGCAATAAGGAGACCTGGGTTCGCTTCCTGGGTCCTCCTTGCGTGGAGTTTGCATGTTCTCCCCATGTCTGCATGGGTTTCCTCCCACAGTCCAAACACATGCAGGTTAGGTGCATTGGCAATTTTTATCACTCTTTAATTTAATATTGTTTTTCATCAGTATGCTTCTACTGGAGTATGTGAATTAATAAAGTATCTATCTATCTATCTATCTATCTATCTATCTATCTATCTATCTATCTATCTATCTATCTATCTATCTATCTATCTATCTATCTAATACTTTAATGAGGCATGTTTAAAGTATATTAATTTATTATAACCTAATTTCATAAGCTGCAAAAATGTGAAGGGTTATCAAAACTCTTGTTAATTTCACAGTTATATTGCATAATTTCGGTTCTTTTTACGAATGGGAGGGAGATGTCTGGCTTTCAAATTACTGCCTTTGTCAGAAAGAGCATGGGATGGACCTACCAAGAAACACGTAAAGAGACGAGAGTTGTCAGTGTGTCAAAATAAATACTGATAACAGAAATAGGCCCTAAGATTGTAAAGAGTGCCTTGGAAAAGCAGTATTCTGGAAGAAAAGAAGCAAAAGAGAGATTCTGGTGGACTATGAGGAAGCCAGTTATTATCTTAGTTAACAATATGGTACCAGACCTGCCCAAAGTTCTGCCCTGAAAATTTCTGTTCAGGAAAAAAGGGGCAAGGCAGTTTGAAAGCTGTCAGGAATACTTACCAATTAAAACAAAGGAGGACTCGAGGGGTGAAATACCTCAAAGATTGTTTAAGTTCATTCTAGCTTGGCTCTATTGCTTATTCCTGTCTATTGATTTTTTTTTTCCAAAATTAGCTTGCTAAGAGCCCAGGTTTAAAGATATCTTACTGGTTCTTGATTTGAGAGGTGAACTGAGACATAATGCTTCATTGTTATTTAAATCTTTACTTAGGCAGCCACTAGGAGGTTGTCTTTTGATGAAAAATTATGACTAATTACATACACTAGGGTACCACTTTCTCTCAATTTGTGCACACTCTCTCTCCCTTATCAGGATACTACAGGGCAACACAATATACATGAAGTGAAAAGAACATTTTTCAAGTTCAAGCTCACATTTATCATCATTCATACATAGTATATTAAAATTCTTATTTGAATATCTTCTTCACATCGGTGACAGGTAGTACAGTACATTAAAAGTGACATCAGACAATATATATATAGAAAACATCCATGCAGTTGTTAGCTCGAGTGGTTGTGAGTTCACAAATAAAGCCATTTCTACCATTAAAATCTGAAAAAGCAAACGTAAGAAAAAAAGAAAAAGTTAAAAAGGGGAGTCAAATGTAGTACTCGACATAATTCACACAGAGATATAATGATTTTATGGAAAATTTTATTATGCTGTGATTTGCTCTTTTCAGCGTGACTATCCTGAAATAAAGAAATTGTGAGGTGAAAATTAGCCCACCAGGGAGCTTTCATTTCCTAACCTACTCAATAATTGAAATTAGTCTATTATATAAACATACAAGTTTTAATAAATGTCTGTTTGACAGTATATCCCAAATCACGAGCCTTTTAATCAGCAAGATATTAAAAAATGGACATTTTCCTTGTTATTTTAATCTATGTTCCGACTAAGTGGCTGTACTGACTTCAGGCAAATGACATTTTCAATTGCTGTCATCTATATTCTTGTCTTTAAATGCACAAATCCAAGTTTTTCACACTGCCTTTCATAGTTTAATTTCAGAACTTTGCAATATTTATCCATTAAATTCTTACATATTTGAACTTACAAAATAGGAGCTGAAACTTTATAATTTACCTCATACTGTGTTGGTTTGCAAAAGTATGTAACGCTTAATTATTGCACCCACATTCTAGTAGCAAAAAAAGTATAAAATTATAAAAAGCAAAGCAAGCATAAA
Organism: Erpetoichthys calabaricus; assembly: GCF_900747795.2. Classification (NCBI taxonomy): domain Eukaryota; kingdom Metazoa; phylum Chordata; class Cladistia; order Polypteriformes; family Polypteridae; genus Erpetoichthys; species Erpetoichthys calabaricus. The sequence continues at coordinate 105,102,088 of NC_041397.2, read as the reverse complement.
AGCAAGCAGTAAGATCCATCCTCCTCTCCATTCCCTAACCAGCTTATCCAATTCAGAACCACAGAGAGCCAGCGGCTATCACTGGTACCAAACTCTGCATGGAGCACCAGTCCATCACAATCCATAACAGTCACAAAATTATTTTATTTCTCTAAGAAACTGTAATAATTGTTTAAATAAGAATAGACCTTCAAACAGTAAAAACATAATAACAAGAAATTATCCCCCCTTGCTCTCTCATCCTCCATCTCTCTCTCACCCTAATGTCTAAGATCTCACAATCTGTATTTTTAAATGATTAAAACAGCAAGGTGGCAATTTCACTGCACAGTTTGCAAAGTGACTACTTCAGTTGTGCTTTATATATTTCTATATTCTTTTTTTAAAGCAGAAATACTTCTAAACCCCTTGAGCTTCATCTTGTAGCATTTATTGGCCCTACTTTTTAAATTTGTTATTGGAGGTTGTATGTTATTTAATTATATGCAGTCTGAAATCTCACTATGTGTTCCAGTAGATATTGCTTTACTAATCCCAACACTGCTGAATTGTTGCTGTTTGTACAGGTTGGAGTCACACATTGTCATTTTTGTAGCATGCTTAATGTATTTTAACTATGGTACAACTCTTTCATGCAACTACTAACTGATTTAAACACCATTACTCATATGGTATTATGTGAAAGAAATGGGAATGGCATTATGGAGGGAAAGTCACACTTGCATTGACACACCAAAGACTACTTTTCTTTCTTGTGGTGTCTTCTAGTGCTAGAGCTAACATTGGTTCCAGCAGCAGACATGCTAAAGGATTTAAGAGGAGTCGGATCATGAAGGGACTGTTCTCTGTAACTCAGTGGTTTTAAAATGTCGGGAAAAAAACATACATTTAAAGAAGTGATCCAGTCAAAAAAGACATTTTTTAATATGTAACTTACTCTGTGTAAAACTGTATGATGTAATAGAATATGTCACACACGTATGGATTGAGGGCACCTTCACAGCTCTGATAAGTGATACCACTACAGGAAAGGAGGGGACGCTGTCACTAACCACATTCTATTTCCCAACATTTCTGAAGGACCGTACTTAGAGGAGGCCAGACCATGTCCCGGAATCCTCCAGAGCCAAGTGATATAAAAAGTGCCACCCAACAAATGTCTGGGTCTTTTCTTTTGGACTGCACTGGAGATAACCCTGAGAGTGAGACTGCTGCACTTTACCGAATGGCAAAAGCATTGTTAACAGCAGGGACTGAGTATTTTTTGTTTGTATTATTCATGTTATCTCTTTAAACTGGGAGTACTGACTTGGTCCCGCAACATTTGAACCTGCATGTGTCCCTTATTCTGCAAAGCCTATAGTGACCAATGCTGTGCAGTGGCAAAAATCTTATGCTAGGATTCTTTACCAATGAATGAAATGGAGAGACAGATTTCCAATTCATACGTATTATGGGTATGTGTTTTCCTGTTTTTGATGTGTACTGATAATTACAGAAGAATCTATTTAACAATATTGTAGCAAAAATATGCATGCGTTTTGCCCGTTTAGAGGATACTTGTGGATAACTGACATGTGGATTATGTTAGACAATTTTTATTTTTTTTGCATTGACCTATTTTTCACATTGTTTACCACTGTAAAGCATTGGTCACTATTTTATCATAAGCTTTTTTTCTCTCAATTCTGCATTGAAAATATAAGATTAACAATTTTTATATTCTGCTGTCATTACAAACTACATTGGGTAAGTAACATATAAAAAATATATTATTTTTGGGTGGAATATTCTGTACGAAAAGGTGTTTCTGACATCAACTGTCGTACTAGCAAAGTGATTAAGTTCACATGACTTGATTTTAAAGGTAGACTATTGTGGCGGATGGCCAGGGACACCTCCACGCTGGGAGGACCTGGGGAGCGAGTGTGGCCAGAACGTTACCTCCCCTGGAATGCTAGATGGCAGTCACCCTGGGTTGCAGCGGTGCCTCGGACTCCATGGGCTTCATGGGAGTTGGAGTTTGGTGCAGCCCTGTTGGGATCCGTGGGCATCACCAGGAAGTGCTAAAATTACTGCTGAACACTGGACAGCAGCTCTTCCACCACACCAGGAAGTCCTGCTGGAATTACATCATCGGACACCTGGAGCACTTCCTAGTGCCTTATATAAGGGGTCATCAGACACCACTTGGGGGTCAGAGTCAGGAGGAGGAGGACAAAACTTGCTGAGGAGGAGTGGAGGAGAAAGAGAGAAAGAAGGACTAAGAGAAAAGAAAGAGTGAGAGACAAAGAAAGAAGAAAAGAGGGAAAAAAAGTATGTGTTTGGGCTGTTGGGGACACTAAATTGTAAATAATTAATTTGTGCTTTTTGTACTTGTGCCTCTAGCATCTGTCTGTGTCGGGTTAGCGTGGTTATAGCACAATTAATATAGTTATAGCACACTATTAATTAACAAGGAGCACAAAGTAGCAAAACAAACATATCTGTAAGGGGACTTTGTATGTTACAAAGTCATAAATGAAATAGATTTATTTATTCTTTTCTTTTGTGAAACTATTAAGAGAGTACTCACTGATTTGGAAATTTCAGAGATTTCATACTAGGATGAAATATCTGAGACCAAATACTTTATACTGTAAGGATTACTAAAATATCAGTGGTAGGTCAAGCTTTTAGTTACAGGGCCCTGAAGCTGTGAAATTGTCTGCCTTCTACTCTAAGAGGTGCCCCTTCAGTCTCTGCTTTTAAATCCAGTCTGAAGACTCATTACGTCAATTTATCATTCCCTGATTAGTGCTGCTGAAGCTTAATTGTGCATATTGCATCTCTGTTGTTAGTCATTAGTACTAAAATATAAGTGAAATGATATTTATAAACTGTTACTAATGCTCTCTTACTCTGTTCGTCTTCTTGGTACTCACATGTGGCACTTGGTGCCACTGCTCTACTGACAATTTGTTTGCCTGCCTATGGAAAGTCATCTCTGATAAAGGGGCACTGAAATCATCGGGTAGAAGGGTCCTTTCATCAGATTGGCCAGGCCAGCACTGATTCAGCTGTGGAATGGTCAGTAGGAGATCAGCTTGTTGGCCGAAGTTTCCAGGACTCTGAACAAATCTGAATCCTCTTATGTGATAGCTCTGTATTTAGTGAGTGACATATCCTACTGTATTCTGGCATTTACTTTGTAGTTTGTACTATTACTATTGTACAGAACTGTTGTATCACTGAGGTTGCAATGAGAGATTGGCCATCTAGCTCTGTGAAGAGGATTACTTGTGTTCTGTTTTGTGTATTGTATTTACCCCAGTTTTTGGACAACCATTGCATGCCCAATCTACCTGGAAAGTGGTCTTTTCCTGAATTGCCTTTCCCAACATTTCTTCCATTTTTTCCATAAAGGAGTATTTTTTTATCATATTCTTAGGGAGTCAAGGCTGGGGAGTGGGCGGTATGGGCGGGCTGTCAATAAACAGGGCCTGTTAAAGCCCTTTGCGGCATTGCATTGTTGGGCTATATAAGAAATAAGCTGGTGTTGTTGTTGTACAATGTACTGATGGTAGTGAATTACTGTACATTTATCCAGAAATTATCAAGGATGTGTGTGATTATATATACATGTATTAACCTTTAATGCATATTTCTCACAAATCATTGTATTAGAGAAACATGTAAAGATGGGAAGGTATGGACAATTATATAAACAAGATAGAAAATAAACACATTCATGTGTGTTTAAGGGTTTGAAATTTGAAGAATTTAAAATTTTTATTTACTTCATCAAAGAGACACAAATCGAATTTTCTGTTTATTAAATATTATATTAAGATATAAGTGATAATAGAATGTAATTACATTTATTAGTAGAGTAGATTACATGAAATAGCATTTCACAATATCATGTAGTTAATAACCGAGCCCAAATAAACTTGTGTTGGCTCAAATAGTATTCACAGACACCAGATTCCAACTCAAACAATGCAAAAATGTAATTTTTTTGTACTATTGTTAGGTGTTTGTTGTATAGATGGTTTATGTCTAATTGTATTTTGAATTTCAGAAATAACATGTTTGAAAAAAATCCTGATGCAGTTAATTTTTGGCTGCATTGGACCATGATGAATAAGCAGGTGATTCCGGCAACTTAACTGATAAATCATAGCATCAGAGCAATACTGAATAATGATAATCAGCAGATAATGAAACTGTCAGTTTATTTTTAGTGTAACATAAATACAGTGCTGGTGCTAGGTTATTTTGCACCCTAGGCCAAGTTTATTAGTGCCGCTGTTCAGTAGCTAACCCGTGCAGCTGGGTCCCCACCCCATGATCTGCGCCCTAGGCGAATGCCTAATTCGCCTTGAGTTCAGATTTATTCATTATCATCAGATGTATGACTGTTCATTGAGCCATGCACGACAATATAAAGTTAAACAACTTTTTTTTCCTTGTTTGCATTTTTTTACTTTTGAAGATCATTTGTTGTAACTGAACTGTTATGTCTTTAAACAGCAGGAGAATGGAGTTGTTGTTCCAAAGATTCCAACAAGCTGTGACCCGTTTTTTTTTTCAGTCACGAGCATCCAACTCTACCAGCATTTTAATAACTTGCATTCCCATTAGGGTGGCAATCAGAAAAATAAAAAAGGAAGATACACAAGTTGAAATAACCTCTCTTAATGTAGCATTGGAAAATGCTTCTTCATTCAAAAATTCAAGCAATGAAAATTGGTCCTCTGGGACCCAAGTTGCTTTATGCAGATACACAGGCATGATGACATACTGTAAGTAGGTGTTGTTCATGTTACAAATATTATCACAATTATTATTACACATTATATATTATTATTATTATTAGAGTTGTGGCCAATTCCAGCAGCTCTAGTCCAACATATTTCCCATGGATAAACAAACGCAATTCATGGTAAGGCAAATATTGAAAAAAACAACAAGCAGTAGTAAAGAGTTATCATTGGTTTAGATTGTAATAATTGTGTTTTGTTATTATGCTACGAATCAATGATGGAACAAGAAATGCATTTAATCAGAGGGATACAATGAACATTATTTTCCCTGATATTTAGTTCAAGGAGCAGTCAACAGATGGGTACAAAATCATTTGAAACACACAAAGCAATTGATTTTGGCGAGAGGAACCTTTTCCAGACTAGGGGATGTTAAAAATGGAGTCCTTCAGAGGTCAGCACTGCTGTTTTTTATTTACAGAAAATAATTTATGTATGAATGTAACTTAAAAGCTAGTTAATTTTGCATTTGATGCTGAAATAGCTGGAATTGCTACCTCTGAGTCAACAAAATTAATACAGATGGACCAGTCCAAAAATTAGACTTAGACGTGACCAATGAAGAACACTATAAAAAGATAAAAACTTTACATAAAGATAATACACATATACAAGGCAGTATTCAGACCTCCATAGTCCCCTGAATGATTTAATAAACAGAGCTCTTTGTTCATTACGTGGACACTGGTTTGATCATACGACGCAGTTGTTATCACTCTTGATTTTGCCATGTGGAAGCACTAGATCTTTTCATCAAGTGGACTGGTGATTTCTGAATGCAGACACTCGCTCTTTTCAGTGAAATGGGGGATTCTCTTGGTGAATTCTATGTGCGGAACCTTGATTATTTAGGGGTGGCAGTGCTAGATGAAAGGCCCCTTGACGTCAACACCCCATGCACCCAGAATGCTCTGATAGTAGATCCACCCCCACATATATTAGATATGATTACACAACAAAGGGGTTTTAAACGTGAAAGTGCACTTATGAGAAGCTGTTAGGAATCAAAATTAACTAATCACTGTCCATAGAAGTAAATAATGCAAATAAAGTGATGTTAGCACGCTGAGTTAAGTCAAAATAGCTTATGTGTACACTTGCATACAACACAACTGTGAAACTTCACTTAGATTATTGTAATGACTGAGATGAGTACTGGATATTAAAGACATCAACTGAGTAAATGAGAGCTTGCTTGTAAATAAGAAGCCTTCACGTGCAGATGGGGGTCTTTTTCCCATCAGAGCTAGTGATTATTCAAGTGTGTGGGTCTGATTTGGGACTGAAGTAAAACGTTTTATTGGCCAATTGTTCTATCTTTGCTTTCTCTCCTTATTTTAGTACAGATTATAAATAATAGTTTTAGTATCTTACCAATAAAAACATATAATTGAATAGAAGTGTGTTTTGATATTAATGGTAGTTTAAATCACTTTTGCATTAATGTTGTAGTTTCACTAAATGTAATTCTGTTTTTCACAAATGCAGTTTTGAGTATCAATTTTGAGTGTGATGCGCTTATCAATGTGTTTTTAGATTGTAGTATTTTATGGATTGGCAATTTTGTATTCAACAGTTTTAAGTGATTCCTATGTTTGTCATTGCTTCCTCACCCTGCTGGACCTTACCATCTTATCAAGGTGTTGTTGTTCATACCCTGGGTTCACTACAATATATGTCATCTAGACAATTTCCAACTAAGATATATCTGTACACGAGGATGTCCAGAGATGAGAGAGTAAACAGATTCCAGGCCTAGTGTACAGGGTATGAATTATAATAAAGACTGAAGAAGACTAATAGTCTTATTTTAGGCAAATAGGGATTAAAAGTTTGCAAGATGTAAGTAGGATTGACATGGTAATAAATTGGATAGTGCTGCTGCTTCTCATATCCAGCATCTTGGGTTCAAACCCTGTACCCAGCCATTGTTCTTGTGGGGTTTTCACATTCTGTCCACGTCTATGTGGGTTTTTTCTCCAGGTGATTTGGTTTTCTGCTCTGATCTCAAAAGATATGCAGCCCAACCTACCTGGCAACTCTAGATTAGATTGGCACCCTCTTTGTGTGTGGGAGAGATGAACTGGCTGCCTGTCCAAGGCTACTTTCTACCTTGTGCTGCAATTATAGGCTACAACCCCCTTCTTCCTGGATTGGATTAAGTAGATTTGAAAATTAATGATATAAATGTTTGAAAATACTAAATCAGGTTGGCTGCAGTAGTTTAAATGGTTTCTTCAAATTGGACATGGCAGAGCATGGATAGAAGCTGATGTTAGAAAATAGGGTGGCACGGTGGCGCAGTGGTAGTGCTGCTGCCTCGCAGTTGGGAGACCTGGGGACCTGGGTTTGCTTCCCGGGTCCTTCCTGCGTGGAGTTTGCATGTTCTTCCTGTGTCTGCGTGGGTTTCCTCCCACAGTCCAAAGACATGCAGGTTAGGTGGATTGGCGTTTCTAAATTTGTGTGTGTGTGTGCCCTGCGGTGGGCTGGCACCCTGCCTGGGATTGGTTCCAGCAGAACCCCGTGACCCAGTGTTCGGATTCAGCGGGTTGGAAAATGGATGGATGTTATAAAATATTTCTCCACACAAAGAATCTTACATATGTGGAATAAGATACTAAGTTGTGTGTTAAATAGTACTACTTTGGGAACCGTCAAATCTTGACCTAATGATATTTTACAGTGTTAGGTTAATACAATTTCACAAGGTATGTTGTTGTAAATTACCTGATCTTATCAACATTGTTCTTATAATTTTTATATTAATTTATTAATGTTCTCCTAGGTTGCACATGGTTAAACCTGACTGCTATTTTCAGAGGTAAATGGTATTAAAGCCAATACAGTTGTATTACAGAAAAGTAGAGGATGGAGCAGAAGTAAGCGTGACATGAAATGCCTACAGATACTAAGGTGAATATGTGATATTGAAATAAATGAAACAGCATTTATTTTAGAATTGGAATTTTCATCCAATGCATTAATTTTATGCTTCAGATATTCTACATTATTTTTAATTCTTCTTCATTAGCTTTAATAGTGGTTGATTAAATAGTGTCTGTCTGTATGTTGCCACCTAATAGCCTGAAGTGTTATGATCGGCTTTCTTGTTGTCCTCATATTTACAATGGCAACATGCTCTCGATCATCATATCCTAGCTTCTTATGCTGTCCTCCAGATGTTGCCTGGCTCATGAAACTAAAAAAAAAATCATACTTTATCCACAAACTACGCCTCAAGGCTCCAAATATACAGTAAGTCTTGTTCTGAAACTCATCAAAAAGACAAGTTTACAAAAATTGAAAACAGAGAGGGGACCCATTAGAAACATCTGTCCAAAAATCTAAAACCATGTTCTTTAATTTTTAAAGATTTATTAAGGAACCTTTCCAAAGTAAAAGAAGAACTAGGAGGGATCAGAATAGTAAGCCAAATAATAAGCATAAATATAAACCAATTTGCTCTGTGATTCAGCAATTGAAATCCAAAGCCCAATTGGTTAAATCTAAACCAGAATATCAGAAAGAAAAACTTATGGAAAAAATCCAAAATTACACAATTTGTCACTAATACCACAGAGGGGGACTGAAGCCAGTCAGCCTTTTATAAAGTTGAGGGTGGTCCCTCAGGTGAAATGTCAAGGGAGCCCCACCTCCTTAGGTTCCACAAGGAGACAGCAAGGCACACATCGTGAACAGACAGAATTATTGATAACAACAGATAACAATTTTACGTTTAATAAATATCTGCACAAATATACTATAAAGAAAAGAAAATCATAATCAATAAAAAACATACAAAATAATATTTAACGGATAACAAATACATTAAGCAAAAAGAAAACATGTCTACTTCCAGAAATGAAACCCTGAGCACTAGAAGGTGCTCTGCCCTCTTGCCAAACCTCTGTAATCTCTCTCTTTCCACCTCTCTCATGATTAGATGGCAGATGGCATTGGTGAACCAAGGAGAAAGCAATAAAACATTCAGTGGCACAAACTAAAGCAGGGATTTGATGTAGGGTTCATTCAGTAGAATTGCTGGAAGGATCAGACAATTTGGGATTCAGGGTTGAAGACAACCACGCAAATAAAGATCTTAGCACAGGGTTAGCATTTCAGTATTTCCTGTAGTCCAGGGCCAGAATTTCTTAGTTGATCTAACCCTCCACAGAAGAAACACAACCCTTTCTGAATTCTCTATTTCCTTTTATTCTGAGTAATTACAAATGGACCCAACTCTGTTAGTGTTTCACAATCTCTGTTTTCCCATTAGGGCTTAATATAGAAAACTCCTGACGCCAATTTATCTCTTTCTTTCAGAAAGACCTACATCTAATTTTAATGGCAGGATGATAATCTCTTTTAAGGTCTGTCCCATATTGTGCATGTCTATTTATAAATACAGAAATGAGGGCATTGTCATTGTAGCCCACTTCTGCTGAAATAGGTTTAAAATTAAGTAATTTGATATATTTTAATGGGTGATTGATATTGTTTGCTGTTGTTCAAGCTGCTTCCCTGATGATGTACATTGCATCAGGATTTCTGTTACCTCCATTCTTCATGTAAACATGAGAAATAAAAAATGCTCAGGCTTCAATATAAATAATGTGGGGTGAGTAGAAAATACAAAAAGTATCACTTTAGGGTAGATTATTTTTGAAAGTAATATGTTTTTGATAATACAGCATTCATTTTTTACTTTTCAAAATTTGTTATCATACTTATTATACAGTACATTGTGCTGTTATTGTTTTTTTTTTCTTGCTTGTGTGAACACTTCTCTTGAGTTTAACTTTATTTTTCATTGCATTTAGGTTTAAAACGATTAATATACACCTCATATAAGAATGTCTGCGAAGTAAAAGAAGAAGTCTAAACCTATTCTCTCAGTATGCACTGCAAATCATCTTACACAAACTGGGATGATTATCTCAGTGGAAAGCCCACTCATCAGTGTCTAATGGCGACATCCACATTGAATTTGACCATAGAAAATGCTTAATATAAATACATTTGCACTACAACACAAGGATATCATACTACAATTTGGACATTTGTGGCATTGTGTTTGCTTTTTGTTACTCAGTAAGCCATGGATGGAATTTCAATCTGTAACTCTGACGATTTCCAAGGCCTGCTCCATTGACACTGCATGGGCCACACTGTCAAATTATCAGCTGTCTTGAATGCCCCTCTTTATTATTTCTCATTGCTACTTTTATTACTTCACAAATGATGATCATGCTTTTATAATGTTCAAGTTTCTACATGTCAAGGGCATGTCTCCATGCCACATACAAAACCCAAGCACATACTATAGTTTTTTAAATGCATAAATGAAGAGTTACTTAATAAATAGCTTGAGCAGACCGTAGGCATATTCTGTCAGCTCAGCTATAGCTTCAATATGACATAGAAACACATGTAAATATGAAATGTCAGAACAATTATTTATGCTTTTATTTAATCAGTTTCCATGGCAAGCTTTTCACATTCTAATTTATACAGCAAGGTATGCTTTATGTTTACCAGACTTCTATTTCCTAACTCTTTCTCACCATAAGGTTTTATGAATACGATCTGATGTGTAGCAGTGAATTATTTAAGCTGAGTCACATAATGCTGCATAAAACCATCTGTCAATTGTAAGAGGGTTATGTAAATCCACTCTCACTGGGTGGATTATTTTGCATAATCCACTAATGTAAAGTCGCAGATCCCTTTTATTCCACATGGCTGAAAATGTTGACAGCGAAACCTGTTGCCATTAGAATAATATGATAAAGAAAGCTTGGTGTCAGAGCTTGATATAAGAGGAAACTTTATTATTGTATTTCCTTTTCACCAAAACTCTATTACTCTTTCTGCGATAGTAAATCCCTAATCTCTGTGACCACTGCATATATAAACATTGAGAAGAAACTGAGAATGCTTGAGGGAAATGAAAAAGTAGAAAGCCTGCAATAAATTATAAAGATACAATCAAGATAAGGTAAAGGATGGCTAAGGTTTGTAGCTAATCTTCCAAAATGTCCAAAACATTCATGCTTGCATTCTTGCCTGATATAAAATATATATTTGTTTATGGATGATATTAAAAAATCCTTTTCTCTTATCAAACTATTTAAACGTTGCTTTAAAGGACTAAATAAAACACTCCTGACAATTTAAGAATAAACCAGCAATTGAAGCATCCGACAGCGCTAATAAACACCACTAAAGAGATAGCTTGTTCAAACCATTTGTTTATGTGGAAATAGAAGCATTCGAAGGAAAGCCTTGGCTTGAAAGGGGAAAGGTTTAATTGTGTGTCTTTGCTGAATTTGTAGATAGATAAGTCATGATTAATGGCAGTAAAAGCTGTATGAGATGACCCCTACATTTGCATCCCCTTCAGAAAAACATTGCTATTTTTCTCATTAAACTGTTTATATTTTGATTAATTACTGTTTTGTTGCTTTGGTCCCTACAGGTGGCATGAGGCTTTTTACGGAGGAGCTTTAGCAAGATCATTTCATTCAGCAGCATTACTAAAAGCTTAAGTGTGTGATAAACTATTTTCATTTTGTTGTACAGCCCCAAAGGGTATTAATCTTTGGTGAGTTTGATATTTCATTAGGAATTGTATTAGCTTGTCAGATTTTTTTTTTGGCACAATTTTAGCTACTGTTGGAAGCAGCCAGTCTCATGCCCAACACAGTGCTATTTTTATTATTTGTATAGTAAACTCAATCATAACCATTCTTTAAACTGACCCTTTTAATGACTGGTTATTTTAATTAATACTTGTTTGGTATAGGGTCTTATACAGCAAGCATTTATCTTATAGTATAAATTCATTAAGATTTACCAAATGCAGTAGTCCACTGGACAGCATATGAAATTGGCTGTCAGAAGGCTGGCTGGAATGCAACAGTCTACCCTATGGAAATTGCATGTAGGGATTTTACCAGCACAGCAACCAGCAAACTTCTTTGCATGGCTGGCATGACTGGGTCAAAATTACGAAAGGCTATTAGAAAGCTTCCAGAGGTGGCAGAAAAAACAAGATACTGATTTTGGTTATAGAAGAAGGACAGAGTCTGTAATTGACATCTGCACTATTAGCACGTGCATTCTCAACTCACCTGCAACCTTTTTCTCCATGTGCAAAAGCACGGAAAAGTTTATTATGATACAGAGCATGAAGGAGAAAGGGGTGTGGCTAGAGATCAATATCTGTAAGAACTTCACTGCTGCTAAAATCCATTGTCTTAGGTTTGTGACTACAAACAATCAGCTTACAGAGTTGGGGAATGTGACTGCAAATGGTGTTACTCATGGTGTTGCCGTAAGCCCCTAGTGGAATGAATGTGCATGCAGGCAAATAGATGGTATTCCATGGAGCAGCAAGAAACCAGCTGTGGAACTTTGGTGCAGCACTGGAAGGCAGCCTTGGGAGAGAGAGGAAAGAGTAATTTTGTTTTTGTAATCACCCTTAATGAGCAATATTCCTTACTTTCCATTCCCCAAAAAAGGCAAAACCCATTAATTCTAATTTTAGTGAGAATTCACATTTTGCAATTGTGAAATCACATGCAAAGCGAGTTTTAGGAGCTCTTTCGTGAATCTGCATGTGAAATAAAACTTCAAAACTAGTAAAGTCAGAGACTTCTGGTGCATGATTTTGATGTGATTGATCCTACATGAAATAGCAAGCCATACATTTATCCATCCATCCAGACACTCAACCCAGGATCTTCAATACATTGTTGCAGGAAAAAAAGATCCTATTCCAGAAGCTTAGCACACAAGACTGGCACCAACTCTAGAGGGCCACGCACTTAAACACACACTGGGTCAAATTAGACTCAACAGTCAACATGAAATGCACACAATTGGGAAATCAGGAAACTGGAATACCTGAAGAATACACACGTGGACACCTACATTAGATGGACTACAAATTCTACCCAAAAAAAGTGTTATGGTGTGTCCTGAACACTGTAGCACCCATTCATCTACTGTTTTTAGATTATTTGCCTAAAATTTCTTCTTTGGTAATTGATTTAAGAAGCCCACACTTTGTACTTACTTACTTTTACTGTATAAATTTTTTATAAATATGCAAATTATTTTTTTTTCACTTTCTTCTTATTCTTAATGATAGCACTAACCATGGATCATTGACTGAGCATCAAAGTCTATTGCAAAGACATGATTTCTAAACTAAGATATTTTTCAAGGAAGATATCAGGAATTTAAGATGTCCACATTTGTCATAGTCTTTGTTTTACGGTTCATTTCCTTGAAGTACTGATTTAGTGCCCAAACGGCCAAACTGGACTTTCTAAGGTTAAAGGTGGTGAACATTAAATTAGATAACCCTTACTGTATTAAGGTGTAAAGGGCCCACTAAAATTGAAATGAAGGTTGGTGGATTCTGATTCAGGAATGAATCAGATAACACAAGAAAACAAATATATTCAAGAAATAATCAACCAAAAATGAAACAATAATCATCTGCTGCTTCATTCAAACTGTAAAATATACCAGACTTCTGAAGTTTTGGATTCCTTCCTGACTGCATTATGCCACAGTACTTCAAGCATCTGTCATTTCTGTTGATCTTTTTTAGTCTTGCATTTGAAATAGAGCAAAGAAAGACTCTAGTTATGAATTTCTTAAAAATATGTCTAAATTACAGTAGATAACTAAACAATGTGATCAATTAAAAGTAAGAATGACACAATAATTTTGAAAGGGGCTAGAATTAATTCCTGCTGCAAGAAGGACCCTGTTAGGGAAAATACTCTGCAAATAAAGAATAGTCATGAGTCACCATTATGAATAAATCCAAAGATGAATGTCCTTTATTACATTTGCTATTGGAGATTCCATACATTCTTGTTCAGAGTAGCATGACAGACTGAATAATCTTAAACAGAATAGTGTCATTTATCAGTTAAGTTAGTTTACATAACATATTAAAATCATTTTGAATTACACCAATCAGCACACAGATAAATGGTATAATCCAATAAAAATTAGCTTAGTTGCTGGAATGCACTGGCTCAGCCGTCACTTTTTTCAATCACATACCATCCATCAGTCTTAACAACTGATGTAGTTTCTATTCATTTATTTAATTAAATGCTTATGTTTCATTTTATATATATATTGTCACGCACGTGCGCTTAGGGAGCCGTGTAACGACCCAAAACGTAACGTGAAACCGCATGCCAGAAGGGAATGGAGGGGTACTAACCTCTCTCTCTTTATCTCTGCAGAAAGAAAGACGCACCGCCGCCATGAGTCGGCCAAGAATACATGAAAACAAATCAACACTTCCGCCTTCCCTCTGTCGCTCCCCGATGACATCAACAATCCCAGCATCCATCACGGTTCCTTCCCAGCATTCCATTCACCTATTTCCGGTCCCTCATCATAAATGTTCCCCACTCCGCCATCTTGGCGGCTGTGTTATGAATGCCAATACTGACCGAAATAATTTTGTTTTGTGGAAAATATTTATTGTTACAGTATACACGGCTGGAAAAACCAAACCTTTATACTGTCTGAGTCTTTCTTTTACAGTGGTGCAGTCGGCAGGATAGAAGAGTCCGAAAAATGTCAGAAGGACAGGACCTAACTACCATTTTGACAGGGGATGGCAACACAAATACAAACCCTGCAATTAGAACAAGCCACAACGCAGCGAGAATTGGAGGAAACCAAGGCTAAACTGGCCACAGCTGAAGCGGTAAGACCAGAGCCCGCTCGACCTCCGCCTCCTCCAATTGTCCCGCTTTCAGACGCGGACGATATAGAGTCGTATTTGGGCATCTTTGAGAGGAAAGCCTCTCGAAATCAGTGGCCGCGGGCGGAGTGGGTGTCCATATTGGTTCCGTACCTGAAGGGCGCTGCGCAGCGGGTCTATTACGACCTCCCTGAGGAGGAGGCCGCGAATTATGACCTCCTAAAACCGGAGATCCTTAGCCGCTACGGCATTACATTGGACCAGCAGGCGAGCGAATGGAGAAACTGACAATTCGACCCCGATCGCCTTGCCCGAGCCCAGGTTTTTGACTTCTGGGGCAAGATGGGTCACTGCCTAAGGCCAGAGGGTCCCCAAGCTAGCCAAGTGGTTGAGCAGGTGGCGTGTGAGGGATTAGTCAACGCCATGCCAAGTTATCTCGCCCAGCAAGTCTGAAGGCATCCTTACAAGGATATGAAGGGTCTCCTAGAAGTCCTGGAGCGTCAGCTCGTGGTTTACCGAACCAGGGGGTCGGAAAAGCCGGCTCGTGGAGCTCGACAGGGACGTACCGTCAACCCCGAGCCCACCAGTCGCGCGGCAGAAGCTCAGATGAAACCCAGGGAAAAGCCGGGCCCGCTGCGCTGTTTCAAGTGCGGTGAGGTCGGTCATCTTTTGCCAACCTGTCCCCTCAATCAAGATAGATAGATAGATAGATAGATAGATAGATAGATAGATAGATAGATAGATAGATAGATAGATAGATAGATAGATAGATAGATAGATAGATAGATAGATAGATAGATAGATAGATAGATAGATAGATAGATACTTTATTAATCCCAATGGGAAATTCACAAGCCAATGGACTGCAGTTGGACCACCGCTGAGAGGTACTGTGCTGTGTCAAACCCCTTGGCTGTTCCTAATACGGGAGTGGTGTTGATAAATGGTCATTCTGTAATTGCCTTATTTGATACCGGCAGCAACATAACCATTGTCGCTCGCCATTATATTCTGCCGCAATAATGGCTGAATCAGTATGTGAACGTGGCTTGTGTACATGGGGAGACCAGATCATATCGGTCCGCGAAATGTTATATTTCCTGGAAAGGGAAGCTAAGTCAGTTGTTGTTGCGGTGTTGCCTGAGCCCCCTTTTCCGGTTATTTTGGGACACGACTGGTCATATATTAAAAGCGGTAGAAGGAAAACCACTCCTGTAGCCAAATTGGGTCTTGTTATGGGTGGACGGGGTGCCATCCCCGCGGCTCCCACGCCGTGCACACAGGTAAACAGTGATGACGTAAGCAGCCGGGGGGAAGATTCTCTGGCGACGGACCCTGACCCGGAAGTAGACCCGGGTGAAGGCCCGAGCCGAAGAAGCGATAACGCCCCCAAGCAAGCTGATCCTTTAGATAGTATGAATCGCCAGTTTAGATCCACACCAGCCTCATTTAAAAGAGAACATTGGAATGATGATTCTCTGAAGTTTGCCAGGAATGTGATTGTTTCCGTAGATGGCCAGATGTCAGACAGTTCCCTGCAACTGGAGCCCTACTTTGTGTTGGAAAACGATCTGTTATATCGGGTTGCGAGTCCCGAAGGTGGGGTGCGGAAGTTGTTGCTAGTTCTGCAAACTTTCTGGCGGGAGGATTGCGAACTAGCCCACGCCCACCTCCTAGGTGCCCATCTCGGGACCGAAAAGACGCTAGAGAGAATAAAACTGTGTTTCTATTGGCCGGGAATAAATGAGGAGGTCCGACGCTTCTGTCAGTCCTGCCCAGAGTGCCAGACCCATCAGATACCTAGGAGGGACCGTGCTCCTGTCGTTCCTATTCCCCTAGTTGACATTCCCTTTGAAAGGATCGGTATAGATCTGGTTGGACCCTTGGAGCCTTCGAACCGTGGCCAGAAATATATATTAGTCATGGTTGATTACACGACTCAGTATCCAGAGGTGGTTCTGTTACGCTCCGCCAATTCAAAAAATATCGCACGGGAATTGGTCAAGCTTTTTTCTAGAGTGGGAATATCTAAAGAAGTCCTCATGGACCAAGGTACTCCTTTTACTTCGGATACATTCAGGGAGGTGGCCAAGTTACTCCGTATTAAACATCTTAAAACGTCTGTCTACCACCCACAAATAGACGGATTGGTAGAACGATTTAATCAGACGCTTAAATAGATGTTACGCAAGGTAGTCAGCGTGGACGGTAGGAACTGGGACGAGCTTTTGCCTCTTGTGCTTTTTGCTTACCGGGAGGTGCCTCAAGCTTCCACGGGTTTCTCCCCTTTTGAGCTTCTGTATGGACGCCAACCCCGAGGACTTTTGGATATTATAAAAGAAGGGTGGGAAGCGGAGGCTCTTCCCACCGCTAATGTGTTGGAATACATTGCGCAACTGCGTGATAGAATGAATAAGATTCGACCTATTCTAAAAGAACATATGGTTCGTGCTCAAACAGCACAAGCCTGGTGTTATAATCGGAACGCAGTTCTCAGGGAATTCCACCCGGGGGACCGTGTAATGGTACTCGTACCCTCATCCTACTCCAAATTGCTAGCCCATTAGCAGGGCCCGTACGAGGTTAAGGAGAGAAAGGGGCTCATCGACTATTTGGTGAAACAACCGAATCGTCGACTGAGTGAGAGGGTGTACCATGTGAACTTGCTGAAGCCGTGGAGAGACCGGGAAGACCCCGCAGCCTCCGGTACAGCCCTCTCCCTTTTCTCAGAAAAGTCAGCCCTTAACCTCGGTCCAGATTTAACACCTTATCAACGGCGGGAGATGGAACAAGCTATCCTGGCCGTCCCCGAAGTGGTTAGCAAGTCACCTGGCCGTACTTCACTGATTGAGCACGAAATCATTACAGAGCCTGGGGTGGTAGTCAGGGAGAGACCCTATCACCTCCCCGAGGCAAAACGTACAGAGGTGGAGCTAGAAATCCAGCGGATGTTGGACATGGACATTATTGAGGAGAGTTATAGTCCCTGGTCCAGTCCTATCATCCTCGTTTCCAAGCCAGATGGTTCCTGGAGATTCTGTAACGACTTTAGACGTCTTAACCAGGTCTCCAAATTCGATGCCTACCCCGTGCCCCGGGTGGATGACCTCATTGAATGCTTGGGAAGGGCTCAGTATCTGACTACTCTTGACATGACCAAAGGGTACCGGCAAATTCCCTTAACGGCATTCGCGAAAGAGAAAACAGCCTTTAGTACCCCTAGTGGACATTAGCAGTATAAGGTCCTCCTATTTGGGCTGCACTGGGCCCCCACGACCTTCCAACGTCTGGTAGACAGAGTGCTCCGGCGTGGTCATTTATTCCAGCACCTGGGAGGAACATATACTGCAGGTGTACGCTGTCCTCGCAACGCTAGCGAAAGCCGGTCTCCGCATCAATCCCCACAAGTGTTTCTTTGGCTTGACGGAGGCCAAATATTTAGGCTACCTAGTGGGATGGGGACAGGTGAAGCCACAATGTTCCAAAGTAAAAGGCATCCTCGAATGGCCCCATCCAAGTACCAAGAAACAGGTGCAAGCCTTCTTGGGGTTAGCAGGGTATTACCGCCGGTTTGTGCCCCGTTTCTTTGAGTGGGCAGCACCTTTGACAAATCTAACAAAGAAAAGGGCCCCTGTGTATGTGGTATGGGATGATAAAGCGGAACAAACATTCAGTGACCTAAAGAAGGCCGTGACATTGGCACCTATATTAAAAACCCCAGATTTCTCTCTGCCCTTTATTCTCCAGACCAACGCTTCAGACACAGTCCTGGGTGCCGTGTTGAGCCAAAGCATTGATGGTGTTGAACACCCCGTGATATACCTGAGCCGGAAACTGTTGGACCGGGAGACCAGGTATGCGGCAGTGGAGAGGGAAGCCTTGGTCATTAAGTGGGCGGTGACTCATCTGCGGTACTATCTGTTGGGTCGCGAGTTCACTCTAGTGACAGACCATGCCGCTCTTCAGTGGATGGCCCTACATAAGGAGTCTAACCCCCGAGTCACCAGGTGGTTTTTGGACCTGCAGCCCTATAAGTTTACCATTACTTATCGCTGGGGCAACCTTCAAGCCAATGCTGATGCCCTCTCCCGGGTTCACAACCTCTCGGTTTGGTCTGCCCGACCCGGTGGGTCTGGGCTGGGGGGGGGGTCATGTCACGCACGCGCGCTTAGGGAGCTGCATAATGACCCAAAATGTAATGTGAAACCGCATGCCAGAAGGGAATGGCGGGGTACTAACCTCACTCTCTTTATCTCTGCAGAAAGAAAGACGCACCGCCGCCATGAGTCGGCCAAGAATACATGAAAACAAATCAACACTTTCGCCTTCCCTCTGTCGCTCCCCGATGACATCAACAATCCCAGCATCCATCACGGTTCCTTCCCAGCATTCCATTCACCTATTTCCGGTCCCTCATCATAAATGTTCCCCACTCCGCCATCTTGGCGGCTGTGTTATGAATGCCAATACTGACCGAAATAATTTTGTTTTGTGGAAAATATTGATTGTTACAGTATACGGGGCCAGAAAACCCCACAACCCTACTTTCTTTTACTATATATATATATATATATATATATATATATATATATATTACAATAAAATGTTAGAATTGATTGATTTTGTACATTTCTTGTATCTATTTTATTTAATATAGAACATCTATAGCACATTTCTTTGTGAAAAGTACATCATGATTTACAAATTCATACAGAATACACATAAACTAATAAGAACAAATACGGTGTACAACAATCAAGTATACAGTAGATTGAGAAAGTATTCAGAACTTTTCTCTTTCTGTACGCTTTATTGTGATATAGATTATATTTTAAATGCATTAAGTTTCAATTTTTTCTCATCACGCCACACTCAATAATTCATATTGACAAAGTGAAAGCACGTTTTCAGGAAGGTTTACAAATTTTATTATAAAACTCAAAAACTGAAATCTCTTATTCGATGTAACCATTTAAAATTAAATGTAGAAACAATAAAGTGTGCAGAAAGTGTAGGTGTATGACTATTTGAATCCACTTTAGATAATGTACATAACAGCATCATATAAACATTGTAAGAGACAGTTTTGCTGAAACACAAGTGTCTGCTAATGAAAACCCTAAATATGCTTTAAATTTAAGCAGGTGTACAAGAAGAGCTGATAGATTTTTAAAAATGTTTTTAAAATGCAATAGAATACAAGGGAGGCAATAGAAAGTGTGTACATGTCTAAAGAGACCATTCTGAATGTGATGTCAGTTTTGGCCGGCTGTATGAGGGGCATTGCATGAAGTAATTTACTGCAAGGTGACATAGAATTCTGCTTACACAGGTGCTTTTGATACCTGAATTATTGTGTACTCATAAGACTTGGAAATTCCCATTTACAGTACATGCCTTTGCAGTTTTTAGTAATGAAAGATTATGAATGATGAGCCATTGTCCCTTATGCTTTAATAATGTGGCATTAGTGAAGAGAGCCGATGATGCTCATGATTGGATGGTGCCATGACAGCTTGAAGTACAATTTCTGGAATAGACTAGATCAAGGCTAGCTATCTTGGTCTTTCAGAAGGCTAGGATTAAAATTCTGAACTATTGGTGGCCAATATTCCATATGATCTGTGGAGAAAGGTGGGCGTGATTAATAAACCACTGCTATCTTTTTAAAATCTTATTGCATTGATACTCAGGAATAGAAAGAGTAGGAGAATAAGCCAAGAGTGTAACTTCCATGTGATAACATTTTTCAATGATGTGAATTTGCCCTTGTTCTTTCTTTTCCAATTATTGGCAATTAATGCTTTTAGGTTGTAGCTATGCCATGTGTAATACAAAATAAAGTTATAAGCGGCAGCTCTTTTAAAATTAACATATGGTCTCTTCAGCTTAAACCATATATGAAGTGTTTGTTCCAAATAGACTTACCCATTGCTATTTTTAAGAATAGATGTCACTACATTTGATCTGTGGGTTAACAAGTGAAGACAAATCTTGTTCAGATTTCAACATTTGGTGTGTCAGTCTGTTGAGAGTATGAGTGTAATGGATTTTAAAAACCAAGGGAAAAATGTTTAAGTTGACAAGACATAAACTTGATTTACTTGTTGAAATAAAACAAAGAGTTCAAATAATACTATATTTTAGAGTGTATAATTTCTGAATTAGTACTTGCTGGTTTGGTACATTTCAGTGGGTCAATGTCCTACGTAGCGATTTTTTTTTCACTATTTTTAATTTCAGATTGAAATTAATTTGAATTTTTTTAAAAATGCAATCAGTGAACAAATTATATGTCAGCCTATATGAGATGCCTTATTTCTCATTGTACCAAGTATTTGGCCCAAATTTCAAGAAATCCTTGAAAAGTACTTGCACAGAATAAACAACACAGATCAGATGCCACACACAAAGCAATTATTCATATCATCGTCTGCTCTGGATGACAATCAGGATGTTTGTCAAATAACTAGGACACAATCTGCACTGTTTCAGAGTGCCAGACCCAAATATTCCAGGATTGTAGCCATAAATTCCGGATTTATTTCTCTCAAAGTCCATAACCTGCGAGGTAATTGTCATAATGGCTCGGGAAGAGGTGAGTCTTCAGGTTTTGAACTCCCAGAAAAGCATTTATAGAAATTAAAGTAATATATGACAAAATAATTTGACAATTAAAATAGCAATGAATGTAATTAAACATTGGCCTGCAAGCTGTTTTAACATCATGTTTCACAATGTCTCTGGTACAGCCTGTGTCTGCATTTAAAAATAAATGTAAACAGTAACTATTACTACATTTCTAGACCCTTGTACTAGGTTGCATATCCAATTCTATATTCTTTAGTAGGTGAAACTGAAAAACAATATTTTAAATAAAGAAAGTACCATTTTCTAGTGTACTTGTGGACAATAATTTCATAGGAAACATAAAGTAATATTAGAGTCCCCTTGTGTCTCTTAATGGCTTGAAAAAGTCCTAAAAAGGCTGCAGTGAAAGGCCTTCAGCTGACAGAAGCAGATATTGCCTTGCCATTTACACTACAGCTTAAGTCATAACAAACTGCAACAACGTTTAAAACACTGCATATGCTGTAATTTCATTTTCAAGCACACTTGTATATACAGTATCACATGATCAGCTCATTCATGGGAAAATTTCAGTAGAACAAAGATATGAGTTTAGAAGAAACTAAAGGCTAGTAGTAAAGTGTTTGTATAAATCAAGAATTTAATGTACATGAAGACTCAAAAATATGCATTGTGATGAAATTGATGGACATGGGTGCCAAGCCTGCTGTAAACCCATTTAATTGACAATTTTAGCAAAACTAATGATTAATTATAAAGAAAGGATTTTGCGTGCCTTTACACTTCGATAATGTGCTTCAGAGAACCCTGTCTCTAGTGCTTTACCAGGTCAAAAGTCACTTTCCACTGTCTGGCTATCCATTTATAAAGCCTGGGCTGAAAAGAGGTGGGGCTTGGATTGCCCTCCCAAGAGGCGGGGCTAGGCATCCTCTCCTTGTGACAGGTCAGTGTTGTGAATGAAATAGGGGATATCATTAGGGACAGCATTCCCTCCTGCCTTGGAGTGGTATTAGTGCACTTCTGTGTGGTCCTTGCGCACACAAGTGTGACAGCATGCTCTCTGATTTTTCTAATTTCTTATCTAACTATTTTACTAAAGCTTCTCCTTAATAGTGGTAACACAGGGACAGAGCTGATTCTGTGCAGAATCAAGTTCGAGGCATGTGTGATACTTACTTTCACACTATACAACTCATGTTGCATAAATTTAGAGTCACTATTCAAAATGACTTATATGGCCTTGAGATGCAGTAGTAGTACTAGTAGTAATATTGTCACATAAACAAAATGGAAGTAAAATTCTTACTGACATGTCCGACCAGCACTCTCATTCAAGATTTCTCATTCAAATGATTCATGCAGACACTACATTGTTGCATACATATTCGTGTTGTCTGTACTTTGGTACACTACATTCAATCAACTATCACATCCGTTCCCTTTAAATCAAACAAAAGATTTGTCCAACCAGATGTCCCACGACTTTAAATTCAAGCCTATATCAAGGCACAGAATGATAGCATAATTTACCGGTACTTTAACAGTAAAGTATTGTCTTATTTATAGAATACAGTAACATCTTAGTTGCATGTCAGACCAACATGAAACACATTGCCACTCTCCAGCTATATGATTAACAAGAATGGTTTAAAATCTGGAACTTCACTTTATTTAATAGAAAACACGAATCAGCTTAGTTGATGTACTCCTTATTCCTTTTCAGTTATGCTCCCAGCTTACGTAACAGTAAGACTATGAAGGTATCTTGTACCTCACCGCCTCAGAGATGAAATGAAGTGTAAGGTATGTACTTGGTCAGTAAAGATGTTGACAGGTATTGCAATACCACAAGAAAACCCATATAAACATGGAGAGAAGGTGCAGCCAAATAATGACAAGGCCATGCCTTATTTCCTAAGAAGGTGATTATGATGCCATTACTCATGCATTCTACAAATTGCTAATAATTTTAGCAAACATTTGTCTTTGGATATTTCTCCAGAACTCTATTAATTTTCCATCTGACATTGTTTACCTGATTAAACTTAACATTTTCCAGTTGAGTATTTCAACATTTGTTGATTTTATTTTCTAATTATCTCAAAATGTTTTAATATTCTTATGCCCATCTTCTATGTGAAATTTCTTTCAGCATTTTGCCTGTTTGCTATTACTCTTTGTTAGGCTTCCTCTTAGTTAAGCCCTTCTGACTCCAAATGCAGGCAGTAAAAGAAAGGGCAGCCTCGCACATTCACACCTCTTTTTCCAATGCACAATTAATGTGACAGGAGACTAAGCAACCAGAAACTTTTGGAATCCAATGGTTCTATTATATATACTCTCCTGATGTGTGGCATACAAATGGGGCTATCAATTGTTATTAAATGTAACCTTCTGCATTTTTGTCTCATACTTACAGTTCTATTTCAGATCTGGACTGCAATAACATATAGCAAATAAGACAATGTTGACTCAGCTATTTTAATATTCAGCAGCACAGTCACATGTGTGTATGCTAGTTTATTGGCATCAGGTGAAGTAGTAATACTCATTGATCATGACATCAGGGAGTGTTTACATGTTGATTAGCATATGTAAGTAAAAATTTTGCTCTACTCTGTATATATAATAATTTTGTCCCTATGACCCCTGTGAGTTTGTTCTGATAGCATCCAGTCTAGGGTTGGCTTCTAGTTTCTGTCTGGGCTGTTAGGCTTTGACCCTCTGTGGCCCTGTACTAAATTTAACAAGTTAAAGAATATAATGTTATGTTTTAATACTTGAAGCAAGAATTGTAGGACTGAACTTTGAACAATTTGTGTATTGGTCATGTTCAGGGCCAACTATACAAATGCTTAACTCAACACAATTCTATCACTTGCTTCAAGAATACTCAGCTGTCTCATAATATAAGGACCTTTGTCCTACCATGCAGTGCAATTAGTAGTGGAATGCAGTTCAACAGGTGGTTATACTGAAGTAACCTTTTTCCTTAAGTATACTGTATATCAAATAGTTATCCATAATTATTTTTATTTTGAATCTACTCCCTCTATTACCCTCACCATGTTTCCTTGATCACACATCACGTCAAGTCAGGTCAGGCTGGGGAGCATGCACTGGTACACGACAAAACAGCTCAGGATCCTGGTTGGTAACCCCCTCCCCCAGGCAGACATGCGGTCCAGTCCCATCCTCTGGAAATGACCCTCTATCTGCTGTAGCCAGGTGTTATGTGGGTGTCCCTTTGGTCTTGTCCAGTTACTCTGGTCCTCGACAATGAGAATCCTGCGAGCCTTGGGAATTGCACCACATGGCTGTAGTGCCGTAAATGATGCTCCCTCACAATGCAGGTAAGTGCTTCATTCGGGACTCCATGCTCATTCGACACAAAGTCAAACTAAAGGTACTAAAATATTATCCAAAGAGACACAATACCGAAGGAATCCAGTCTTTGTCTCAGGTCACTGGATAGCGTCCAAATCTCGCAACCATATAGCAAGACAGGAAGCATCATTACTCTAAAGAAGGGGTGTCGAACTCCAGTCCTGGAGGGGCGCAGTGGGTGCAGGTTTTCATTCTAACCATCTCCTTAATTAGTGATCAGTTTTTGCTGCTAATTAACTTCTTTTGCCTTTGTTTTAATTGATGTGACTCAGACCCCTTAAATGTTTCTTTGTCCTTAATTAGCAGCCAAACAATAATGAGACACAAAACAAGAAGCCACATGACCAGCTCCCCTGTGCCATTTACACAATATCTGAAAATAAAGAAGGGTGAAGGTCTCAGTAAAACAGACAATCAACAGTTTATGAAATGTCTGCTGTGGCAGAATGAGAGCAGCAACAAGCCATGGAATTAAATGACGGGTTCAATTAACAACAAGAATCAGCATCTCATTAAGAAACTGGTTGGAGTGAAATTGGTTGGAGTTTGAATCCCCAGTTTAATTGGTCATCGTTTCACATCTAATTTCTGCTTGGCTGTCATTTAATGAAGAAAAGAATCAATTCAGGGGACTGAATCCTTAAAACAGGGATAAAGAAAAGAAGTTAATTAGCAGTGAAAACTGGTCACTTGTTCTGAAAAAGGTTAGAATGAAAACCTGCAGCCACTGCAGCCCTCTAGGTCTGGAGTTTGACACCTGTGCTCTAAAGACTTGGGTCTTTGTCCTTTTGCATAGATATCGGGAGCACCACACACCCCTTTTCAGTGACGTCATGGCCTCCCCCCCCCCACTTGCTTTCCCAATCCATCTATTGACTTCATAGGAAGAGTCACCAGAGACATGAATGTCACTGCCAACGTAAATAAACAAGGCCGACACTTTCTCAGACAGACACACTGCTGATGCCTGTGCCTAAGAGGTAATCAAAGGCCTGGTTCTTGGTTTTTATCCAGGACACTCAGAACCAATCAGAGTCTCCATTGACTCTGCGAAGATCATAGCATCGTCAACAAAGTCAAGATCAGTGACTCTGATCTGATCACACATGCATAAAACAAAAACCAGGTAATCTTTCTGACTACTATCCATAAATCCATGAAAATTTTTTACAAAACTTGTGCTGATTTAACATGTTTAAAAGCATTTCTATCATCTCTCATATGCCGGGTGGTCCTCATTATTATGCCAGCCCTTCTTTAAGTGAGTCTTTTGCTTGTAAGTTTAGTGTATGTGTTTACTTCTTTAGGTTATTTGGAACAAATTTTGGAGTAATTCTGAAGAGATAAAACTAATAACATTTATTTCTATAGCACATTTTCATACAAAGAATGTACTGTATATACTCGCGGATAAGTTCTTCCGCGGATAAGTCGGGACTTGATTTTACTGTATAATTTCTGCTATTTTATAATGTTGGTCATATAAGTTGAATGCGGAAAACTCACGCTATTCGTCCAAGAGATTATGACATGCTAGAGCCCACCTGAGAGAGTAACCACGGAGCACACTGCCTTTTTTCCTACGCATTGTGCCTACATGACCACGGAGTAATACCCAAACTATTCCAAAGCAACATTTGCACTGATTTGTATTTTTTCTGTCTCACACCCTCATACACCTTTATCGTAAGAGCATCCCTCATCTACGATGGAGCATTCGATAAGAAGAAAATATGAAGCTGGTTTTAAATTAAACATCAGAATTAAGTGAAAGAAATTGGTAACTGCGCTGCTGCAACAAAATTCGATGCGTCTGAGAAACTGATATGAGATTGCAGGAGAAAAGAAATGTCACATTTTTGAACAGGCATATTGGGGTCTGATTTTATGATCAATTTTCTGGCTTCAATACCCGACTTATATGTGAGTATATACGGTAACTTAAAGTGCTTTGCAAGATGTCAAAGAGAAAGTTACAAGAAAAGAAAAAAAATAAAGATTGTGTAAGAATATTAATGAATGACTAACAAAGAAAAAAGTCAGATGGCCAGGAGGACAGAAAAAAATCTGCAAGGGTTCCAAGGGCAAAAGACTATCCAGCCCCTACTGGGCATTCTACCTAACATAAATGTTATTAACTCATTCTTCTTTGTTTCCAGGCTTCATTTTGGGGGATTAAATGCAGCTGGCCTCATGGACAGCTTGAGCACCAGCATTCATTCCATCATCACAAGTGGCTGCATGGTGCCTTAATCAGGCAGTGGTGGCACAAAACACCACTACAGAAGAACCAGAAAAGACAGCAAAGAAAAGCAGAGATTAGTAAAGATTGAAAATCCCTGAAGAATATGATCATTTTACACTTATATAGACTATTAGGAGTACAACTAAAATACAGTATAGCTATAAAAAAAAACAAATAAAAAATGTGGGTTTTTACAAGTTTTTTTTTAAGTGTTTCACAGTAATTCGCCTGGCAAATTTCTGTTTTTAGATGCATAACAGCAAAAGACTGGCTCACCACTTATTTTAAGCTTGGCTCTTGGAATTATGAACAGACCACCATTAGATGATCTAAGGTTACAACTTGGAGTATAGGGGGGCAGACATTCCAAAATATAGAAAGGGTCAAGATTATTTAAGGCTTTTTGCACCATTAGTAGTATTTTAAAGTCACTTCTAAATGACATGGGTAACCAATATAAAGACGCTAAAACGGGTGAGATGTGTTCAGATTTAGTTTTTCTAGTTAAGATTCTGGCTGCAGCATTCTACACTAATTGATACTGACTGATGTCTTTCTCAGGTAGACTGGTTAGGAGTGCATTGCAATAATCTAGTCGACTAAAAACAAAACATGAAATTCTTTTTCGGGGTGTTGTAATGTTATAAGATGTCTAACTTTTGTCATATTCCTTAAGTGAAAAAATGCAGTCCTAGTAATCTGGATAATATGTGATTTAAACTAGATCAGAGTCAATGATTATCCCCAAATTCTTTACCTCCACCTTGACTTTTAAACCTAAGGATCAACTTTATTTCCAATACCCTTACTATTTCCATATTTGCCAATCACTAAGACTTTTTTTTTCTCTTATTTAATTTGAGAAAGTTACTACTTATCCATTTGGAAATACTGCTAAGACATTGGATCAGAAAGCCAAGAGTATCAGGTTCATCAGGCACTATTGGTAAATAAAGCTGTGTGTCATCTACATACAGTAGCTGCGGCAGCTCACTTTGTGTATTGAGATAATCTGGCCTAATGGAAGCATTCAGATTGAAAAAGCAGTGAACCCAGAACAGATCATTTTGGTACACCATATAAAATATCATGGGTCTCCAAAGTACAATCATAACAACTAACAACAAATTTTCTAACTGTTAAGTAAGACTGAAACCAATTTAAGACACTGCCAGAGAAGCCCATCTATTGACTAAGGAGATTTATAAGAATACTGTGGTCTATGGCGTCAAATGCTACACTCAAGTCTAAGACAACAAGAACAGATACTGGTTCAAGGACGCAGGTGGAGAGTTTCATCTGAGAAATAATTCTACATAGTTTGAGTAGTTTTTCAAACTTATGCAGTTTTGTGCATATTTTTTATTTAAACTATGATCTGTTATTATAGTTCTATTACAGTGCACATCTATAGGTGAACCGTCTACAGAATTATCACATCCTAACATGGGATTACTGCATAGTAAACATTAGGTCTAAAATTACATAGTCAATAAAGACAAATTGCCTTTGAGATATTTTCAGGGAGGACTCAGGTCCCGAATCTGTCTGGATGCAGGTCATCACATTTAAAAAAGCAGTCTCTCCCAGAACGAGGTCCCAGTTGTCAACAAAGCCGATGTTTCGCCTCTTGCAGAAAGTTCTAATCCGTGTGTTTAGATAGATAGATAGATAGATAGATAGATAGATAGATAGATAGATAGATAGATAGATAGATAGATAGATAGATAGATAGATAGATAGATAGATAGATAGATAGATAGATAGATAGATAGATAGATAGATAGATAGATAGATAGTTAGAAGAGCTTGGGGAATGGGTCAAAAGGTGAGCACTGAAGTGGGTGGTTATTCAATATATCACTTATTTATGCACATTGTCTGTATTTGCTTGCTTTACCCTTTTAATAATCAATTGATCACAAAATAAACCAAACAAAAAAAAAAAAAACAAAATACATAAATCTGAAGTTCTAATCTCTTATTATTACAATAAGAGTGTCATACATATGCACATGGGTGTTGGCTTATGAGCTTAAATAATTGTAGTTATATGCCGAACCAGTGGGTTGACACTGTCCAATAATTCCATCTCTCTTTTCTCCTCTGCAGACCATCAGAAGGAATTCCAGCTGACCTGCCCCCCTTACCTCACTTCCGCTTCCAACCCCGCAGACATACTTACTTTTCTGTCTTTCCTGTATAAAACTTCCATTTTGACCTATTACCTCAGTTCTGTTGTGGACTCAGTCTGAAAAGATTCCATTTTGGTTACTTTGGACTGAATTATTTCATGTATATGGGGTGGCTATCCCAAACCTTCTTATATTTCCTTTGATTATTTCCACAAGAGTTTATTGAAAAAAGTAAGTTGTTGGATAATTTTAATCTATTTAATAAAATTATTACCTATTTCCAAATGTGTTCTTTTTGCATTATTCAATTGTAAAGTGGAAAAAAAAATCACATCATTATTTGGTAAATTTTTGCTTTTTTTGAGTCAACTCCTACCCAAGCACACAAAAGCCAGCTCAAACTAACCAGATAACTAAATAACCAATTACACCAGTACATTACACAGCCCTCATTCTTCACATGGAGAATGCATGCATGCTCTTGTTATGTAGGTGTGCCAGATTATTGAAGACATAGAAGCCTAAAACTACTTTCATAACCCTACAAATATTTATCAGTTAAAAAGTTGCTTTTATGTACAAAGTCTATAACACTATACAAATGAGTGGAGGTTCCCAAAAATCTTCACAATACCTTTACAAAATAGATGTTCCTTTATATAAATTTACTGCACTTATGCAAATTAGGCATGTGTGCCAAGAGAAACTGAAAAACTACAACAAATATTCTGGAAAATATTCTACAAAATTGCAGTGTAAATGTTAAAAAAGAAAATACTTCTGACTGGGGGAAATCTGCTCACTTGGTACACTGTAATGAGAATGGTGGTTCTATGTTTAAACATAAATTAATAGAGTTATTATGACAGTTATACTAGAAACAGATATATAGAGCCTACAAACATGCTCATTTTCATTTGAATCAACTTAAATTACCTACAAAAAATTCTACAAAATATTTTTTTTAAATTAGAAAAATGTTAATTTTGAGTAAAGTCAACATAAGGCAACTGAGTAATGCCAATATACCCTAGAAATTATTTCTGTGATTGGTGTTGGCATTTAAAGCAATGAAAGCCATTTAAGTTGTTGCCACATCAGTTATACCTGTAAATATCACATCCAAGAAATTGAATTCAGTTCTACTAGTCTATATACTGTATGTATATATAAGTCAATGTATGTATGTTGCAGCATCACTTCCAAACGGCTGGAGCGATTTTCATGAAACTTGGTACAAAGGTTTCTCATTGGTCGACTAAAAATACTGTAGGGTGAAATCAACCCTAACCCACCCCCTTCTAGGTAGGGTGGGGGTGATCCTGCGGTCTTGTATGCACGTTATCATCCGGTTGACACTCGGAATGACCACCAGAAGGTGAACTGGAGGTGACTGCCAGCATTCTTTATGTTTGAGCTCCACCGCTTCTCTGTTTCTTTTGAAATTAAATAGAGTTGGCCAGTTCCAAGCATCAACTGGATGACAACATACATACAAGACTGCAAGACAAGCACATTAGTGAGTCTTCATTGTTTCTTAATTTATTTGCTTATAATGATAGTCGGTGTTTATCTCTGTCTTGTTAGTGCTTTCATTCATCAAATACAAATTTTAGTTACTTTGTAGATTACAGTCCAGGAGGTCTGCTGTGGCTGCAGGTTTTCACTTTAACCAATTTCTTAATTAGAACCCTTTTATTTACTACTAAAGCAAAACGTTTTTTGGACTTAATTTTAGTTCTCTTGCCTGTTACCATTCAGAACCCTTAATTGCCTATTTTAGATTTTAGCAGCTGCATTAAAGTTTTAATTGTTGCCTGTTTTCTTAATCAGACATTAGTTAATAATGAGATACAGATAACCAATAAACCAGCAGCTCTCCAGCTAACATTTTTACCATGAAGTATCTCTGATAAAATGTTTAGAAATTAATGAGAGGGGAATTGGAAGGACCATTTAGTTTAAATCTATTCTGGTCCATAAAACACATGGATAATGTTCTCACAGAAAGAAACTCTTCAATGCAATTCAAATTGCTCTTGGATGAATGCAAGCATTAACAAGTCAAACAGTTCAATACCATGTTTCATTATCAGCATGGACTGCTTTCTAATTAGAAAACTAGTTGGAATAAAAACCTGCAGCCACAGCAGCCCTCCAGGACCGTGATTGAGGACCCCTGAGGTAGAGAATACACAACGCCTTAAAACTTGCTAATTTTGAATAAAGTCAGTTTAAATTAGCTGTGTAATAGTAACCCACCCCAACTACCATTAAAGCACCACATGTTGCATTATACATATACTTGTAAATATTAACTAATCCAGGGGTGCCCAACTCCAGTCCTGGAGGGCCGCAGTGGCTGCAGGTTTTTATTCTAACCCTTTTCTTAATTAGTGATCTGTTTTTGCTGCTAATTAACTTCTTTTGAATTAATTTTAATTGACTTGGTTTTTAAGAAATTTTTCCCTGAATTTCTTCATCGTTCCTCTGAATTGCTTCATTTCTTTCCTTAAATGGCACCCAAACAGAAGTAAAATGTGAAGTGAGGGAGCCAACAGAAGACCACCTAAGGGCCTCAAACTCTAACCAATTTCACACCAACCAGTTGCTTAATGAGGCGCAGGTTCTTGTCGTTAATTAAACTCTTTAATTCCATGGCTTGTTGGTGCTCTCATTGTACAATAGCAGACATTTCTGAAATTGTGGATTTTCTCTTTTCTAAGAGCAGATCAACATTCCTGAGACCTTCACCTTTCTTTATTTCCAGATATTGTAGGATGGTCACAGTTTGCTGCTCCTGTTTTGGCTCATTTTGTATCTCATTATTGTTTGGCTGCTAATTAAGGAAAAAGAAACAACTGAGGGGTCTGAGTCTTCAAGAGCAAATCAAATAAAATGAATTCAAAAGAAGTTAATTAGCAGCAAAATACAGGTCACTAATTAAGAAAAGGGTTAGAATGAAAACCTGCAGCCACTGTGGCCCTCCAGGACTGGAGTTGGGCACCCCTGAACTAATCTATCTAAAATATATCTTCAGATTTTACTGTTACATAAATGGATCTTATCAGTCAATATAAATCCTACCTCAATAAAGATGCACATAAGATTAACAAACAAATCATTAATAAAAAGGGCAACATGTTGGCTCAAGAAAGTGCACCATTACAGCATGTGAGGCCCAGAACTGAACATACACATGCTCACACCTCACCACCATGCTACCCAAAAGCCACCTTTAATTCCCACAAATGAAGTCCCGTCAGTAACAATGTACTAACTTGATTGAGTCTTGTCAATGCTCTTGTATTGCTTTGGAAACAGTAGTTGTGATTAAAAGCACAAAAAGAAAGCAGAAGGTAGTTAGGTATGTAACAGTATTGTAGGAGACAAATATCAATCCCATTACAGCGTCCATCTGGATCCCTGCCTGGGGAAACCTTTTCCAAGATAAAAACCAACACATTATCAGTTGTTTTCAAACCAGTGTGCAGAATGATTTTGTGAAGGAGAGATAATATTTGAAAAGAATAATGACTTATAGGCTGCCTGATGTTGTTTAATTTACAGTCTTTAGATTTTGAAGCCAACAGGGAATGCAGGTACTATTTATTTTTTTTGCTTTCATGTGCAAACCACAGTCTTGAGATTTTTTGTTCTTTTGTGGGCCAAGGGGAGTAATGTCTGACAAAATGTTTCCAAGCGAGGAGTGGTACTTCCTTATCAATTATGATAATATACCTATTAATGGAAATGCTAATGTGAAACAATGTCATCATTCAAGTAAGCAAATTCTCCAGAGTCTTGTTAATTCCTGCAGTATAAGCATTTAGCTCAACAATTACCACATGTTGCCATACTTTGAAACAAAAAGACACCTAATAAGGGAAAGACCTTGTTATATTATATAGTGTTTTTCTACATATGATGATAGCTAACAGCGAGAAAAAAACAGATCTGGGATAGTCTCAATATTTGACCTTTAGTAGTGTGTAATCTAAATTTGATTAAAAATGAAAATGATGATTTATCCAGCCATTTTTTAACCCACTTAGCACAATGCAGACCACATTCATTGACTCACTTGCATAAATACTGTGATAATTTGAAGTCATCAATCAACTTAATGTGCATGTCTTTGGTATGTAAAAGGGAAATTGGAGTATCCAGAGTAAAACCACACAGATATTGGTGGAACATGCATACACCAGAAATCCATTTCTGAAGGATTTAAAATGAAGGTCTGGCTTGTATAAGGGATGACAAACCTTTATCTTATGCTAGTTTTGTCATGTTAGTTAAACAAATCTGCACTTGTTACAAATACATTTCACTGGTATTTATTTAGTAAGAATGCTTAACTTAAGAATTGTATCCATCTGAATATAATAAACCTGAGGAAGACATACAAGACCATACCTAAATAAATAAGTCTTAATACATAATTTGCCTGCCTCCTCACTCACTCACTCACTCACGTCCGTCCGAAGCCGAATGCGCAGTCGCCTTCTGCGCACATCCGAAGCCGAATGCACAGTCGCCTTCTGCGCAGCTGCCCGAAAAACCTTACGAGACCAACATCCAACCCCAACATCATGGCAGGCGGCGGATTTACGGCCACAAAAATTCAAAGAGAAAGGCGACTTCGATTAAAGCTCTAGAGGCCTGAAAGGCGATTTTGACTACAGC
Organism: Erpetoichthys calabaricus; assembly: GCF_900747795.2. Taxonomy (NCBI): domain Eukaryota; kingdom Metazoa; phylum Chordata; class Cladistia; order Polypteriformes; family Polypteridae; genus Erpetoichthys; species Erpetoichthys calabaricus. Next base: position 105,068,488 of record NC_041397.2, on the reverse strand, counting down.
TCAAGGCCTAATTACGCATTCTGATTCAATTACGCATTCATTCAATACACCTATATCAGGTTTGTGGTGCTTATACTTATTACTATTCCATATTGTACTGGAACATTCATCATTCAATATTATACTATAGGCCTGGAAAATTCATCAACTAACAGTACAAGCCTGTACAGTAATGAGTAAAGTGGACTACAATCATTACAAAACAACTTCTTCGTTACTTATCATTTGTTCTTCATACACTGCTGACACAAACTCGTGCCCGTTTCATATTACGTTGTCGAAATGGGCTCTTTGTCTCGAAAATAAATAAATAAATAAATAAATAAATAAATAAATAGTTTATAATGCTGTGGTGGACTGGCACCCTGCCCGGGGTTTGTTTCCTGCCTTGCGCCCTGTGTTGGCTGGGATTGGCTCCAGCAGACCCCTGTGACCCTGTAGTTAGGATATAGCGGGTTGGATAATTGATGGATGGATAGTTTATAATGAAACACCCTGATGCATTCATTTAAATTCCTCTCTCCTTCACACCCTCTCATACTATCCATATACAGTATGTACCAATGTTAACCAATGTTTTAGAGAATTCTGTACAGTTATGTGCTAAGTAAGATTAAAACATTACATGCCACTTAGTTACTTAGTTAGTTGTGATTGAAATATTGAGGGAACACATCCAATCATCAGTCAGCAAGCTTAGACGTTCAATTATTTGAATAAAATTTAGGTATGATGAAATTTTATTTCATTCTCATCTGGTTCAGAAGCATGTAGAGACAAAAATAATACAGGGTGCAATGGGGCCAAATCTTGGTGTCTAATGTCTATTAGAATACACAGTTTTGTGTGGTGCAGTTTATGTGTAAGATAATAAACAGCTTATAACTTTTTTTGTAAACACACTTGCTGATAATGGCGTGCTATTTACTAAAACACTCTATGACACTTCTATTCTCAGTTGGTAAGTGGAGTTTCAGGGACACAAACCTGAGTTACAAATTAAAACATAATGACAATAATAACAAGCATTGTGTTTCCACCTTTGAATTACTGTATATAAACTTTCAACATTGTCACACACGTGCGATTAGGAGGCAGTCAAAAAGCCTAAAGGTGAGTGAAACATCGCGAGATGAAGGGTTGTCACGTGGTACTTACCGGAATCTCTTCTTTCCACAGAAAAACTGAGGAAAAATAATTTCCAACATTTCCGGGTTCCAAAATGGCCACCACAACATCACTTCCGGTCACATGAACTGACGTCACTTCCGACGCTTCCAAAAGACATCACTTCTGGTTTCACAAATGACGTTGTTTCTGCTTCCTGTTGCAACGTCACATCCTGCCAACAATTTCCTATTCCCATAATTCAATACTGTATAAAAGCGCCATTTTGTCAGATAAACAGTGTCAAATGTGACCTCTTTGGTTCTCTTTGATAATTTATTTTGCTACTTTGTCCGCAGGACAATATACGGGGACGGTCCCCAACACTTTGTTTTTGTGAATGTTTCATGCTTTATTTGAAGACTTTCCACAACATCTACATTCCAAATTGTGCATCAATTATTCTTGATGGAATTTAGATTTTTCATCAAGAACAACCAGCATAGAAAACTTGCCAGCTGTTTGAAAGTTGCAGAATTAAAGAATACCCAAAATCCCAAATATTAGTACATTGTAACCATACCATTTTAAAAACTCTTTACATGTAAACCATGTTTGCCTTTGAGGGTGAAAGCCTGGATTATTGATATAACACAATTAAAAGACACCATGAAAAATGCTGAGGAACTCTAACAATGAAAAGGTGTAGGTAATCTTTTTAAATAAACAGGACCTCAATGTGCCAAAGGCATTAAATTTGTTGAATAAAAGCTAGACTTCTTCTTTTATTCAAAAGATTGGGATGTTGTTCAAGCCATAAGTGCTGACATTGATAAACAGATATACTTTGTAATATTCTAAAAATATTTCCCTGAAGAGACCTCTGTTCCAGCTAAAATGTTTGAAGAACCTTAATTCATTTACTAATACAGAAAAAAATCCCAGGGAACAACAGGTGAATTATCACTGCCAAAGACAGATCCATAAAACAAAGACCTTGGTCAGACCATAGTAAATGTAACTTGCAGCTCTCCACAGCTCATGTTGCCTTCATTTCTATCCCATCTTGCAGACTCCAATTGGCCACCTCCACTCAAATTCCCTCAGGCCCAGTAAAGAATGAGGATGAGTATGTGCTAACACATGAGGGGAGATTTGGTGATTGTTTGGGTGTTGGTTTTGGACCCAGAGGATTGGCTTATAATCATTTACACATGTAATTACATTTTAAACTTTAAATCTGAAGCACATTCATTCTCCATTTCTATTTTTCATTTGAAATGACCCTTCAGAAGGTGCATTCCTTTGCATTTAACCAAATGCTAAAAGCTTTTCTTTGGGGAATCTGTGAAAAAGGGCTGATTGGGGCCATGATGTAAGATCATCTATGTATTTGATCACCTGAACTCTCCACAATTACATACTTGTTTTCCTATGTGGAGTTCCATCTATCCTTCCATCATCCATTATCCAGCCTTCTATATCCTAACTATATGGTCACGAGGGTCTGCTGGAGCCAATCCCAGCCAACACAGGGCACAAGGCAGGAAACAAACCCCAGGCAGGGCGCCAGCTCACCGCAGGGCACACCCACACACCAAGCACACACTAGGGACAATTTAGGATCACCAATGCACCTAACCTGCATGTCTTTGGACTGTGGGAGGAAACCGGAGAACCTGGAGGAAACCCATGTCATTTATATACCGCTTTGTCCTGAACAGGGTCATGGGGGGTGCTGAAGGCTGTCTCAGCTAGCATAGGGAACAAAGTAGAAACAAACCCTGGACAGGATGCCAATCCATAGCAGGGCAAACACACACACACACTCACACAAAGGCCAATTTAGTATTGCCAATCCACCTAACCTGCATGTCGTTGGACTGTAGGAGGAAACCCACGTAGACACAGGGAGAACATACAAACTCCTCGCAGGGAGGACCCGGCAAGCGAACCCAGGTCTCCTAACTGCGAGGCAACAGCGCTACCGCTGCGCCACCGTGCCGCCCCCTATGTGGAGTTCTGTATTTTAATGCATTCTTGTTCATCATGTTGGTTGGACATGCAAGTAGGAATTTCAATGTACATGTGACAATGTTGATCATACTATTACTACTATTACTACAACATTATTACAATAAGCTATACTATCTGCATTCATGTTGACTTACTCCTGAGTTTTCAAAACACAAGACAACTCATTGGTCAGATCTTATGTTTGTTTTAAATAGAAATGATTTGATAGATAATTAAATATAGCATACCAATGTACTGATAACAAGAATCTGTATCCAACAACAAACACAATGCAATTTAAGAATCAATTATGTGCATTAGAAATTAGTCATATCTTAATATGGCAAAAACAGTTTTTTTTTAAAGAATGCTTCTAGTTTGAATGTTACTGAACTTGAAAAGCTTTCGATGATGGGCTATTGAGTGTAGATTGATTAGTAAAATGGTGAGTTTATATATTTAGAGATTAAGTCTACAACACAATAAAGTGCACAGAAAGTGAAGGGTACTGAATATTTTCTGAATCCACTGTAATAAAACATGTTAACACAGAAAGGCAAACATTTCTATGTTGGTAATAATTGATTAACTCAAAGGTTACCTTATCCCAATTATTTCAAGTACCCATGAAATACTTTCCCTGTTCTTTCTTATTTTATTAATGAGATGGATGTTGTTGCTGTACTCAAAAGGGGAGAAACAAGCACTACATCAGCTCTCATTGCACTTCACTAAACGTAGGTTGCACTGTAAATCCACATTCAGGTTGCTGGCGATATGTATTGGGGCTTACATTACTAATATAATGTACTCTGTCACCATCACCAATTCTTCTTCTCTACTGAAGATCTCAATTACAGATCCTATTTGACCCTTGCACTTCCACAGCTTCCTTACATAGCAGTCTGCATCAAGAACCAATTGTATGTGACAAATGCTATAAAATTCTACATTTAATTTTTAATATAAGGTAAGGTCGCATAGTGTATGTGATCTTCAAATAACAGGTAAGAGGTTTAGGTTTTTTAGCTATAAATTCTGTTATTGGTCAAATTCTGCCAACTCCTCAGGATTTAATTTAATCATTTATTTTAGAAGCATTGTAAATTATAAACTGTAGAAGAAGTGCTTTGTGTTCTTAAAGAATAGCGAATAGCTTAAGTAGAAAGAACAAATTTAACTTTCTCTACACACAATACAGTATCTGAAATTAGCTTGCCCACTGAGGTCATCAGGGCCTACCAAAATACTATGTTCGTTCAGAAGGTCAGTATGCTATGTTTATAGATATATACTATCAATTTCTAGTGAGTGGGCTGAATACACTGGAGTGCTAAGATACTTCTTCTTAACCTCCTGCTCTCCTCTTCCACTGGGGACTTTTATTAATAATTGTATGGTAGTAATCGGAGACTACTGGGGAGATGATTTAATTTTTAATTGTGATGGAAAAATATCCCATGGGATCAAGTATGAAAATTAAATATCTGTTACATGCTGTTAAAGTCAGTGTAGCTTTGGAAAATGTGAATTCCAACTCCTTTTTAAATAATTGTTAATTTAATTACAAGATCTAGTTAAACATCTGTTCTATAAAGAGACTATAGAAAATAACTATTTTTATGCATCTCTACAATGAACAGTAAGAAAGACTATCGCATAGACCAATGAACCAAAAAACATTTTCATAGTTAAATATTTTAAAAGATAATAAAACTTATAGTTCAAATTAAAGCTTCAATTAATTCACTTTTGGTCTGTGGATGTAATGTTCCATGGGCCATTATCAAAGCCTTTTAGAGTTGGGAATGTAAAAACCTGCTAAATTGTGAATCATTAATACAAATCAATAAATATGATTAATAATGCATGTTTAATTATAACAGAAACATCCTCACAATACACTTTATATTTAAAGACATTTAAAAATGCAATTTTTCTTTTTATATAAAATAAACATTCTACCCTCTCTGCTCAAGAATGTTTGATTTGAATCTCAGACCGGTTCTACATGAGTTTTTCTTCAGGTGCTCCTGTTTTCCTCTCTGATACCAGAAAACATTTTACTCTGCATTAGCCTGGTATTAATGAGTGTCAGTGAAAGATCAGATGCCTTATGATAGATTAGTACATTGTCCAGGGTTTCTTTCTGCCTTGAAATAATTGCCACGAGGATCCACTCTGCCCCCAAAATCCTGAAATGGACTGAGCAGCTTTGAGAAAACCTGGATGAGTATAAATATATTTATAGATCTAATACTGCCCAAGGAGATAGTTGTACATCCATTACCAGTAAGATAATCCTACATTTCTGTGATTAATCACACTCATTTTCTTCATACTTTTATTGTAATGCATTTCAGGAACCTTATTAACTCACACAAATATGTGTAGATATATTTGCAATACTGTTCAGATATTTACATATCGGAACATTAAACATTATGTCAAGGCAGAATTTCTACTTAAAAGCATGTATAACAAAAGTTTAATTCTGCTTGCTTTTACTGTTCTCTAAAAAAGAGACAAATTTCTTTCAGATTTAGGTGGTTATAGTGATGAAAATGTTTCTAGGCAAATATGTATGAGAAAAGAAATTTCAATGTAGCAGATAACTCTGAATACTGACAGTAGTCACAGTGTCTGTACTTAAAAATGCAAGAAACTGATTTTTTTATTATTTTGTGTTTTATATTTATATTGGATTTCACTTCAGTCAATTTTAGAATAAATTCTATTTACCTCCTATGTACTCTCCACAAGATTTAGATTTTTCAATGTTTGTTTTAGGTAAACCTAAAATGGTAATTTGTTCTGGAGATGGAAAAATGATGAAAAAATGAATTGATGGATAAAAAGTAATCACATGGGCAGTGAAGGTAAAGTATATGGTACACAATTTTCATAGATTATACTATAACAGGTAAATCATTTTTGAAAGCAATATAAAGTATGCCCTCTTTTTTACATAACCATATTAGAATTGGTTAATTTTGGTTAAGTTTTTGTTAGTTTGTTTATTGAGAGCAAGATAAAAGTATAAACAAATAAAAGAGATAGAGAGATAAATTTTGTGATGTACGATATCAGAACCAAAAGTCGATAGTAATTTGAGATTTCTGATTCCTCCATTTTGGGAACTGGGACAAGACAAGAAATTTTCCAAACAATCAGAATCCATTCCAAGCTAAACCTCAGACTGAAAACATACTAGAAAACAGAAAATCCTGTTTTCCAGTCACCTTTACAACTCTTGTACTAATATTGTCCTGTTGGAGTCTCCTTTGCTGTTTTTTCACCTGAATTGTAGTAAGAGTTAGTCCAGGAGAGAAAGGAGGCAGGTTTGGGAATTGAATCCTTGTAGAAATGGACAGAGTGCAGTGGCTGATGAAGTGGAGGCTGTGGTGGCTCAGATTGATGCACAAGGTAATGGGACACCATTGGATTTTCTGGAGTTGGTCAGATTAACCTTGAATGGTTGGTAAACTGGAAGCAATGCTTATTTAAGCTACCTCACCCACCACATCCATAACATGCAGACCATGTCTTAGTGAGCTATTGGCTTGTCACATGATACCTAAAGCAGGCATAATAATAAATAAATACAGTATTACATTTTTGCTTGTGAGTGGGAGGTCTGAGTTGGTTTTGCCCTGTATATTTTTCATAGACCATCCGCTCCTGCCCATAGCACTCAACTGGCATCCCTTGCCGTAAAATACTTATATTTTACTAGTTATAAGCACTACATATATATATATATATATATATATATATATATATATATTAGTTATATATATATATATTACTGTATATATATATAGTTAAATATTTTTAATATACAGTTATATATAGTTATATATTATTTGCTTCTTTAATGCCTGTTAATGTGCCTATGCAATCACCTAGTATTTACTAAGGATTTTTTTGTAGGTGAACTTCGCCTCATTCCAATTTCTCTTTGATTTCATCACTTTGTGCGCACACAGAATGCCATTTTTTGAAGGACTATGTTTTCAAATGTCACATTCGTTTGAAGGCTGCAGTTTGTCTGTTTATTTAGTTAAATCACTTCATGACTTGCTGATGAAGAGGAACCTATAGTAAAAAAGTAAAAATATCATTTGAATTATTTAAAAAAATACACAGTACAAACATATATATAGTACCCATAATAGTAAAGTAGTTTTTAAAGCTTTTTTCGAAACCAAACTCTTTAAACAAATGCAGAAACATACTCAAAAATAGATGAAAGCCAGGCTTAAATGTGTTTCCTATTCTTTTCATTACGATTGTGGGTTTTGAAGCACTTTGAAACTATTGGTGACACTTTTTTTCATTTAAATTAGTTAAAACCTTTTTGCATCTTTTCAATTCCATTTTGTTTTTCATGAGTGCCAGCATTTTGTGTGCGTGTACCATAAGGGAAAACAGGAGTTGCTAAATTGTGATGTCACCTCTAGAATAGGATAGAAGCCCAGGACTGAGCATTTCCTTGTCATACAAGAATTGTGGATAACTCCTTCAGACTTTATCTGTGATTTTCATTGGTTCTGTATACCTTAGCAATAGACATTTTGGTTACATATTTTGAGTTTTATTTAGGGCTTTGATTCTGGTTTTAATGTCTGTGTTTTACTCTCCTGGTTAAGACCTTTGCGTGTATCTTTTTTAATTTCCATCCATCTACCAATTGTTTTTGCCATTTTTTTTTATGGCAAGGCTGCATGGGTTTAAAAAAAGGTGAACTTCTCTACTGTGACCCAGCTGAATTGATAGGGTTTTTATCTGCCATTTAGAGTTTTTTTTTCCTTTGATTTTTCTATCTGGCAGAATAGCCTTGCTTTTTTATTCTTTTGTGAATTTTGATTTTTGGCATTTGTGCTGTTGTATGTTAATGATATCGTCAGTGGGGGTTATATGGCACATGTGATGTCATGGGCGTCATGCTGCAAATCCAAACCCCAAGCACAACACTCTTCCTAGTACATTCCTTTATTTTCAATAAGGGAGAATGTCAGACTGACCTTATAAAAAAGAATCATCGAAAGAAATGTTGTTTTGTTAGGAAAAAGATATTAAGTTTCCTGGGTGACAATAAAGACTTTTACTTTACAAAAACAAACTTTGTTTAGTTTTTAGCATCTAGGACCCTAGACTGAGATGGAATCCAATGATGGGATCAAATGAATGAATTTGTTTTTTTTTAATATACAGTACTTATTGTCTGATAGATTTTATTTTTCTGTGAATTCACAAATTGTGTTGCACTTTTTTTTAATCCATTGGCTCGCTTTCTTAATATGATTTGTATAAAAGAATGTCACAATGAGTCAAAGGCTACTGTGGTGGGATCAAATGCAAAGCAGAAAACATTTCATTGCAATGTGCACCCACCCTCTGTCAGAGTGCCAGTTTAGAAAAATTAATATCATGTTTTTAAGTTTTTAGAGGAATCTAGATTACCTCACACCAAAACTACCGGAGCAAAATTAACACTTTCGTGTGTGTATGTATATTAATATATTATGAAACAGATGATCCACTGGGGCGAAATCTAACAGGAGCAGCTGAAAGAAGTAGAACATTTATGTGTGTGTATTATATATATATATCTCCAGACATCATAAAGGTTTGGGGGAGCCAACCGTATATTATTTCCCAGCTGCAAAAGTTTTTGAAGTATTTGAACAGAGATGTTCAACAGAGACTGAGTCCAAAACAGTACTGATTATTTGGAGGTAAAATGGCGGTTTTAAGGGCTGGGGAAGGAAATGATGTCATCTAGTCCCGGACCAGAAGTGACATCATTGGAGGTGCCGGAACCGGTAGTGACATCATCAGCGGCGCTGGAGCTGGAAGTGATGTCATCAGAGGTGCCGGAACCTGGTGAGATTTCCCGGGAATGGTCTTCCAGAAACTGAGAGAGACAGTCAGCACACTCTGCCAGCCCCTGGTCTGGTGTAGTATTACAGTTCCCCAGGCCCTTTAGCTGTCTCCTAAACACACGTGTGACAACATATATTATATATATTATTTATATATATTATATATAAACACTGTTTCTATATATGCTGTTTTAATTTAATAGTAACATACAGAGACCTCATACAGAGATAAGGAGGGAGTATACATTTTCGATGGACCAAGTTATGAAATCAGATTCCTTTAGCTATGATGCAGCAGCACTAATGTTCCAAAATAATCCCCAGTTATCATTTTAACAGTCTAATTTTTACTTATTAGAGCATTGATTGATTTGAGTTGTTTTAATCCGAATTCTATTCAGTTCTAGGAATTAGATAATCGTCAATCTGTTGAAAGAACCATTAAAGGGGTTTAGGGTTTATTACCTTTTATTCTCATTAGAATCAGATGTCTTTTCCAATTTTATGTATCTTAATTATTCGATTAAACTGAATTTTCATTTTAAGGCACTTTCTTCAGCTTGTAGAGTGTGACCTCATAGACATAAAACTTTTTGACTTAACTCAGAAGCAAATCTGATTAAAACTGCTTTTTATGTTTTCAAATTGATTTTTCTTTAAACTGAATACAGTGTTTGAAGTATCCAAATAACTCCAGGGTTTTCATGTTCAAAGCTCACATCATGTCTTTTCTCCAGTGACACCCTGATTGTTGTGAAGCTGTGATGGGTCATAAAATAAATGCATGAAACAAAACTCACACACTCCACAGGAAACATGGGCAATGTAAAAAATATTAACTAGAGTAAAATAAATATCAAAATTTATTTGAATATCTAATACATCATGCAGGCAAACTGAGTATACTAAAAAGACAAATGTGATGCATATACCAGTGAATGAACATATCTAAAAATATAAAAAATTAAATAAAGTTTTAATAATAATAATAATGTCTAACTCAAGTCAAAGATTCTGTCATTATATCACAAATATGGATAGAGCTTTAATAAAATTAGACTGATCTAATGTAATGAAAACAAATACTTGCCTATGCTGCAAATTTTAATGGAACTAAAAAGTTCTAACTCAAAAGCAGTGTCACAATGAATTGCACACTATAGTCCATTTGATGTGTCCCTTTGATCTCCCACAGAAGCTTTGATGTAAACCTTTGTGAAAACCAAGAAAAGCATTAGTCTTCCACTTGGTCAGAAGTGGATTGAGGAAGACAAGCATCTGTAAAAATCAATATGCAGAAGGCTATAGACACAGGCAGAAATCACAAGTGATGGTGTATTTTACTGCATTTTTCTTTGTCCTAAGTAATGACTGTGATAATAATTGGTGAGATAATATGCTGAGACACGGTCTAACTATGATGATGTAATTTGAATACATTTTCTAAATTAATTATTTGTTTTTTTAAAGATTAGAATGACAGGCAGTGTGTTATTAATATTCTTCAGTATTATACAGTTATTTTATTTATATAAAAATTTACTTTGTCCTTACTAGTCCTAAATAATTATAATATAAAAAAAGGTTTGAAGTAAATGGGAAAAATGAAATTCCAGCAGTTAAGATGGTAAAGTGTAATGTATTTTTTAATGCATTACTTCTTGTTATCTTTCAAGCAGAAACAATTTATCAAAGTCAAGTGTATTTTAAAAGGTATAAAGGCTGTTCAAAACAGAATAATATTTTTCAGATTAGATTTTTTTTATGAGAAATAATAATTTATGAGTTATGAAATATTAACACATAGTCAAATCTAGCTATGTTTTTTTCCTTACTTGACCATGCTTCTGTTTGCATTCAGCATCTTCTAGCTTCTATTGCAAGCAGACCTGAAACATGTTAGTTGAACATATTCTTTAAATAAGTTCTTTCTTTTATCCATACTTTGTCTAACTGACCACCTTTTCATTCTCAGTATTTTTCGTGTTCACATTCTTGGCCAATGTTAACAATTGGACAAATGTCCACATTTTCATGGCAAAATAGGCATACAAAACACTTTTTTCCACCAAAAGGTTGTTATGGGCAATTACAAATCCACTCCAAGGCACATCATGAGCCGCAGTGCTGTCTCCTTCTTTCAGTAATGGAAGAGTTAAACTATGGCACACTAGAAAGGTACTGTATGTAATGCAGTATAGTACAATAGAAATGGAACAATCCATTATGAAACCTGCTTCTATTCAGGCAGCATCAGGGCCAGTTTTGAACAGTTATTCACCTAGTACATACTGTACATCTTTGGGATGTCAGAGAAAAATCAGGGTATCTTAAGAAAAACTCTGGCAGACACAAGATGAAGAATGTGACAGTGATCAGGTACAAGATTCACAAAACTGGATCCAAGAGGCAGTAGCACAAACGCCACACTACCCATGCTAATATTGTAAAGTCATGTTATGCTCCTATGAGACAACGGCACAAGATATTTATTTCCTAGAATAATATGTAAGATTAAATTCCAAAACAGGCAGATCCTGCCTCTTATTAAAACATATATAAACTTAGTCATTTTGGTCATTGTTACAGAAGCTAAAAAATCTGTTCTTTAAAATAACTAAAGAAAAGGAGTGAATCATGTAAGATAAATTATTAGGATATATTGAAATTTTAGGATGTTTTGAAAAAATAAAAAAGGTAACATGCAGGTAATTCAACATACCGCTGAACAATAAATATGATGCCTCTCTGTGCAATTTTAGCAGTTTTGGCACACACAATAACAAAAACAACAATTACGTTAGACCTAAAATGTTACCTCTAAACTCTTCCAAGAATCTTTCATGGTATTCTGGTCCCTGTTTATACACCCCAGTGTACACCAGACTTTGTGTGAAAGTAAAATTACAGCTTTTTCAACAATTACACATCACCCATGGCCACTGTCTTTCATTAATACCTTATTGCTATGGACTCACAGAAGGCGAATGAAGCAGAGTTCCTTCTCTTTAGAGAGACCCCACCTGAAGTACATACTTAATTACGAATAAATTGTTAGTGTATGCATGAAGATGAAATAAATAATCAAGAAAACACAAAAATGATTTGATGTTTTTAAAAATAAACTGAAAAAGAGGTATCATTTAAACAGTAAATCGACAACATACAGCTAATTAAGAATGAAAACCCACAACAGGCTAATTGTCACAAAGAAAAACTCTCATGTCTGCCTGAACTGGAAACATCTTGCTGGCTGTCCTTCACTATAGTAGACCTCTTTAGCCAAGAATAGTTTAGCTCTGCCACAATGAGAATATGTATATATGAATACTGCATATATTTATCTACTATTTCTGTTTTCAATCTTGCTTAATCCAGTTTAGGATTGTGGGGGGTAGACCTTAAGGAAACATTTTCAAACAGCAAAGTTTTACATTAATTTACAGCATAGTAGTCTAAAGCATAGGTTCATGTCCTGGCTGCTAAGCCAGACTCCAATGCTTTGTGTGCCTTTGTAAGACTCAGTAGGTTAAGAAAGAGTGTGTTTTTTATTTAAAATTTAAATCCTATATATAAATATCCATCTTTTAAATATAAATATAAATCTTTTAAGTGGCTTTCTAATTAGAATACATGGCAAATACAGTCTGGCTGGTTTTCTTTTAGGATGTGACCCACCAGAAAAATCACAGGTTTAAAATTTTTTCCACAATTGTTGATCCTTTACTGATGCAGTTACACTTTACCACATCATGCCATAGCTGTGCCCTTCATAGTAGGGAAAAATACTGTTGTAAAACTGAGACAGAATGAATCAAATATGTTTGATATTATTATATTATTTTTTATGTTTTCCTTTATTAAGAAAGAAATACTTGGTATTTATAAAAATTACTATAATGGACAGATATGGAAATCTAAAATATTCTTAAGCTTTGATTTTTATTTGATAAAACAAGAATAATGTTATCCAGACTTATAGAAATTATCAAAATGGATCGGCTAGTGCTGTGAAATAACCTAAATATTTAGTGAAGAAATTTCAAGCTCTATAAGTTACAGTACAGTAGATAACACTACACTTATATATTTATTTGCAGCAATAAAGTGCAATTTGACTTGCATTTTCACCCATTTAAATTGCATAAGGATTTCTGTTAGCTGTGTATTATTTACTGCATTTACTTATTGGAATTCATGCACTCTTTTTCAGTTAGTTGCCTCATAAATCTCTTTAAGATGCTTTGGTGCATGAAAAAAATTCTATATAAATGTAAAATTGCTTCTTCATTGCTGTCAATAGCTGTATTATCCTTTTTATGCCTCCAGGTCTTCTTCTTCTATAGTAAAGGTAAAACTGCAAAGTCCATCAATTATTTGATAAATTTATTTAATATTTAACGAACTCCACATGGAGTAAAAAGTGGCACTAATTAAAATGTAATAATTGTATACCATTTTCACATATATTAGCAAAAAATGCACATCTATTGGGATTGCCTGCTGTTGTCTTGTCTGGAAGGTTTTGAATACACTATCTCTATATTTGACATAATTTATGATATTTTTCTTATTATTTAAAGAACAGCATGTTTTCTTTACTGAATATTTATGTTTCAGAAGGAGGATGGTTTTATGTCATTTCTGTCCAGAATTATTAACAATAATCATCTTGTAAATATCTGTTTTAATGCCAAAAAAATGTCAGACTTTATGATCTTTCATGAGAACTACATGGAAAATGACTGGTGATAGCTTTGTCTAGTGATATTTCTTCTTCCAGAAACAATTACGTAGATGGGATACTGTCAATAAATTGGCATAGGAAGGACTGATGATAAATGTGTCTTTTGCTTTTATTCAAACATTGTCACTCCATTAAAAACACAATTACAACTGCTCCCTTACCTTGTAAAGACTACTAAGTTTTAATATCATATATTACATAGTTGTTTATGGAATAAAAAACTTTGGAAGAAGCATTTCAAGAGAGTCTTATACAGTACATTTTGGCTGATAAGAGTTTAACAATGACTTTAAAAGGTGTGTGAAGACTACAGTTGTGCAAATTCCATAGAGTGACAATGTAATGAGTGCAGCACGGTGGCGCAGTGGTAGCGCGGCTGCATTGCAGTAAGGAGACCAGAGTTCACGTCCCAGGTCCACCCTGCATGAAGTTTACATTTTCTCCCTGTGTCTACGTGGGTTTCCTCCCACAGTCCAACGACATGCAAGTTAGGTGGATTGGCAATAGTAAATTGGCCTTTGTGTGAGTGTGTGTGTGTGTTTGCCCTACGATGGATTGGCATCCTGTCCAGGGGCAATTATACAAAGAGCATAAGGATAGAAATACAGATTCCTCAATCAATTGGAGTCTACCAGTCAGCCTACAGTGACCACTGTTGCAGTGAACAACTAAAATGCAGTGATGAGTGAGAAAACTAGCACAAAATTGATTTAATAGCTAAAACTTAGTTTTACTTCCTATAATATTCATAAACTATACGGATTATGCTGGTGCAAAAACCATGCCAGTGCAGATCATGGTGAGGAGAGGCCATGATTTCAGAGCACTTACACTTTGGAGGTACTTGCCTCTGCTAAAATCCAATGGCCTGGGTGTGTAGCCACCAGCAAGTCTACAAAAGGAGAAGGTGAGCACAAGTGGTGTTATCTCCAACCTCAAGTGAGCACTGGCAGTGTAAATGTGCAGGCATGCAGTGTGTGAGGCAGAGGCAATGAACTTTTCAGCCATGAAATAATCCTTAGGAAGCAATACTTCTGGCTTTTTGCCTAAGAAAAACAAAAAAAATGTTATTAATTAAAGTAAATTAAATTAAAGTAAATTAATTTTACAGGCACTTTCATGAAACAATGTGCAAAACAAAACTTGTCTGTGTCACTCATCACTACTAAAAAGTTTAATCAACAAAGAAAGAAGTTTCTTTGAACTCAGGAATGGATAGATTTCTGTTGTTATCTTCCTCACAGCGCTTTTCCAAAACAATTCCTGATCTAGAGCAAATTATCTTCTTATAAGCACAAGTGTACATGTTTGTGATGTGGATTAAAGATTCCTAAGAGAGTTGGTAGAGAGAGAGTTATGAAAACAAGGATCCATATTCCAATATTTGTCCATTTTGATACTCCCATAAAATAATTTTTTTGAAGTGGAGAGGAAATGTACATTATGCAAAGAACAGGCTCTTGCAGGAGCCAGATGAAAACTTAGATCTTTACTTTAGATGACTGTGCAATGATATTTTTTAGTAGTGAAAATCATGTTAATTTTCCAAAACGTAAGCAGTTTATTAATTACGTATTACAGTTTTCACAACTCTTGGGAAGAAAATCACTCTTATTTCCACAGTGCTGCTATATTTCACTTTAATACCTCGGTGGCTTGATCTTAGCAGAGAGACATGAAGGTGGCCCCTGAGATAAAGGAGACTAAAGGCGACATTTCTCAGAAGCAATTTGAAACTGTATCAGGATTATAGCACAAGATCACTGTTTGTGACGTATTAACTAATTTTAATATTGATGGGTGCTTACATTAATGTTCTAATCTCCTGTCATGTCAACTGTATTGCTAGTAAAGAAGATACGCTCCAATTAACTTAAAGTACTCTACCGTTCTGCTTTCAACACAAACCCATTTAATATCAAAACACATACTACATATTACATATGTATGCTCTTTCACTCGGCTCTGTCAATCTTTGTAAACAGAGCACTTTTTGTGCATAAATTATTTTGGAAAATCACAATGCCATTTTATTTTTGTTACTGACGTTTTCAAATATTGAATATAACAATGTTTTACTATGTCTAAATCAATTCAGTTGGTTTGACTTTGTGTCGAATGAGCAGTTGCTCGCGGAGTCCTAAATGAGGCACATTACCTGCATTGTGAGGGAGCGTCAGTTATGGCACTACGGCCATGTGGCATGATTCCCAGAGGGTGATCCAGCTTGTAAAATCCTCAATGTCGGGGACCTGAGTGGCGCTGGACCAGGCCAAGGGGTCGCCCAGGTAACACGTGGCTGCAGCAGATAGAGGGTCATTTCCAGAAGGTGGGACTTGACCGCGTGTCTCTGGGGGTTGCCAACCTGGATCCCTGTTTCGTCATGTGGTGGGTGCGGCAATGTGCTGTACCAGTACATGCTTCCCAACTTGACTTGACTTAAATCAATTCAATTCAGGATATTTTTGTATAGTAGTCACTAGATTTTACAAATTTACTAATTACATCATGAGTACACTTAAAGACACGGATTAAGCTAAACAGATGGAAAAACTGTGTTAACAAAAATGGAACCTAATATTTATTGTTCATTAATTATTTTTGTAACTATGGGTATTGTCAGTTGACAACACTGTCAATTACAGGAAAGAAAGTGAAAGACCAGTTAGACACAGTGACAAGTACTGCAGACCTAGGCCAACTGGCCACCTACCCCTGCCTGGACATTCTACAGTAGGTTCCCAATATCTCAGGTGACTTCTGCACAGAAGAGACAGTGAGTCTTCAGTCTGGATTTAAAAGCTGAGACCAAGGGGGCATCTCTTATATATCCAGGCAGATTGTTCCACAGCTTTGGGACCCCGTAACTAAAAGCTCAACCTCCCTCTGTTATGTTATTAATTCTTAGAATCTTTAGTAGATCAGCATCTTGAAACCTTAATGTGACTCTGGTTTCTAAGTAATGATAAGTTCTAATAACTATGCTGGTCCCTGACCATTTAAGGCTTTATATATTAAAAGAAGAATTTTAACTGGAAGCCAGTGCAAGGACTTGTGAACTGGAGTTATCTGGTTGTACTTTTATATTTCTTGTAATGTATCAGCATTTTGAATTAAGTAACACTACAAATAAAAGGATTTGTACAGCCAGTGAATAACATATTACAGTATTTAATCCTCCTTACATGTGTAATCTGTGTTTTAAAAGAAATAATAGTGTCAAAGATAACTCCTAAATTGCAAGCTGATTCAGTAAAACTAATGTTGATTCTAACTGAATTAAAAAGTGGTAGAATGTTGTAGTGGTCAGCATCATTCCCCTCAATAAATAATACTTCTGTTTTTCTCTGCATTCAGAAATGTATTTTCAATAAGATGCGAGTAGCTTAGCAAGTCAGTATTTTAAAGGAAAAATTCTTAAAAATCCATGCAGCCGTTAAAGAAATAGCTTTAGGTATTGACACTGGCTCTGATTATTATTGAGCCCTTCTGTTAAAAAGTGTGTTTCCCTTTTAACAAGAACACAGAGACGTGGTTGGAAACTCATTAAGGGCTTATTTCACATACATTTTCTTAAGTTTTTCTTCACACAAAGGACAATAGACACATGAAAAGAATTATCAAATAATGTGGTGAAGAGGAGAACTTACATTAAACTTTGATGTTATTTCGGACAATCTAGAGGAATAGGATTGATGAGCTTATTTAGCTGAATGGCTTGTTCTTGTCACAATTGGTCTAATGTTCTAATATTCTAGAAAAAAGCAGACAGTGGAAAATCAAAGAAAAAGCCTGTTTAAAATCAACCAAAATTCCGAATCATAGTTGAAAATTCCTTTTTTATATTGTGGTTTCAAATGAAATAATAAAAAAAAAAATTTCAAAGGCTCATTCAAACTTCAGACTGGAATTAAAAAAAAAAAGAAAAAACTTGCCTGGTGAGTTATCAACTTGCAAACTCTAATAGCTTGACAGCATGCATGTACTTCTAACCAAGTACTGACTTGAAAGTGAATATTAATCAATATGCTATTTTTTATCAATTTTATTTTATGTGATGAATTAAATAACACTGTTTTTATATTGTATGGAATTACAGATACATACTGTACCTATTTGGT
This sequence comes from Erpetoichthys calabaricus, assembly GCF_900747795.2. Classification (NCBI taxonomy): domain Eukaryota; kingdom Metazoa; phylum Chordata; class Cladistia; order Polypteriformes; family Polypteridae; genus Erpetoichthys; species Erpetoichthys calabaricus. The sequence continues at coordinate 105,050,609 of NC_041397.2, read as the reverse complement.
GAAATGATAAATATGACCTGATAAGAATCCGTGTAGTTAATTTGATTAATTTAACAAAGTGATTTAAATTTTGTATGTAATAAGTATTTAGTTTGAGAGGGTTTACTTTTTGTTTTTTTCCATTGTCAGCTGCAGGAATAGTTAGCATTTACAATGACAATCCACATAAATATTAAGAATTTACTGGTCAGTGACTGGATTCATTAGCTGTGCTTCAGCATTCAGTATGTGAGCTCTGTCTCCTTAGCAAGTGCTGGTAGATAATTATTATTCATTATGCTCATCTCTTAGAATCTGATAAGAAATATGAAAACTTGGCTTGTGGGTGGGGCAAGGCGGAAATAGCTGGATTTTTCAGATAAGCATTAGGTGAAGGTGCAGGTATATGTAGGCAGGCATTACTAATGCTGCATGGTGAGCATGTAATTAAGAGCTGAAAAGACAATATAGAACCAGAACACTTCTTTCAATCAAATGAAATAGAATATTGGTAAATAAATAATTTTGTTCAAGGCAAGAGTGTTATTTTGTGTACTATCTTACTAACCTAAATGCATATATACAGCACATAGATAGACAGATCATCTCAGCATCAGGAATACTGCTTAAAACTGCTATTAAAATGTCTAGCATACATATCTTGCTGATTTACACAATTTAAATATTGTTAAATACATATAAATATTTAAAAACTAAACACAGTATGTGGTTTTCAAAACATTTGTTGATAGTGCTATTATTGTCAGAGGAAAGAGCTACTCCCTAACCTGTAGAGCCTGTACAGCTAACCCTAACCTAACCCTAATTTTTAAAATGTTGTTTTAGGGATTAGGAAAAGAACATCTCTCTGGAGATGTCCCAGTCTTTAAGTTCAAACTTTCATAGATCCCTATGGCTGAAGGTTTTTGTTTCAAAAAACTTTAGTTTTTTATTGGTATCTAACTTTAATTAAGCAAGCTGTTATTTTACAGCTTCGATGTATTGCCATCAAAATGGGTTTGCTAAATTTTAATCTGAATGTAGTTCAAATTTATGTATGTTACATGAGAACATGAATGTTAAGATTTTCATCATAGCCATTTTCATCACTTTGATTCCACTTTTATCTGGTTAATCTGAAATTTACTAGTGAGCATGTTAATGGAAATGAGGCTGAAGGAGCTGCATCCTTTCAGCATTTTGAGTGATTTGTCCACTGTTCTTGCCATTAATTGTCAATATTAGGAATCAATTAAGGGAACAGCCTCCACATAGAAAACTTGCCTTAAAAATAGAAAAGGATAGGTTAACACTTTGTGAGTTCAGCGAAATCACGGAAATATTCAGGAACTTTGCAAAATGTTTTAAAGTCGGTTGGAATGGAGGAACTGATCTAGTTTTGAATGGATTAGAATGGTGCAATGGTTTTTTAAGTGTACCTGAGGGCAAGGGAAGTATCTGACAACTATGGTGGATCAATAATTGTAGTCAAAAATGTTATCTGAGCTGCAGGGCTATCCACAACACCACCATATCTAAAAAAACAAAATACACAGATGGATGATAACCAAATCAAAGAACAATAAATAGCCTCAAACTAGTAATAAGGGAATATATATATATATATGTGTGTGTGTGTGTGTGTGTATGTCTGTCACTGCTCTCACAGAGGTTCACGAAGGGAAGATGTGGGAACTGGCTCATTTGTTTGAAGTCACTGCTTTAAGCTCTGCTGTAAAGCCCCTTTTCTTTCTGATCTACCTCTGTAGAAATTTTGCATTGTTTTCTTCTATTAAGAAGTTATAAATGCTTTGTAAACAATAAGAAATCTTTTGTTATTATTATTATTATTTTACAGCATCTCATTCTAAATCGAGGACAGGTGCAAATATCTAGCTGGATACTTTGGAGACATCATGCATACCTGAAGCAGCTTGGCCTGCATTTGGTTGCTACACCTCTGAGATCACACGCTGGTCTCACAAAGCTTGGAATGGAATGTATGTCTAAGTCGGACAAAGGACAAATTTCCAGGAGGATATTCCACAAAGAAGATCCCTTTTGAACATGGCATATACACTATAAAAATGCTTTGGCAAATTTTGATGATCAGCACTAGTAAGCACACAAAGGTTTGACAAAAATAGAGGTATTTGTTTAAAATATAAGTTTACAACTACTGAACATTATTGGATGCATAATAAAACAAACAGCTAATTAAATAATATAAGCAGTTAGAGGTAAAAATAACTCAATAATTGTGAAACTGATTGGAACAAAAACTTGCATCCCTGAACTTGGACACAACTGGTCTAAGAGCTACCCAGTATCAAAGCAGAAGAAATCAAACACACAAAGCCAAAACAAAAGCCAACACTTGAAGTTGTAAAACTAAAACTGGTCAAATCTTAAATATTTTTAGCATTTTTGAGATGCTTTAGCACAAAGCCATAAAGCCACTCCTTTGTTATTTTTTAAAATGGTGCTGTGATAGTTTCATGTTTCAACAGACACCAATGCTGTACAGGAAATAGTGATGCCCTTTAAACAAAATGGCAATATGATGGATCACAAAAAATGGTAAAGCAAATAGATAAAACAATACAAACATTACAAAAAATAAATCAAAATGATACCAAACATGTAGGAACAGAAAAAAATTCCTCATAACCGAAATTTAAGATTATAGGTGTCAGATGCTACAGATGTTTATGAGCATTTCATGAAGTTTTTTCACATATAATTTTTCCTTTGTTTTCCTTGAAGTTTTATTTGACTTTTGCTGTGACATCACACATTTGGCATTGCCATGTATAAAAATGCCTTGGGATAATATTCAGGTCACAAGCTGTTATGAATTTTTCAGAAAGATAGACTCAGACAATTTGTCATTTATAAACCTTTGTTCTCTCTATTAATTTGCTTCTGTTCTGCGAAGTAGATGAAAGGTGAAGGTTACAGAAGAATAAAAGTGTGTCAAATAACTGTGAGATCAAACCGATTTTTTTGCCAACAGAAGAACAAAACCCTAAATCACTAGAAATTGCTTTTATACCAGTAAGTCCAGAAAAGCAAATACACACACAAAGTTTACTATTGTTACCCAAATATCAGATGACCCAGATTGTCTGTGGTGACCTTTATACCACTGAAATGATGACATCTTACATTAACATACTATTTCCATAGTAGCATCATAATAACCACACCACAAAAAGGTGGCACCCATAAAAACCAAGAAGGTGTCAGGAAGGCATACTGAAATAAAAAAAATGCAACATTTGGAATTGATTCAACATCCTCAAAAAACATAAGTTTTATTTTTGTTTTAATTTTTGGTATATGGGAGGAAGTCCTAGAAAATGATTTTGATATATTTAAATATGTCTGTGTGAAAAGTATGCAGCCTGTCACATTTTAAAAAATGTGCTCTTGTGCTCTTCTGTGATGATGTGAATGAGAGTCATGCATTATGAAGCTGCAGAAAAGAAGACAGGTAAATACAAAAATGTGAATATGTCTTTAGAGAGTGAAATTCTTTGTTTTCAACCATTAAAAAAAATCTTAAATCTCCAAAAAAAATTTTTTTTAGTGAGCTTCATAATTATGAGATCACCTGCTAGTGTCAATTTCACCAAAACTGTATGTAAATCAAAATTTGCCTGTTTTGCTCATCACTTGCAACAGATGTACAATAACATAATGGCCACACCAGACAGCATGATAAACAAAGCACAGAGATTGTCATGCAGAGCAAATGTTAGTTTTCTAAAACCAAAAGAAAAAAATAGATTTCTACTGTTATTCACTAAAAGAGTGAATTTTAGCCTCACAGCTTATAATGCAGTAAACTTACTGTGCAGCTTACTTGATTGCCAATAGTAACTTCATTACTAAAACAGCATTGCAAAATTTGAAGCAAAGGAGAGCAATCAAGTGCATCCAGAGCTTAAGGACATCTTGTAATCTGTGTTTATTAATCTTGACTAGAAGGGGCTACATTGGGAACTAATGCAGGTCTCTAAATTTGTAAAAGCTTTGATAAAATAGTCCCTAGTAGACGTCTTTAGGTGAAGTGGAAATTAAGAGGAAGTATATTTACATCTGAAACCAGGAAGGACTTCTTTACACAAAGAGTTGCAGAAACAAATGAAACAACTGAATCATTATTACACCCCAGACCCACAGTCATGATCACCTTCCTTTTGTCCAGAGCATTGATAGTCCTGAACCGAGGATGGACCAGAGTAAGTGAGCAGACAAGTGAGGCTTACTTGTCAAAAATAGCGCACAAGTTTATTAAAACCATAAGAACTTAAAGTGATTCAAACCTGTGCAAAACAGCACTTTTCCAAAGGCAATTAATATTTCAATAAATACATCCCAAAAAATTGTGTCTTTAAAAACAAATCAGTGTCTAAAGGTGTTTAACATAAAAACCAAATCCAAAAAGATAAATACATTTTAATATCATTGTTCTTTCAAAAGAAAGTATTCCCTTTGTGGGACATCCTACTAGATCCACCAGTGCAGCCAGTCACATCCCAGTCTGTTACCTTCACCAGTCACCACTATCCAGAACTACCACCTCTGCTGCCATTCACTGAGCTGCCTCCTCTGCCAGTTACCACAGCTTCTCTCACTAGATGACGCCATGCTTTGGATCCATACTCATTCCTGTAGCTTTCCTCCATCTGTTTCTGCTCCTTCAATTAGAGTTTGGCCTACACAAACTTCACCAAACACCAGAACCTCTCCGTAGCCATTGTCTGTACTCCTCCAAAAACTCCTAAACCAAACCTATGCTGTCCGTACTACTCTCTCTGTGGAATATGTGCCCCATAAAGTCTCAAACAACCAACTCTTTCAGTTTCATCTTTATCTTCCCGTCTTTCCACTAATCCTTCCCCCTTAATCAATAAAGTGCTGATAATGAGGTAATCACCTTGTTAATCAGGCACATGTGTTCCTGTGTGCTTCTTGCGCTGGTATGAGTTAAAGCAATAGGTTGCACTAAAACTGTTCCCAAATTAAATAATTAAAACAATTAACACATTTCTACTGGCTTGTTTCACAACAGTCATGTAGCTAAGGCTGAAACTCTTACAACATTTAAAAGTACCTGGATGAGATATTAGCATCTTGGGGAATTAGCTAAACAAACAAGTTGATGGACTGAATGGTCTCTTCTCATTTGTCAAATTTCTAATGTTTCTTATTTTTATGTTAATCCATTCTCATGTGAGAAAGTTTCTGATTTATTGACACATTTTGCAAGTTCTACATATTTTTGGAAGATAAGGGAGTGAAATAAATGTTTGATGTGAGTGCAAAGATCTGTGATCCTGTCTCATTTTTACACCATTCACTTTTTAAATCTCTAATTATTCCCAGTTAAAACACACACACATATACATACTGTAGAAAATACAGATACTAGGTCAAACGATGAAAGACATAAAATAATTTATATTTCATATATATCAGTGTACTATCTTCCTCTCTTTCTGTGGTTAATTTTTTAATTTTCATGAAACTGAATAGGAAGGATCTTAAGTCAAATATTCAACAATATGCAATTTTAGATAATTGACATATTTATTTATTTAATTTATGAAAATTCTTGATATATCTTTCTTTAGTAAATTAGTACACAGTAGTCATTTGTATGTACTCCTAGAGTCCTTTTTACAACCTTCAAAGAGCACCGGCCATTACTGTTTCCCATGGTCTATGCACATAATAATGTATGTTCACTGAGTGCACTAAGCAGCTGACTGAACGCATGAGCTTTAAATTTTAGTATACATCTAATAGTATGACCTACAGTGATCTCTACAGTGTTTGGGGATAAAGACACATTTTTCCTTGATTTACCCTGCTGCTCCAGAGATTAAAAAATCGAATAATTCAAATACAATTAAAGTGCATATCACAGACTTTAATTCAAGGGTATTTACATACATTTCGGTCACACCATGTAGAAATGACAACTCTTCAGGGCACCATAATGTTTGGGACACAACAATGGTACGTATATTAAGCAGACATATTTAGTACTTTGTTGCATATCCCTTGCATGCAATTACCCCTTCAAGTCACAGACATCACCAGGTGCTGACTATCTTCTTTGGTGATGTTCTGCCAGTCTTCTAATGTAGCCATCTTCAGCTCCTGCTTGTTTTCAGGGGCTCATCCCTTTAAGTTTTCTCTTCAGCATATGGAAGATATATGAAATTGGATTCAAATCGAATGATTTAATGGCTAGGCCATTCAAGAATTTCCATTTTTTAGCTTTGAAAATGGCCTGTGTTGCCTTAGCAGTATGTTTGCGGAGATTATCTTGTTGTAGAATGTTGTCCAATGAGTTTGGAGACATTTACTGGAACTTGAGTAGATCAGATGTTTCTATACACCTCAGAATTGTACTACTGTTTTCACATATGTTAGCAAAAACTGCACGTCATTTTATCTATCTATCTATCTATCTATCTATCTATCTATCTATCTATCTATCTATTATCTATCTCATCTATCTATCTATCTATCTATTTGTCAAGGTAAACTAAATGTGTGCTGTCAACCCATGATTATTCATTCTTGCTAGATTTCCAATTGAATAATTGAAAATAAGACTTATAAACAAAAATTAATCATATCATATTGTCTACCTAGTCATGTTGCACTGATGGCTATCACAAATCCTGTGGTTATTTCTAGAGATATCATATTGTGTATTCATTTATTTGTTTTTTGTCTCTTTAAAACTATCATTTGTAAATTTCAAAAAAAACATTCTTTCTAAGAAAGGAAATCTTTTAATTAGCAAGCATATCATATTTATCGAAAACTGAATAAATATCCAAAGCATTTACAAAAATGCCAGTGACATCAAAAAGACCATCTGCAAAGCAAAGCCCTTTTCTATGATTTGCAACCTAACTAAACTGAAGAGTTGTCAGTTTAGGAGAAAAGAAAAAATATGCATTTTTCTCATGGTTTATAGTGTACTATCTTAAGTATGACTGAAATATGTTTTGTGATGTAGAAAATATTTTTTATATAAAAAAATGCCTTTCTGTTGAATTTTGATGCTGTACAATATTTTATTTTATATTTCTGTTGGAACAAATATGTAGGGAACATCTTGTGCTAGTATGTCAGTAACTATAATTCACAGTCTTTCAATTAATGCCATTAAAATTCTTTTTAGGAAATAAAGAGATTTGATTGTTTCAAAGCAACTAGCCAGAGGGGATGCACAAACCCAGTGTGTTACCTTTGTGCCTGGTCCCAAGCCTGGATAAATGGGGAGGGTTTCGTCAGGAAGGGCATCCAATGAAACATTTTGCCAGATCAATATGTGGACAACAATACAGATTTCCATACCGAATCGGTCGAGGCCCAAATTACCATGGCCACCAGTCAGTACTGTTAGCCAACAGGGTGCTGGTTAGAAATAGTGCTACAGTTGGTCGAAGAAGGAGACAGAAGAGGGGGGAGACATGTCCTGAGGCAGGATGAGAGGAGGAAGATAAAGAGAGTGGAACTGAGCGTAGGAATCTTGAATGTTGGCGGCTGTGACTCGTAAGGGGAGAGAGTTAGCTGATGTGATGTAGACTGAAGGAAGGTTGATATATTGTGCCTACAAGAGACTAAATGGAACAGGAGTAACGCCAGGTGGAACGGAAGCGGATTCAAATTGTTCTATCATGGTGAGGATGGGAGGAGAAATGGGGGTAGGGGTTATTCTGAAGGAACAGTATTTCAAGAGTGTTTTGGAGGTGAAAAGAGTGTCGGACAGAGTGATGATTATAAAGCTGCAGGAATTAAAGTTGTAATGATAAATGATGTTAGGGCATATGCCCCACAAGTTGGGTGTGCAATGGATGAGAAAGAAGGTTTCTGGAGTGAGCTGGATGAAGTGATGGACAGTGTAACCAAGGGACAGAGAGAAGTCGATTGGAGCAGATTTCAGTGGACATGTTGGTGAAGGGAACAGAGGAGATGAAGAGGTGATGGGTGGGTATGGTGTCAATGAGGGAAATGAAAATGGTCAGGGAATAGTGGATTTTGTGAAAAGGAATGGACATGACTGTAGTGAATACGTATATTTAAGAAGAGGGAGGAACATAGGGGTGACGTACAAGAGTGGAGGAAGACGCACACAGGTAGATTAAATCCTATTCAGGAGGGTAAATTTGACGGAGATTGAAAACTACAAGTGGTGGCAGTGGAAAGTGTAGTTAGGCAGCATAGGATGGGTGGTCTGTAGGACTGACATTGGAGATCAAGAAGAGGAGGAGGAGAGTGAGAGCAGAACCAAGGATCCAAATGGTGGAAGCTGAAAAAGAAAGAGTGCAAGGTTTAGTTTCAGGGAGGAGGTAAGACAGGCACTGGGTGGCAGTTGAAGAGTTACCAGACAGCTGGGGCAACTACAGCAGACGTTGTGAGAGTGACAGCAAGAAGGGTGCTTGGCATGACATCTGGACAGGAAGGAGGAAAAGGAAACCTGGTGGTGGAAGGGGGAGTACAGGAGAGTACTGTATACAAAGGAAGAGGTTGGCAAAGAAGAAGTGGGATATGTCAGAGAGATGCAGAAAGTAGACAAGGAGTACAAGGAGATCAGGCATAAAGTGAAGAGAGAGGCAGTGAAGGCTAAAGAAGATGTATGATGAGTTGTCTGAGATGGTTGGACACTAAGGAGGGAGAAAAGGACCTGTACCAATTGGCTAGACAGAAGGGCAGAGCTGAGAAAGATGTGCAGCAGGTTAGGGTGATAAAGGATAAAGATGAAAACATACTCCAATGCGAGGAAGGTGTGTTGAACAGATGGAAAGAGTACTTTGAGAGGCTGATGAGAATGTGAGTGAGAGAAGGTTGGAATGATGTGGCAATAGTGAATCAGGCAGTGCAATGGATTAGCAAGGAGGAAGTAAGGACAGCTATGAAGAGGATGAAAAATGGAAAGGCCATTGGTCCAGATGAGATACCTGTGAAGCATAGAGGTGTTTAGGAGAGATGGTAGTGGAGTTTATAACCAGATTGTTAAATGGAAACTTGGAAAGTGAGAGGATGCCTGAGGAGTGTACTGGTACGATTTTCTAAGAATAAGGGGGATGTGCAGAACTGTAGTAACTATAGGGGATAAAATTGATGAGCCACAGCATGAAATTATGGGAAAGAGTAGTGGAAGCTAGGTTACAAAGGAAAGGTGATGATTAGAGAGTAGCAGTATGGTTTCATGCAGGAAAAAGCACTGCAGATGCAATGTTTGCTCTGAGGGGTTTGATGGAGAAGTATAGAGAAGGTCAGAAGGAGTTGCAGTGCGTCTTTGTGGACCTGGAGAAAGCATATGACAGGGTACCCTGAGAGGAGTTGTGGTATTGAAATGAGGAAGTCAGGAGTGGCCGAGAAGTATGTAAGTTTGTACAGAATATGTAAGGGGGGAAATGTAGCAGTGGTGAGGTATGCGGTAGGAGTGACAGATGCATTCAAGGTGGAGGTGGGATTACATCTGGGATCGGTTCTGAGTCCTTTCTTATTTGCAATGGTGAGCGGACAGGTTGACAGGACAAGATTAGACAGGAGTCCCCATGGATTATTTGACTGATATTGTGACCTGTAGTGAGAGTAGGGAGCAGGTTGAGGAGACACTGGAGAGTGGTGATATGCTCTAGAGAGGAGAGAATGAAGGTCGGTAGGAACAAGACAGAATACATGGTGTGTAAATTAGAGATAGGTCAGTGGAATGGTGAGGAGTGCAGGGAATAGAGTTGGCAACGATGGATGAGTTTAAATACTTGGGATCAACAGGACACAGTAATGGGGATTGTGGAAGAGAGGTGATAACAACGAAGAGAGTGGATGCAGGATGGAATGGGTGGAGAAGAGTGTCAGAGTAATTTGTGACAGATGGTTATCAGCAAGAGTGAAAGGGAAGGTCTACAGGATGGTAGCAAGACCATCTATGTTATATGGGTTGGAATTGGTGACACCTGACCAAGAAACAGGAGACAGAGCTGGAGGTGGCAGAATTAAAGATGTGAAGATTTGCATTGGGTTTTGCCGAGGATGGACAAGGATTAAGAACAAGTACTGTATATTAGAGGGTTGGCTCAGGTTGAACGGTTTGGAGACAAAGTCAGAGAGGCGAGATCGCATTGGTTTGGACATGTGCAGAGGAGAGATGTTGGGTATATTGGGAAAGGGATACTAATGATAGAGCTGCCAATCAAGAGGAAAAGAGGAAGGCCTAAGGTTTATGGATGTGATGAGAGAGGACATGTAAGTGAAGGGTGTAACAGAGCAAGATGCAGAGGACAGAAGAAGAAGATAATTGCTTCAAAGCATAACAAATACATAGCGTTCAACATGTAAAAAGTACAATGATATGCCTTTGGGGTAACAAGGTTAAGATATTTAGATAAATAATGCAAGTGACCTCAGAAATGGGTTTAATGTCACTTCAGACCAGAGGGCAAACAAGTCCTATAGTCATGTCTGGGAGGCCGCAAAGTCTCTGTGACAAGAGTAGAAGGCCAGGGTTGCAAAGGCTTTCAGTCTTTTGTTTTCTCCCAGTTCACATTTTATGGCAGGAGCTCTGTACTCTTTATTTTACCTGTTTCATTTGCCCAGATTTCATGACATCTACACATAAAGCACAAGCAACAAAGTAGATATATTGCTGAAAATGGTAGGAAAGAAAGCATGCCTGATACCGTAGCTGGACTGACATAATACCTTGCTAGTGTATGTCAGTTCTTTGTTGGTATTCTGTGCTGTAAGAATTATAAGTTGAGAACGTCTAAGGACTAAAGAAGTATGGAGACACTGTCTGTCATGTCATTGTTCATTCACCAGATGACTGTTTCTTGTATAACAGTTCAGAAAATCCCATTCAAAGATCATGACCTAGTCATTGTGGAGGGGCTTGTCACCTGCAGAGATCCTTATTGATGTTGGTATTGTGCGAGCTCACTAAGAAACTCATTAACCAATGGACATGTCCCCCCTCAGAGCATGCAGAGCAGAGTGCTTCTGACTCTGTTGTACACATTCTGTGTTTGTTTACACCATTTCTTCAGTTGTGATCGTGTACTGTGTTTTTTCTTGTGGCCATTACTACATTTCCATACAAAAATAACAGTGGATAATGTTACTGCTTTCTTAGTACATCTCACACCTAAGCAGCTTATTCAGCTTTTTGACCCAAGTCAATCCATATCGCTCATTTTGTATCTGAGGTTTACCCATTATCCATATTTACCATTTAACCTCCACAGAAGGCTAAGAACAATGACATCTTGTTAACTGGAACACACCCTTTTGCACCCACCCTCAAGATATGAGCTGTGTCTATCTACCATGTGATAATAAACATTTGCTTTAATAAATATGATGTGTGACACTAGGGGTTGCTGTTGCCCCATAAAACCCACAGACAACACGTCTAAACACCAGGTAAAAGTCCCAGTAATATTTTAATTATTACAATAATGTGCACAAAGCACCTCCACAATACACAATAATAATCAGCAATAATCCTCCTCTCCACCCAGCAGCTCTGTCACTCTTCCTCCCAACCTCCGGCTCTCTCTGCTGGGTTTTCCCACAGTCCTTTATAAAGTCCATGACCCCGGAAGTGCTTCTGTCCTTCAGTCCATGTGATTCCATAGCACTTCCGGGTCAGATGGAAACTTATTTTCTTCAGCCCGGAAGTACTTCAGTTCTTCCGTCCCCCATGACTAGGGGGGTACCTCCGGGCTATAGGAAAAATAACAATCCCTGTGCATCCCAGCAGTGTCCCCTGGAGGCACCCACGGTATCCAGCAGGGCTGTGAAGCCGAACTCCATTTTCCATGATGCCCTGCGGGGATCAGGCGCGCCTCCATGTAGCAGGGAGGACTCCATCTAGCGGTCTGGGGGTGCTGGCCGGGATAAACTGTCGGCCACTCTCTCACAGTTCCCCACACTTAGTGAAGCACAGTGGGGCGCAGTGACGAGACCCGCAAGGGGTCGTCTTCCCTCCAGAGGTAGCCATTGTGGCTTTGCCCTGTAAAGCAATCACAGGAGAACCCGTGAGGAGACATTGCACTTATTATCCATCCATCCATTATCCAACCCGCTGAATCCGAACACAGGGTCATGGGGTCCTGCCTGGAGCCAATCCCAGCGCCAACACAGGGCACAAGGCAGGGAACCAATCCTGGGCATAGTGCAAACCCACCGCAGGACACACACAAACACACCCACACACCAAGCACACACTAGGGCCAATTTAGAATCGCCAATCCACCTAACCCACACAGACACGGGGAGAACATGCAAACTCCACGCAGGGAGGACCCGGGAGGCAAACCCAGGTCCCCAGGTCTCCCAACTGCGAGGCAGCAGCGCTACCCACTACGCCACCATGCCCGCCCCATTGCACTTATTACTTATATTAAATTCCTCCCTGGTCTTCCGTGGACAATTTCTCCATATATGGCCCACGCCAGCGGCATTCATAGCACAGCTACCTACCTCCCAATAGTCTCCCCTTGTGAGACTGAAAACAGGATGGGAATGCTGGCTCCACCCCTTTAGCAGCTAAGGATGGGCCGTTAGCTCATATCTCCACTCTATACACTTATCAGGAGACCCCCGTTTCTCTTCCAGGATTTCCTTTTTAATCTGGGGCTTTCTTACAGTCTGGGTCTCTCTATGTGTAAGAGAGAGACCCTTTGCTGTTTGCACCCCTTTTGATTTATAAATAATAATGACCGGCGCCGATGTCTTAAGGACCGCATCGCTCCGGGAGAGACTAGCACTACCCCGCTGCTCCGGCTCGTGCAATCCTTCCCCCGGACACTCTTCATCATTTCTGTCTCTTTTTTAGGGCTCGAGGTTACTTGGCACCCACTACTAATTAATCGCAGGCCCGTTTCACTCTGTGTCCCTCTTTCATGTACGGTAACCGGTAAAACTTACCTGTACTGCCCAAATTAAACCATTTCGGGAGGCTCCCGACCAAACCACCGCAGTAATGTTCCGCCCGTTTCAAATGCGTTTTGGCCGCCACTCCCAATTCCTCCACGATCTTCTAGATTGAAGTCCGCGTTCTGTAAAAACTATGCATGGGCTGGAGTAATTTTTCTAGCTCCTGCACGTCATGTTAGTATTTGTATTGGCCGAAGGTGGGCTCGAGCTATCATCAGCCCTACCTCCCCCAGCCGTGAGCCAATGAGGCACGCCCGTTTCTGGCACATGCTCTGTTGGGTTTCGTAATGGTGGCTGGAGGAATTGGAGTTCCGGAATGCAGCTAATTGCCGACAGTGATCCGCCTGTTTTAATTTAGCGGCGGATCGATCAGTCATGTCCCAGACCTCCTTACCTTTATCTGGGGTGAACGATGCCTCGTTCGTCTCCCCCTTCCCCTTCGGAAAGTCCAAGTCCGTCATTTCTGGAGCAAAGTAAGACGCAGCAGAACGGGGACATTCTCCTTCCCACAATTCCTCGGGGCGGGTCATGTGTGTCTTGCCGGCAAACTGTAGGCGGAAGTCCTCGCCGCTTGGACGAGTTGTGGAAAGTGCTCTACCGTCTTCAGGATTATCATCTGCCTCCCGCAGAATCTCCGGATGATCTTCTTCTACGAGGTATGAGCACGGGACAAAGTGCATTACTTTGAAAATGTTCTCAATCACTTCCTTGGCACATACCTCGCTGTGGACGCCATCATCCGGAACTTCCTCCCGAAATGTGTAGCCACTCCTTATCTTGTCCTGGGCACAGGCAATGTTGAGCACTTCACTTCCCCTTGTGTTGCCGGTCTGCTTCGTCTTTTTCTTCCCCATGATGGTCTGGTGAATGGGTTTGGCGGATTCCTGTGTGTCGTGACGCTGTCTTGCAAGTTGTGTACACAGAAAATTTTTTCTTTTTCAGGTTACTCTCGCCAAACAGACGGCCAGAGTATCCTGCCAGCTACACCACTGTGACACTAGGGGGTCGCTGTTTGCCCCGTAAAACCCACAGACAACACGTCTAAACACCAGGTAAAAGTCCAGTAATATTTTTAATTATTACAATAATGTGCACAAAGCACCTCCACAATACACAATAATAATCAACAATAATCCTCCTCTCCACCCCAGCAGCTCTGTCACTCTTCCTCCCAACTCCGGCTCTCCCTGCTGGGTTTCCCACAGTCCTTTATATAGTCCGTGACCCGGAAGTGCTTCTGTCCTTCAGTCCAAGTGATTCCATAGCACTTCCGGGTACGATTGGAAACTCTTATTTTCTTCAGCCCGGAAGTACCTTCAGTTCTTCCATCCCCATGACTAGGGTGTGTACTTCCGGGCTATAGGGAAAATAACAATCCCTGTGCCTCCCTGCAGCGTCTCCTGGGCAGCACCCACGGTATCCAGCAGGGCTGTGAAGCCGAACTCCATTTTCCATGATGCCCTGCGGGGATCCGGGGCACCTCCATGTTGCAGGGAGGACTCCATCTACCGGTCTGGGGATGCTGGCCGGGATAAACTGCCGGCCATCTCTCACAGATGCTACCTGGCTGAGTTGCCCATCCTGCAGACAAGTATATGTTTATTAATTTATATTCATGAAAGATAGCTCAATATAGTGAAGTTTTTTGTCTGGGGTTTTTTTTCATAACGTTTCAGACATTGAGGACATCTCTGAAAAGTGTTATGGAACTAGGGTACATAAAGAAAGATAGTTTGTGTTCTTAATACATTTTTATTTATCATGGCAATGGAGAGTAGCAACATATTGCAAATTCATTGGACATGCAAGTAGGAATTTCACTACAATATTCATTACCAGAAGTCACTCACCCCTATAGCCTTTCCATTCCATCATTGCATTGACCTTGGTTACAATAATAAGCACATTTCCATCAGATTACTCCAGCACTGCCTACTCTATCCTTGTGTTAAAAATAACCCGATTCAAATTTAACTCCACTACTGAAGAATTGGTCTGACCAACATCCCATATATCTTCCATGAGCTATAGGATGGTTTGCTACCAACATCTCTTACATACGTGTTTATACCTTTGCTACTATAGTAACTATCTGCTTCTTTACCTACCTTGATGTCAAATTCAGAAATACTCATTAGAACATAACAAAATAAAAATAATCCCATTAGGTTCACTGTAACATTAGCATAATTTTAAGACTAAACCTGTCTAGGAAAGTATTTCACATGTCATTGAATATCTTCAATTAATTCCATTGCTCTGGGTGACTTCAAACTGGATGACTGTCCATTACAGTTGAGGGACATTTAGCATCTGTTTTCTTGCCAGGTGAAGCATTTCTTGCTTTCCATAAGTAAACAGCAGTTTATTGCTGATGCAAATGCAAATTCCTTATCTCCTATGCTCCAATATCCTACAATCTTAATAAAAATGGAAAAGTGGAAAATGTATACAAATCCAGTCACAAGTACTTGAATATCTAAATCTGATTCTATTTAAACCCAGCTGTTCTATATACAATATAATTGCATAAGCATGTTAACATCTTTTTCTCCGTCAAAGTCACATAATCATTATTTGTTCATGACCCAGCTCTATACTCTTTTCACCTGTTTTGTGTACTTAACCTATCTAAATCTACTATATTTTTGCTGCTTTGATTATTTATTGTTATAGGGAACTTATGTGTTCACAATATATGTGTCTCCACTTAAGAAAGAAAAAAAGAATTGAGTGGGAACCTTTTAATATGAATATTTTCACGATATTCAGAATTTATAATTTACATATAACAAACTGTTCTCTAATTTTCTGAGATGAAATTTGCAGCCTTCAGTGTCTGAGCTTCAAGATTCCACAACGAACAAAATTGAAATTCTCTGCCAAAATACTCCAGGCATTCAGATCCAAATGATGAATAGCTTATTATATGCAGTATTCAGAATTCAATAATTATTATTTGCACATCCTTACAGGTAATGCATGTAAATTAAGCATTTGTCTTTTGCAAAGGAAAATTACTGTGCTATTAAATCTGCAATATGTGACAGAATGAAAAAAAAAAAATATTACAGTGTATTAGCCCCCACATTAATTGAAGCATTCACATTAAAGGTGAATATTTGGGAGATGTAGAGGCGCATTATTTTTGCTGTCAATCTTTTTTTAATCATTTTTTGTTTCTTTCAATAAAGATACAATAATTTCATAATGTAATTATCAATTCATATTTGAAAATCATTTTTAAAACAGTCTCTTATTCTAAAATCTTTGAGCAAATAATGAGGTTAAACATGCAAGTTTGGTGCAAACAGCACTATTTATTGAAATTACTCTATATACCTATACATTAATACTGCTTACACAAGCTACTGAGTCATACTTATTTTACATTTAAAACATGGTAAGTATAAGCTCTTGGGTTATCTGTTTCATTTTGTGTGACAACAACAACAATAGTGCTGGTCACTAGGCAGGAAAACAGCCTTAGACAGGGACAGGGAGCAAGTCCATTTCAGCTCACACTCGTGCACACAATCACACTTGCAGCCCTGGGCTGCCATTTTGACAATTAAAGGTTAAGTAAAAGAAGAAAGAAAAAAAAAGCCGTTCATATCATTAGCCTCAGACTACAGTTGCAACCTGTAGGAGTGAGGGTTTGGAAAAGAGCTAGTCTGCTATCACATACATGGACATGCACTGCTTACAGACATGCACTGCTTACAGATTGGAAGATTTCCCCTCTGCAGATGAGCAAGCTTGTATGTACCCAAAAGGCCAACATTTTGTGACTGTCAGGGAGCGCTTAGCCATGGTACCATATTCAGCAAGGGACAGAACCTGAGTCTTTCACCTGGGTTTTTCTGGACAGTGTAGTGCAGTAAACATTACTTTCTATTATCCATCTCTGTCTATTTACATATCAGTGTATGTGTATTTTCTTTATGCTGAGGACAACAATATAAGGGAGAAGTGAATCAAAACAAAAACCAATAAACTCTTGTTAACACAATGGATCTTCAAAATCTAGAGTAAACTATTAAAGTATGTCATTTGAGGATGCCTTGGTGACTTTTAAAATGTCTAGATGAGATATGGGGACTAGTGAATGGCTATTCACCATACCTCGTCTAGTGATTAGCTAGACAACCCCTCAATGGCTGTCATCTATTTATAAAAATGTTTTGAATTCATGGCGATGACTGTTTCTGAGACCTGGTCCTACTGTGATATACATTGCTCACCGACTGGATTACCAACTGTCAGGCTCCAGAATTCTGAACCTCTGTCAACGTATCTGTGAAAATGGTTTGGCTGGTCTGTCTCAATTTGGATACACCAAACAAACAACTAGACCAACAAGAAGGAACTTGCATGTTTTAATATTTGAACTTTGGAACCTGGAAGTAAAGTGTCTTTGGTTTGAGGCCAACTCTGCAGAAGAGTCATGAAGATAGTTGTTACTGATAAATCAATTTAGTCTGGATGGCTGAGCTTATGAATTTGGGAGTTCACAGAATGACACTGCAGTTACTGAAGCACCTTTTTCGTGTTAATATCTTTTGGGTGAATGAGCAAGGGTTTTATTCCTTTATCTGCCTCATAGGTAAATGTCAGTGACTACCTTACCTTAAACCAGTGCTCCGCAACCGGTGTGCCACGGCACACTGGTGTGCCTTGAGCCAATACAGGTGTGACGCGGTCAAATAAGACAATTTTCTAACTAAATAATATTTCAGAGGTCCTCCTTAGAAACACAATAACGAGAATACGTGCAATGAAATATTCGCGTAAATAGCATTTTAAAGGTTTCATAATTTTATGTGTCATTTCTCTGAAATAATAAATCCCATCGCCTGGCGCCTGGCGCCTACGACGTAGGTCCTACGTAGTCGCCAGACAACTGCGTAGTATGCTTTGATAGGCAGAGCGCTCCATGCCCTCACCTAGATTCAATTCAAGCCGACGTATTAGTCGTGCTACGTTGCATTCACTCGTCTTGCGACAGTAGTTATCATTCATTACTATTAGTTGTGTTGCTGAATTGTGTATGGTTAACGTTCTTCGTGTGATTCATATTTAGTTTTATACCCCTTTAAATATGGATAAATTTTTACGTGGAAAAGATTCGTCTTCACGTACTGATGATGAAGAACCCAGCACAAGTGTTGCAAAAAAAACAAAGAAGATTGTGAAAAGGAAGTACAACGAAGACTACATTCGATATGGATTCTCGTGGTGTGGTGACGAAACGGCTCCAAAGCCACAATGCATCATTTGCGGCGATCAGCTATCAAACGAGGCAATGGCACCCGGTAAACTAAATCGCCATCTAAATTCAAACCATCCCAGTTACTCCAAAAAAGACAAACAACTCTTGTGTTAATTAAAAATGATAAGCGGTCATGCTTAAAAGATCTTGACCAAGAACTTCGGGTTGCGCTGTCAAATATTGAGCCGAATATAAAACTTTTGTGTTCATTGAAACAAGCGCAGGTATCACATTAATCAGTCATTATGTTACAATAATTATTAAGATTGCATAAAAGTAAATATAGTTTTTATGTATGTATACTTATAATAAATGTATACTTATAATAAAAAATGAAAATTTATTGTAAAATTTGTGTATTAAATTAATATCTATATATCAGTGGCGTAGCTGGAGTTCATGTTGTCCGGGGCGGTGAAAAATTTGACGCCCCAAAGCTGAAAGAAATTTTTTTTTTTTTGCGCCTCCTCAAGGAACAAAAAAAAAGGAAACTACTGTAGTTTGGACGCCCCTAAATAGCTGGTGCTCGGAGCGGACCCCCCCCCCACCAGCTACGCCACTGCTATATATTTTGGCTTTTGATGTGCCGCGGAATTCTAGGAAGAACTTTGGTGTGTCGTAGGTGAGAAAAGGTTGCGGAGCACTGCCTTAAACTATCTCTTAGAGAGCAAACACAAATAAATACTACAATACCTTAAACAAACTAACGTCATTTTGGACAGCAATAGTACTATTTGAAACATCATTTCAGTTTTGGAATGATCAGAAAAGGACTTCAAAAAGCAGCCATTTGTCAATTTCACGAAATGTAGACAACCTAACGCCATTTGAGTTGCTTTAGTGCTAGCTTTCAGAAGGTCTTTAATTTTTCATCCAAATTTCTAAAGCCATCTTTTAAAATGGTGGTGTGCAAAGGTGGGATGTTCGTTATCATGAAACACATTGGCCGTTGGGCGTTTACAAAAGTCTTTGTAAGACTTTTCTGGGTAAGACGTGGGTTTCTTGTTCTAACCCACAAGAAAAGCAACTCGAAGTTGTATGCATTAAAGGTTAACATTAATGATAAAAAAGAGGACATTCTGGCAGAATTGTTTCCTAATGAACCACAAACACTTAGCTTATGTGCAACACGACACAAGCTCTTTCATATTGTGGCTGGACAGCCCATTCAGTTTAAATATAGTTTACCAGAAAAGGCACAACTGTCCTCCAGGGTGATGAGTAGACCTGCACCTCCTAGACAACCTCTTCAAATTTTCACACTAATTGCAGTCTTTCTCTTGGTTATTGTCAGAGTGGTATTTAGGCTTCTGGCATCCACCTTATCTGTTTGCCAGCTTACAAGATGGTACTTGATGAAGCAAACTACTGCTTAATGTACAGGCCTTGCATCAGTGTATTTCTGGACATGTTTCTTCTTTTAGCCTTTAAACCTTTTAGTTTTGATACTGTGAAAGAGTGCAAGCTTTTGTTAATGTTTGACTGGCCGTGTCTTTAATTTAAACAATTAAAATGAATACATTACAGGAACTAATTAAACAGCTAATGGCATTACAAAGAAAGGTTACTTGTTAAAAATTTTAAAATGGCCACTGGCTAAATAATAAAGAGTTTATATATGGGAAAAGGGCCATGGTAGTATATAATAGAAAAAGGAAACTGAGATAAAGTAAAAGTAGCTTCTCCCAACATAGGAGCTTGAAATTTACATGGAGAGACAGTTTCTTTCATACCTCCTATACACCTTTTTTGTGCGGTCTTATCCCTGGCCTGACGTCATAATGGTTTAGCTTGATCACCTCCAAATGTCAAGGCACGTTTCACACCTCAAGTGGAAAAGTTGCCAGTGCATCATTCTCAGATCAAATTACTGACCTGATCTATTTCTGTATCTAGATTACAAGCTCCCCTTGTGTCTGCTTGGGGTATTTCTCTGGGATCTGGCTGTCCTCTCACACACAAAATCAGTACAAGGTTAGGTTGACTGGTGATTTTAAATTAGAATGATGGGAGTGAGTGAGTTTAACTGTGTGAGTTTAATTGTACCCTGTTTTGCACTAGTGTCCTATCCAAAGATGGTACTGGTAATGTTACAAGTATAAGCTTCATAAAAAAACCTGAATTTTGATGAGTAGGTTGAGATAATGAGTAGATGAATAAACAGCATAATTAATGAAAGAATGCTATTTATTGTTCAATGCAAAGTTCTATGCATGTAGTGTTATTACATAAGACACAAATGTGAGACTTTTTGTTACCTATAATCTGAGTTTTAACCATATGACATTCAGAACAATTTTAGTTCATTGCTATTTTTTTGTATTTGATTTGTTAGTCTACATTTAACTTCACTTGGTAAACTACTTTTTCTGTATGTATGTTGTAATGCATATGTTTGTTAATGTACAGTAAGACTTGCTCTGACAGTAGGATGTATTTTGAAGTTTGATTGATTACAGACTAGACTGGATTTTTTTTTTGTATGGTTAGAGGGTGCTACATGTATTTTTGCTTTGTTTCATCTATGGGAGAGGAGTGAAAGCTTTAGATTCGTCAAAAATTTCGATCTCCAGTTTTCAACGGATCTCAATGTTTTAGGGTCCTCTGATACCAAAGGCATTGATATCTCAATGATGGGTGTGTGTCTGTCTTAGAGTGTGTGTGTTTGTGTGTAATAGTTTCTTGAGGATTGTCTAGAGCAGGGGTGTCCAAACTGTGGCCCATGGTTCATTTAATGAAATATGGCCCACACACAAAACTTGTTCCTAACCATATTGTACTTCTTAGTTTTAACACAAGGCGGCGCTACTGTCTTGACCAAGGCAGCATTTTCACAAAACAAGTGCAACCAAAAAAAATTTTGCTGCTGGTGACCAAAAATGGCAGAACCAAAGAAACGTAAAATAGCAAATGAGTGCAGAAAATTTCAGACACGGTGGGGAAAAGCCAAGCAAAATGACACCTTTTATTGGCTAACTTAAAAGATTACAATATGCAAGCTTTCGAGGCAACTCAGGCCCCTTCTTCAGGGAAGATGTAATCAACACGGTGGGAAAATGAATATTTCTTCATAGAAATCACGGGGAAGTGTGCCTGTTTGATTTGCAATGAAACTATTGCAGTGATGAAAGAGTATAATGTGCGATGACACTTCGAAACCAAGCATTCAATCTACACATTATACATTGGTGCCAAGCGAGAACAGAAAGTTAAGCAAATGGCACTAGTCTGGTAGCTCAACAACAGTATTTTTTCAGTGTTAACAAAACACAAGAAATTGCCACATTAGCCAGTTATGAGGTAGCACAGCTCATTGCCCGACATGGGAAACCTTTCTCAGATGGTGACTTCATAAAACAGTGCCTCACTAAAATTGCAGGAATATTGTGCCTGGAGAAAATGAAGGAATTCAACAATGTTAGCTTGTCCAGAAACACAGTTGTGTGGCAAACTGAAGGTATGTCAGCTAACTTAAAACATCTAGTGTCAGATAAAGCTTGTGCTTTTAATTTTTACTAGATTGCATGTGATGAGAGCACAGATGCCACAGACACCACACAACTGTTGATTTTTTGTGGGGAGTTGACGATAACTTTTACATTATGGAGGAGCTACTTGAGCTTCAGAGTCTAAAAGGAACAACAATGGGTAATTATATTTATGAAGCTGTGTCAGATGCACTTAACAAGATAGGACTTAAATGGCACAAGCTGTGAGATTAATAAAGTATCTATCTATCTATCTATCTATCTATCTATCTATCTATCTATCTATCTATCTATCTATCTATCTATCTATCTATCTATCTATCTATCTATCTATCTATCTATCTATCTATCTATCTATCTATCTATGTGGAGTTACAACAGATGGGACTCCAGCAATGACAGGCAAGTGCAAAGGAATTGTATCTATGGTGTGTACCAAGGTGCAAGAGAGTGGAGGCAAGGCTGTTAAAATGCACTGTATCGTCCACCAAGACAGTCCAGTTTGGCGATGTGATGAACACTGTTGTGAAAACTGTCAACATAATTTGAGCATGAGGGCTCTATCTGATATCAATGCTGAATACAGGAACCTCCTCTTCCATTCTGATATGCACTTGCTAAGCCGTGGCTCCATGCTGCAGCGGTTTTATTCCCTGTGATCAGAAATCGACTAGTTTTTGAAAGAGAAGAGCCGACCTCTTCATGAGCTGAACAAGGCAGACCTAGCTTTTTTAGTTGATCTTACTGAACAAACTGAACAAGAGCCTACAAGGCAAAGAGCAGCTTGTGCCACAACTTTACTCGCACATGAAAGCATCCTGTGTGAAGCTCCATCTCTTTAACTCATAACTATGCAACTTTAACGTTGTACACTTCTCCACGCTGTCTGAAATCATATGTGCTTTTCTGATCACATCTCTCATGATAGAATTCAGTCAGCGCTCCAAGATTTTTTTGTCATTGAGAAATAAATCAAGCTTTCCTGAGTAATGCAGAAGAAGTGGAAGACAATTAGAACTGCAATTAGAACTTATTGAAATGCGGTGTGATGATTCTCTGAAGAATCAACATCAGCTTCTCTCCCTACCCGACTTCTACCGGAGCTTGAAAAAGGCCAAGACGCCACGCAAAATAGAATGATCAGTCTGTTGGGCCCAAATACATACTGTATGTGAGCAAACATTTTCTCTGTTAAATCTGAATAAAACACAGATTGAGAGCCAAAATGACTGACAGCCATCTCTGTGATGTCCTTCACATTTCAGCCACTCAACTTACTCCTGACCTGCAAGCTATCCTTCAGCCCAAATCTCAGCATCACTGTTCCCACTGAGTGCATCGCTGATTCTATTTTAGGTGAGTTAAAAATATATTACACAGTATTCATGTGTTAATAAGCCAAATTACATAATAAATTCAGCCAATATAAAGTTGATAACATTTTCTAACAAGCATTAGTCAATATGTTAACAATTTCAATGGGTGGAGTGGTGGCTCTGAGGCTAAGGATCTGCGCTGGTATCCCAAAGGTTGCCAGTTCGAATCCCCGTCACTGCCAAAAAGGCCACTGCTCTGCTGGGCCCTTGAGCAAGGCCCTTAACCTGTAATTGCTCCAGGGGCGCTATACAATGGCTGACCCTGCGCTCTGACCCCAAGGGGTATGCGAAAACTACCAAATTCCTAATACAAGAAATTGTATAAGGCGAAATAAAGAACAAAAAAAAAAAAGGGTGAAATATACCCATCCCTTTCCCCCTTATTTTTCCCCCTTTATACAGGGCTGTTAAGGGGGATCACCATCCTGACTAAGAAGCAATCTGAGGATGCTGTTATTAGAATAAGCTACCAACACTTTTTGTAATACAATAAGTGAAAACCCATCAATGGAGAGCTGTGATGCTGTTTTTTCTTTAAGCATATTCAATTATGAAGCATAATTTACCTACATTTCATTGATTTTACTAACTTAATACACAGGAGGTGAAACAATATACCTCACCTCTAGTGGGTGGCCCAGCCCTTCATATATTTTTCTGTATGTGGCCCTCAGTGAAAAAAGTTTGGACACCCCGGGTCTAGAGCTACAATGGCTGTACGTAAAAATACCAAACTTGAAACTTATGCCTGTTATGAGATGACATTGTGCTGATTAATTTTTGAGCCATATCATGCAAGAGAAAGAGGCACTCTAGAGGAACCTTCAAACACCATAATTCTGCAATTACTTATGAATGCTTCTTGTCAATTGCTATCGTAATTACCTATTTTATGATCAGAAAAATCAGAGTGGTAAATAATTACTGAAATGTAATAAAATAGTTTGGGTAACTTGGTTCCTAGGGAACAAAGCCTACTGATGCTCACGTCAGAATTTTTTAGAGGTAATTTTTAGTTGACATACAAAACAAAGTGTGCTTCTGTGAGACACTTTTGGATGCTAACACTGTTTAAGAGTTTCCCAGCTAATTGAGAACAAGTACTCACGTTATTTACTAAAAGAGAAAGGCTGTAGAAGAACAGAAAAAAGGTAGGAATGCAGATACTGGGGATGAAAATGCAACATTTGAGGTAACTTTGAGGGCGAAGAAAGGACTTCTAAACACTTAGAATGGACCAGCTCAGAAATAATTGAGCTGTAAAGAGAAGCAAACAAACCAGTGGGAAATGACAAAATTGATGTAGTTTAAATTCATGAAGAATAAATTATTTCTTCCTTTCAGAAGTCCAATTAAATTTCTTTGTTTATTTATTTTGACAAGAGACATTTTTATGGATTTTGCTCTATAGTGTTTAAAACATTCTATTTCTTTGTAAGTTTCCTTTTCCTCTCCCATGCATGTGGCATTTGTCTACATTGAAATAAATGTCGTAGTGCATTTGTTGATTGTTGCTGTGGTTTTGCATTCTTATCACATTCAGGAACTCATAAGTAATTGTCCTGATTCTGTTTATGTAATTTCTTGGAATTATAACTGCTATTGCCTGTATTGACATTGTCAAGATTCATTAGAGAATATTATACAGTATTTCATATCTAATTCTGGGAATTATTATGATTGTTACTTTTTGTTTTTACTGTATGGATTTCATTTAAAAATGTTTTGTTTTTTTCTGTTTAGAACTTGTTACTGTTATTATATTTATTGTCACACATTTTTAATATAATTTACAGGCCACTGCCACATTTTGACAATGCAATCTTTGGATACAAGAGGTTGTGATATTGGTGGCACAGTATAAGTATGTGGGACAAAAGCTCACTGACAAAGGCATGGAAACAAAAGCACATAGTGACAAATGAGCAGAAGAAAAATGCTCAGTGATAAGTGTGTACTACTAATAAATCCCCTTTGGTAATACTTTTTCATTATGTATATATATATATATCTATATATTGCCTTTGATTCTTGTAAGTCTAAGCATTATCCTCTGATGAAGACCCCTGATAGGGGTTGAAAGCTCAGGAATAAAACTATTTTATGATACGTGATTCGTTTTTTCTCCCTTTGTGGATCTCCAACTGCAAATATATCTATATATACAAGGCTGTGAGCCAGAGACAGATTTGTGGAGCCAACTACTACTACTCAAGTACTTAACTCTCAGGATCTCATAAGAAGAATTACAGCTCCAGGTTGACATCCTGGGAATGTGCTGTTTTAGAACCACAAATTATACTTTGTACCTATACATTTCCCCTCCCAGTAACCATGATAGCGATATCAAGAAAAGAGAATATGCTACAAAAGAAAGGATATTGTGAGACTTCTGAACTGTTTTGTGATCCTCCCCAACGGGACAACACACAGATGCGCGATTGCCTCTTTTGCAACCCTCCCCGACGGGATGACACGCAGAAGCACGACTGCCGCTTCTGTTGTGGGTTAATTGTCCGTTGCCGAGACAACCTCAGATTCGCAGTGCCACAGAAACAACCACAAGCTGACTTCTGCCATGCGCAAAGTGCCAGTCGCTCAATTGGTGATGCAGGGAACATTATAAGTTGGCCACTGACCTGACCTGGTAGATCCTGCTACAATAAATAAACTTGCTGTTCCTGTTTCGAATGGAATAAAGCTGGTTTTGCTAAAGTACTGAGACTCAGTACTTTGTCTTTGGGGTGCAAGATAGGGACTCACAAGTCCCAATATATTTAACTTCTTTTAATTCCAGCCTTCACTCCTAATATACTTTACAGTATAGATATAGCCAAATAGAAGACAGTACAAATACAATTGTGTTACAGTTCTTCAGTAGGGTCTTTGACAACTGTATGTCTATCTCTGGCATTTCTCTTAGGTAGAGACTTGATGACTTACATTTGTGCAAAGTGGCTCAATAAGGCTTCTGATAAGCCTTACAGATGCTTATGACAATCCCTGGTCCTAAAGGTAGTTATTCAGTACACACTTTCTACTGACAATTACTACATATGGATTATGTTCTAGTCTACCAGTTTAGCATATTCAATGTGACTTTTGCATGCTCTTCTGACCAATGCTATATATAGATTAGGCTCTCTTCCATCAGTTTGGTACATTCTGCTTTACATGCTTTAACCTTCTTCTGTCATATTGTCATTAATTTCCATTAAGGTCCCTTTTTTTACAGTCCTCTTATCAACACAGCTGCCAGAAATGTATGTATTCATGCTAAACATTAAATATATCAGGCTCACACATCACAGTTTTGCAAAGTGTTTTTTGAGCTCTGGTTACAATATCTGTCAGTTGTTTAGTGGCTAACACATTAATAAAAAGGAACACAGCAACAGTAAAATGTATGTTAATTTAAATGTTTGTGGGACTACTACATGATTTAAGCTACCTAGCACAAACTAGACATGCAAGTGATCCTCTTCTGTTAGTCGATTTGGATAAAAGCATCTGTTAAGCAAATAAATGTAAATGTAAGTGAAGTTTTGGTGCAAAAGAGTTCCAGTGCAGCTCTGCGGTGTACATATGTTATACACACTTTGGAGCTGTGTCTTGGAAAACACATTGTGCTGGATCATGTCCCTTATATTTTCTCAAAGTTGCCCTTTTATGTTTCGTAATTCCTGGAGATGAGGCTGTGTATAGTTTGTGTCTCTGACACATCTTTAGGACTGTGATCACTAATTGACTGTCATCATAATCGGAACAGCAGGCAACATACTACCGGAAAAAAGACCAAAGAAATTATAATGGCTCAAAAAATGACTCCACGTGACAGGAAATGAGTACAGTGATTTTTTTTTAAAGTACATAACTTTCTTTAAAGACAAATTGACAGGCAGATGCATGTGGAATTAACATAGGAAAACACTTCCTGAATGGGGATATACACCTTACTTCCTGTTTCAATAGCACACATTTAGCCGGTTGTGAAACATCTTCTTTTATGCAAACAGGGGAGAACAATCTTGTTCCAATCAGAGAGAGAATTGAAATCCAGGATGCCTGGGAACATGGTGCAAACCACTACACCACTGTGATTTGACATGAATAGAAAAGGCTGAAAAATAAAGTGAAGAAATGTCTTGTTTTTATGATGAACTTGTAATCCACTAGGGTACGTACTGCCTCCCTAACCCCCAACACTGACATGAGGTTCACTCAACACCCGCAATACACAGTCCATTCCCTTCCTTGCCATGATTCCTTCTGCCTCCACTCTTCCTCAGGCTTTGTCCACTCCTTCCTCCTGACTCTGGCCCACTTATGGAGTGAGGCGGCTCCTTTTTATAGGGCACCTGGACGGACTCCAAGTGCCTGATGAGCTTCTTCCAGCCACTCTTCCAGGTCAGGCAGAAGCGTGAACAAATAAGACCCTGGAAAGGTCCATGCGCCTCCTGACAGGGGCTCATAACCTGTGGCCGCGCTGGAAACCAAGGAGGCTGCCCTCTATCAGCCCGGGAGAGAAACTGTCCTGATAACACTTTCTCCCCCAATCCTTCCACACCTTGGGTGTCCTGGCCACCCACCACAAACTGCATTTTCTTAAATATCAGATCTATGATTATTTTCATCTATTGATTTTAACAGGATGCTGTCTTCTATGTTTATACTGTATTACAAATGTAAAGATATTACATGTTTACAATCCCAGTATACAATTTTCTTCTGTCTTCTTTTTTAAGTTGTATGAAAGAACAAAGAAAGCCACATCACAATTTAAAGTGTAAATGGATAATTTCAAAATGTGAAGTCAGTTTACAGGACTGCAAGAAAACTTACACAGTATAACTGTAAAACATGAGAAAATGTATAAATAATTTTTATAATTTTATTTTATAAATATAGTAGTTTTAATATGAATTGGTGATTTACAGTATATGTCACTTTGGGTAAAATTCATATGTAAATAGATAAAACTAGGAGAGTCAGACCTGCATAGCACAGTTATGCCCTAGTTATCACTGTTAAGTGATGCCTGGGAGATTTCTGATTCCGCTATATGCACTTTGGAGTTTACATATTCTCCCTGTGTCCAAATTGTTTTTCCTTGGATGCTCCAATTTCCTACTTTCATCCCAAAGATGTACAGGTTTGGTTGACTGGTGTCTACAAATTATTTTGGAATGAGTGAGGATGAGTGGACACATAAGTGTGCCTTGTCATCCGGGGTGAACAGTCTTTATGCTGCCTCTGGAATATAAGTTGACAAATAGAAAAATATAGCATGTTATAAATTGAAAGTCAGGGTATTGACACTAAATACATGCTTAAAAGCATACAGGCATGTGAATGTAAAGATATCCATGGGAGAAGTTGAACAAAGTGCACTCTTGTAATTCCGCTTACAACAACAGCTCATTGTCAAAAACATTTTTTTGACTTTTTTCTTCACAGTCTGCAACCATTTATGCATAGCATTTGCAATTAGAATTGGCCAAAAACACAGCTATAAAAAAATCAGTAAAGTGCCTTAACAAAATATAGAGAGAAACATCCAGATAAGACATCTTCTTTATTCCAAAAGTTAAGAGCAATTTGCATACACTAACATTTAAGAAGGGTAGCAATTAGCAAAAAAATAAAATATATTTCCAACTGAGATGAAAACATTTGCAGGCAGCTAACAATCATAGGATAGCTATTTTTAGCAGCCAGAAAACATCAAATTAGGCAATTTTCAGATGTATACCACACATTTTCTTCTTCATGGGCTACTTCCTCATTATTTACAGGCAAACCATTCATTTTCTACCCTTCCAGCTGCAAGATCAACTTGGGGAGAAATGTTCATAATCTGTCACAAGATTGCATGACAAGGTCAACGGGGAACATCAAAGAGTTCACTGCCATTTGGTGGCTCAATCAAAAGTGTATTATGTTAAGTTAAAGTGAAGAATTATAAACCATCCCTATATGGAAAAATCCTGCAAAAGGTGAGCAAACCTAATCAGATTGGCAATACCACAGAATATCAAAGAGCTCTGCAAAATAGAAGCAAATTCTATTTGACAAGCTATGCTAATGTTACATATTCTATAATCCTAATAATGCCATAATGCTCTGATCTGAATGTAAACTTTTGCATTTTTCATCTGCATATGTGTGTTTACTGTATAAAAGTATATAGTGTGTCTATATATAGATATATACTGTGTATTCAGTATATGTGTGTGTGTGTGTGTCTTTTTTGTTCTGACTTTTAGCCTCGGGAAATGGGGATTTGCAATACATTTAGTAAAGCTATGCATAATACACTGAAATATCACTTTTCAAATGGCAACAAAAAAAAGCACATTTAAAATCCACTGAATAGTATTTAAGCATGAAATATGATGCATTCCCAGCTTTCAAAAAATCCCAGTTACAACACATTAGTTTGCAGACCTGCGTGGCAATCTATAAAAAGCAATCTGTTATGCAGCAAATGATCAAATTCATTTTGTAAACTATTGTCTACAATTTACTGAGGATGACTAATCATAAGTAATAGTGGCAAATGATTTATTAAAGACGGCAATTACATTGTTCTTAAAGTAAAGGCAGCAGACAAAGCTGAAAAGCCAGTTTAAAAATGCATGCAACACACAATTGTCAATACATTTGATTGTGCTTGTAAAATGCATTTATTTGAAATCCTGCCTTCTTCTTGCTTTTATCCTCAACCTTTGTACATTTTTTGATTGACATTTATCCAGATTTAAACCATTTCAATAAATTGCATGTCAGTGCTAATCAATATGATGTAGTTTTGAATGTTAATGAATGCAAGGAAAGAATCTGAAATGTCAATGTTAAAAATGGAGTAGATGAATAAACTTGAGACAGATACATTTGTCTGTATTTTCTTCAAATTTGTCAGCATTATGTAAAATACCACCAATGTGCCATAACATTAAACATATTATAATAAAGGCTGTCATATTTTTCATGGGTTTTTCATCATTTGTCAGGAGGCAGAGAAAAGGAGCTGTAGATTTTACTTTAGAAATAATCTTCTGATTATCATTGGGAGAATTCTTCTGTGAGTAATGGAGTAATTTTCATGCTTGGCTAGTTATTTCAGCCTTTTTTATGGAGTTCATTACATCTAATTTCTAAACTGGAATATATATCTCAGGTGAACCTGTAGATCCAACATTTCTGCTCATCGTTAGTCTCAGAAACAAAAGCTCAGAATATTTTAAAGAAAGCAAACTACTCCATGCGCATTATACTGAAGGTGATCTTGGAATATATTAGTCTAACATATTTATGTAATTGCAGCTGGAATCAATGGAATAGCCATTGTTCCTCTTTCAAAACAAAATGTTATTTTCACATTACATAGTTATTTAATTTATTTTTTTTACTTTCAAAAGTATTAACATTGAAATAGAATGTCTCATTGTATGGCTGCCATGGTAACATAGCAGTTAGTTCTAATGACTTACTGGTTCACTTCCTGCTTGTGGTGAGTTTGCTCCTTCTCCCAATGTCCATGTGATTTATCTGTAGGTGCTTCAGTTTCTGATTTAAGTGTTGACTCTGAATTGGGCAAGTGTGAATGTGTGTACCTGGGTGTCCCACATAGTGGGCCAGCATCTCCTCTAAAACGTATTCCTATCTTGCACTAGGTAAATGAGTATAGGTTCTCTACATACATGCATTACACAATGCCAGTCCATCACAGGGTACTCCGGCACACACATCCAGATTCACTTTCAACAGGGTCACTTGCACATCTTATGCATATTTAGGAAAGCAGGAGTAAAATCAAGACATCTTGTGGAAGACCAATATAGGGTTATATGTATGCCACATGATGCAACTTTTGGTCACTGACAAAAAAAACTGATTAATCATTGGATACAAAACTCATCATTTGAGAATGGAAAGCACTGAATGTGGGATTACTCATAGACATTTGAGAGCATGTTCTGAAGATCTGGCTTGGTATTTCATGTTGATCAGTTGCACAGAAATTCCTAAAGGAGTCTGCTGACATCAGGATCTGAATTTATTAGGACTTAGAATCTTTTTCCAAATTTCAAAGATAAAAGTTCACCATCCAGATATGGTGACATTGAGTTTACTTCAAATAGGAAAGGCAAATGAGAAAAATGAAAATGACAATGACATTTTAGACACTTAACATCTCCACCATGTGTTTTCTGCATTTGTGTAAGATAAAGTTGTTTAATTATATCTGTTTATCCTCTTTAACACACTAGGGGACTTTGCCCCCTGCTCACTTCGCTCACCAACCCCTGGGCGGGTGCTACGTGCTCTGCCACTCGCGTATGGGGAAGCGGATGAACAATTTAAACAGATTGTTATTTTCATGGGGAATTGTTACATATGCATAATTGACCTAACTATTTTACATTACAGCGAGTAATTAACTATAATAAAAAAATAGTAAAACGCAATAAATTGAAAGAAAATTATGTTTCATTTTGTGTTAGAGGTATTCGTTGCGTTATACATTTTCATTCTGCTTGGCTTTGAAATTAACACGCAAATACTTTTTAAACTTACACTTTTACTGTAAAACTTCAGTAAAAACAATATTTGCAATTAACTTTTCATCAAAATCACATTGAATTTGGATTCCATGTTGGGAGTTACATCGTGACAACGCAACGTATAACTACCTGTGAGTGAATATCGTTTCTCTCTAATAGATAAACCGACTTTTTTTAATGTTTGCCCCTGTGATTTGTTAATTGTCATAGCAAAAGCTATTCTAACAGGAAACTGTAAACGTTTTAATACGAACGGCATATCAAGATCTCCTTTGGTGTCTAATGTTATTTGTGGAAGAATGTACTACATTACCTTTCTTGTCACCTGTTAAAATTTTACATGTCAGAATTGTTCGTCCAATTTTAAATACAACTAATCTTTCCCTATTGAATAGCCCATTATTCATACATAAATTATGCAATAACATTACGATACATCCTTCTTTCAACAGTAATACGGCGGGTGTAAGACCAAACGGTGTTGTAGATATTCTACAGGATATTGTAAGTTTATCTTTTTATCTTCCACCCCATGAACACAAAACTGTTTCAGCAATCTATTGATACACAATAAACCAGTTTGTCATGTAACCAATCGACAATTTTCGAATTAATTACTTTGACTTCATAGTTTCTCGGTACTAGAATTTCCCGTGTACTCATTTCTTCTGTTGATAACCCTTTGGGATGAAATTCTTCAATAAGATTTGGACATAATAAGTCTTCTTTTATTCGGAACTTAAAGTGAGGAAAATGTAAAAATTTAAAAGATAAAGAGCTGAGAGCACAGGAACTGTGTCTGACAAAAGCATTCACACAAATGAGAGGCGAGAGGACCGTGGGTGTGGGCCGTTAACCGGTAAATGGTTGAGAGGAGGACGAGACTTGAAAAAATTTCTTGACAATAGTCTCGTCTTGTCTCAAGATTTTCTTTTATACAGGAAATACAGCTTATTTACCCATCATTGCCCTGCTCCCACTTAAAACAATTTAGGGTCATGGGGAAAGGACTTTATCCTTCCTGCATCATTAATTCTTGATGTATTATTGGTTATGTATCAGTTTAACTTTATGTATATTACTGTTTTTGTTGTCTGTGAAATACTATTTTTCGTATTTTAATGCTTTTTGTTAATGTCTTTTAAAATGTGCCTCCATTCCTTGAGTTTTAAGGGTGGACCCCTCAGTAGGTAGGGATACCCTGACATCACTACTCCAGAGCCCCCGACCCCTGACCCCCCTAGCTAATTAGTCCAGAGTTGAGTAAGCTCAGATCAGGAGGTTATTGCATTTGTGGGGGTTTCTAATAGTATTGCTTTTTCATGTGTTGTTTTCCTGGTTTACTGGTCTTATGTTGCTTCTGTTGTTTTATTTTGTTTTTGGATTATGGATTTGGACTTGTCTGAATTCAGATTGCCTTTTTAGGCAACTCCCACTTTTTGCCTGCTTTTGATCTTGGGAGCTGTCCTTGTATTTTTCTATTTTTATTAATAAATCTTTTATTTATAAAGATCATTTGTTCATCCCTTTTGTTCACAAGCTGTGGATTTATGGTCATCCCCCCTCTTGTGGAACTTTTGTAATATTTTGGAACTTTTCCTGTTATTTTTTCAGCTCCCCATGTTTGGGGTCTGCTAGGACTGAAGCCTGAAGCTGGCAGTTGTAAGACTAGCTGGATTTAGAATAATTCCCTTCAGGCAGGCTTGTTAGGTCTTTTTCAGAAGACCTCACACCCATTTTGGTATGTTTGGGACTCCATTTCACAACATTACTAATGTGAAGATATCTGCAAATTGTAAAATATATTTCAATATATGTTTACTTTTCTGACTATAGAGCTATACCATTTGGAAATTGTTCCATTTCAATTTTTGTTTCTAGCTGTGCATTTTTGGAGTGCAATAAGAATGAATTCCTTCTTACTTAGTTCAATGTTTTATTTCAAAGGGGTGACTTCATGAATTTTGGTAGTTTGACTTTTTCAAACATGCTCCCATTTGATGAGTACTAGCCTGTAATTTTCAAATTCTTAATCCACAAAGCCAAAATCTACATGAAAGTAGTCAAAAGAAGAAGACTGGCCAAACGTTTAATAAAAAATTAAAAGCGTTCAGGCCTTTTGATTTTTTCTTTTCAACTTGTGTCAGCATATACTGTATTACTGCAAAAAATGAAATTGGAGCAAGAGAAAATTTTATATTGTCACCAGCATGCGCATGGGAGTCAGCTAATGGGCTTGAATGGTTGTAATTACATGCCAGACCAGGGTGTGTCAGTGTTCACTAACCCTTTTCTTCCTCTGCACACCAATAGAAGGAAGTCCTGCCTTCAGTAGGCAGGGCTACTAAGTACGTCACTTCTGGTTCTGGTCCTAATGACATCACTTCCTCCAGCCCCCCTGTTTAAATGCCATCTTCACTCTGTTATCTCAGTTCTGTTGTGAACTCAAGTCAGTAAAGACCTTTTTGATAATTTATTGCTTATTTTCAGGTATATGGGGAGGCTATCTTAGACCTTTATTTAAATAAATAAATAATATGTTTTTACAATAATATATTATTTGAAATGTTATCATTATAACAAAAACTACAAAAAATAATTTAAACTTAAGCTAAAGAGGAACTTTGGCAAGGGTCTTTGATTTGCTACTTCAACTTTGATTTTTGTAGACAATTGCTTTCCTCTTTATACCCTGATTTTCGTGTCACATTTTGATTTTGCTAGAGGAAGTAAAAAAATGTGCTACCAAGAAGCCTTTAGTGTTAGGACCTTTGTTTAGCTGCTTTGGCTTTGATATTTTTGGATCTTGGTTTACATTTGCTCAGACCCCTTCCCCTTTTCAGTCCAGTCTTATGTCTCCCTTTTCCTTTCCATTTTCTGAAAATTCTTTCCTATTGCTCTGAAGTATCTACTGCTCAATCACAACATGATACTGTCAACTCCAGGTCATGACTGCAGTGTTTTTCAGTCTGTTTTTTTAAAATACTTTGATCATGTCAAAATGTTGTAACACTTTGGTTCAATTCAAGTGAGAAATATACCTTTGTTGCTCTTGAGACCTTTCATATTGAAGATCCAGACTTCTGTGAAAAAGTGCTGCATAGCAGCTAAGTAAATCTTACAAACTACAGGACAATATAATATCCTGACTAAGAAAAGTAGTAAATTTGGTTTATTAGTGGCTTTTATCAAAGTAAATAATTAATGTATGTTCACTTCCATGTCTATTTTCTTCACTTTTGAGTTTTTTTAAGGAAATGCAGCACATATGCAAATACACTCAGAGAAGATAATTTTCAGCAGGGAGTTGCATAATCTGCAGTAATTATTAGGAAATGCTCTACAAGCCAGAGTGTTGAGCCAAGCAGCTGGAATTCTCAGCATGCGAACATTAAATTAAAGAAATAATATCATTAAACCCAGGCCTCACATTGCCTATGTTTGTTACCATATTCAATTTCAAACACTTTCCTAGAGTTTCTATTAACACTTTGTGCCAGAATATATAAACTATGAAGGAGAGAGTGAATGTGACCTTCCATCTTTTCATGAGAAATGGCAAGCCTGACTAAAATTTAAATGGTTATTAATCCTGACAGAATCACCTAAATAAGGTCATAATCAGGGTGCTTATTCGATCCCCCAGTGATTATTATCCCCTTTTAAGCAAATAGAAGAACCTTTATCATTGTAGAGCTTCTTGAACTTTTTTTTTTTTTTGCTAAGTGCCTAATAAGTTTCAAAACCCCACTTTGCCAATCTAGTTAAGCAATTTAAGACACAGCAGGAAATAAAAGCAAAAGCACTAGGATTAGACACCCTCGTCTCTCAACTGTACTTCTGATATCATAAATTTGGATGTTGACGACTAATCATAAGTAGTAATGAAACATTTTGATATATTCTTTTAACACTAATGTTGCCCACTTGTGGAGGATAATACCCCATTAAATGAATATATACTTCATATCGATTTTAAAGATAAGCCTCTTGTACTCTTTCTAGTGTTAACATTTCCAGCCTATTTACATCAATTAAAGACACTATGCAACCTCAATTGTCACTAACAACTGAGTAGAAAAAAATGACATAAGGGAAAACAATTCAACAAGAACTTTTATATGAATTTTGTTTAATTAATGAACCACTCAAAAACATACTGTAACATTTTGTTTCTATATAAGTGTCTCATTTGTAAAGTTTTAGAAGGATAATTTAATCAAATTTCATGCTCTTTAATTCCAAAGAGCAGCACATACACAGCTGGCCATCACTATTTTACAATATAATAATGTAGTCAACTTTAGAATACTTAATATCTCAAAAAATTATTTTCTAAAACACTGCATAGAAAAAGTAGATAAATAACAATAATAGTAAATAACATAAGTTTACCTTATAACCTGTGCTGCTGGGTTAGGCACCTGAAACCCTGAAATGGGCTGATAGAAAATGGATGTGTGTGATGAAGATCTCTGAATGGAACAATTCCATTTCTATAAAGCAGAATCTTGTGAATCTTTTTTTCTGGAGTGAATCAGCAGGGTTCGGGTGTGTATTCCCATAAGTAAACTCCTAGGCAATGTTACCTAATTTGTAGTTTATAGGCATTCTTTTACACTGAGGTCAGAAACCCAAAATTAAATATTAATAGAATTTTTTTTACAATTTGAATTCCATTAATAATTAATTAAAAAAAAAGATTTTAAATTCTTTGCTGTTCTAATAGTGATGGAGCAGGTAAAGTTGAATTCTCACAAGTTTAAACTTTATTCCAGACAGGTGTCCTCAGTATGAATTCTGCATGCTATCTCCATATTTGTATTGTTTGAAACTATGATAATTAAAATTTATTTTATTGGGTTCATTAGTTCAGTATCTCTAATATACCTCATTATGTCTTCTATATGCCCTTTGTGATGGATTGGTATGCCCATGTTGGAGGGTAATTGTGTTTATCATATGTTACTGAGACTCAAGGTCTTTATAAAGGGCTTTTCACATTGTCATTATTGAACTGCATTGTTAAGTGCTGGACGATGCATTGCAAAAGCACTGGGAAGAACTGCTAGAAAGGTGTGGTGCTCTTTATTGCATAACATATAAAATTGTGCGGGAAGAAATGGCACTACAGTAAACACTGGGACAAGACAGTTTGGTCAAAAGTATTTGAGGACTTCATGGTTCTCAACAAGAAGGTAAGCCAATCACTGACGGGAGTCTGCAACTACAAATTAGACAAAAACAGTTACCAAACAAAGATAAAATCATACTATAGAAAGTACAGTCCTTGGCATTATTTTTAAAAACCCTTCTTACTTAAGGTATCAGTATTCACCTATTTACTCTGCTTAATGTGAAATTAGTATTCAGTTACCTATAATATTTTTGTGTTGAAATAAAATAATGACATATGTAACGTAATATGCGTGATTAGTATATCACGCATAAGAAATGGTACTGCAGTAGTTCCCCAGTTGTACTAGTGAAGAAGCAAACTAGAAAAAAGGTATTTTCAAATTAGTGACTAAATTATCAAAGAGCAAGAAAATATTGAACCAGTTGTTTTTTAAGATACCTCAGCAGGCTAATATGAGTTGGTGTTTGTGGAGCAACTGTTACATTTTTCACCAATTAACCTGATAGCCTATATTTTTGCTCTATAAGGTAACTAGAGTCATCAGTGGAAATTATGTAACAAGAGTAGCAATTTTCTAGGATAATTCATTAGGGAAAGGATGGATATGGTACGGCAGTTACTCTTGCTGCCTTACAGGTCCATTGTCCTGGGTTTGAATCCTTCAACTGGGTTGCTGTCTGTGTGGAGCTGGCATATTCTTCTCATGTTTATGTGGACTTTTTACCAAATAATTTGGTTTTACTTCCAAAAGAAAAAGGCCTTAATGTTAACTTAACAGATAATTCTAATTCATCGCAGTGTAAATGTGAGTGGAACTTAAAATTTTATGTAATTTGCCTTTAAATTGTGTTCATTTTCTTGGAATGTGTCCTATAATGTATTAGTTTCTAGTTTAAACAATCCATTTACTTAGTAACTCCATTATCATACGGTAGAATAGAACAATTTGTTTTTGTATTAAGGTTCAGCTGCCAAATTTATATTATAATGTCTTCAATACACCTTTACAGAGGTAAATTAGCAAAACAGATTAAAAAAAAACTTCGAAAAACATAACAAATGAAGTCAATATAAAAATCTAGATCATCACCAAAAATTTAACCATATGGCTCTCAGCAAACAATTTATGTTTCCTGAAGTAAGTCATTACCCTCCAGTTTTTTTGGTGTGGAAACCTCCAGCTGGAGCACCATTAGTATTTCATTGGTCATCTCAGAGCACTGACCTTAACATAATGATGGCTGAGTGGGATTAGTTGGCTTAGGAAAAGCAACTAAAATCAATGGAAGAGTTATGGGAAATCCTACAAGAAGCTTGGAAGAAATTAACACAAGACTACACACAAATACCTATATATACAGTAGTGTACAACATAGAATTGTGTCAGTTCAGTATTCCAAGAGAAACAACACAAGTAAAACAATACATTCTTTTTACTTTTTATTGAATCAATGTTTGTGCTTATTCTAGTCATATATACTGTTTTAAATTAGCAAATAATCACTTACTGTCCAGATAAATAGATTTAGAAATAATTTCAGAAAATAATTTGCACATTACTGCACATTCAGTGGGTTTAGAAAGTATTCAGTGTAAAGGGACTCTTTTTACATTTTTCACATATTACAAATCAAAAACAGGATTTTAGAAAAAAAAATTAAATATCTTGTTGACACAAGTATTTAGACCTTTTACTCAGTAATTAGAGCACCTTTGGCAGCGATTACAGGTGGAGTCTTCTTGGGTATGCTGTGACAAACTTCACACTCATACATGAAGGGATTTTCAGCATTTCTTCTCTGCAGATCCTCCCTAGCTCTGCCAGATTGGATGGAGTCTGTCAACGAACAGCTATTTTCAGGTATCTCCAGAAATGTTCGATTGGGTTCAAGCCTGAGCTCTGGCTTAGCCACTCAAGATCATTCCCAGAGTTGTCCTTTAACCACTCCTGTGTTGCCTTTGCTTTGTGCGTAGTGTCATTGGACTGTTGGAAGGTGAACCTTTGGGCCAATCTGAAATGTTTTCATTAAGCACATCCCTGTACTTTGCTCTGTTCAACTTTCTCTTAACCCTGTCTAGTCTCCCATC
This sequence comes from Erpetoichthys calabaricus, assembly GCF_900747795.2. Classification (NCBI taxonomy): domain Eukaryota; kingdom Metazoa; phylum Chordata; class Cladistia; order Polypteriformes; family Polypteridae; genus Erpetoichthys; species Erpetoichthys calabaricus. The sequence goes on along the minus strand of NC_041397.2, from coordinate 105,011,718 downwards.
CCTGCCAGTGAAATACAACATGCTATAATCACCGTTTTTCCATTTAAATGGTTTTGCACAGGTGACGAGGGTGCCTTGTTTTTTCCAGAAATGACAATAATCTTGGTTTCATCAGACAATCTTGTTTTTCATAGTCTGAGTCCTTTAGGTGCCATTTTGCAAACTCAAAGAGGGCTTCTATGTATCTTTTTGTGAGGAATAGCATCTCTCTGGCCACTGTCACTGTCATAAAGCCTAAATCGGTGCAGTGTTGCAGTGATGGTTGTTCTTCTGGAAGTTTCTCCCGTCTCTACAGCTCACCTAGAGTGATCTTTGGGTTTTTGGCCACCTCTTTTAACATGGCCCTTCTCCCATGATTGCTCAGTTTGGCTGGGTGACTAGCTCTAGGAAGTGTTGTGGTTCTTCCAAACTTCTTCTGTTTAAGAATTATAAAGGCAACTGTGCTCTTGGCAGTCTTCAGTGCTGCAAGATTTTTTGTAGCCTTCCGCAGATCTTCACCTTGACACAATCCTGTCTCTAAGATCTGCAGGCAATTCTTTTAATCTCATGGCTTGGTTTTTGCTCTGATACAGGTTGTCACCTGTGGCACCTTCAATAGACAACTGAATTTTAGGAGGCTTATCCCCACTGACTTAGCATAATTTCTGCAATGTTAACATTGGTTGTAATCACATTCCTATAGTGTGAGGCTTGTAAAAAAGTACTGGCATTTTTTTTTCTTAACAGGTTAGTGTCTAATTAAAAAATGTTTTAAAAAAGGTTGCTTTCGTGTGTGAGTTTGGCCTGTGTCTTCATGCTTACAGATGCCATGCTGTATATTTTACTGAGTCTCTTGTGTTTACATTCAGCAACAGGTTATTGTTTAAGTTGATCAGAATTGTAATAACTCACATTCACACTAACCTGTACCTTTCAGCAAAGGAGAGAAATGAATCACACTTTGTATATTTTTACTCAAATCATCAACTACATCGACTGGTAATCTAAGGTTTTTTTTTTACTTGCTTTAAAGCTCATCAATTAGCAATGTTAACTTTAATTATAAACTTATAATGTGTTAATGTGGCCAGCTGGCAAAAATATGTTCATGATTGTTGATTTTATCAGATTATCAGAAAAGACACTATGCCCTTTTATAACATAATACTTCTTAACAAAATGAAAGAGCAAATAAAGGAATTCTTGTCTAATTACATGAAACAACAACCATAATAGCGATTAGAGTTCACATTATAGCACATAACTTAAATGTTATGGATAAAACACTTTAATTTTATGCTGCTAAAATGTAACAGAACAGCATCATTGTATGATTGTACAGAATGAACACCACTTTCCGTTGCTATACTTGCCCTGTACTTTGCAGAATTTCAGAAGTGCTTTATTACAGAACAGTTTAAAATTATGCCAAGGTGATTTTTTTTTTTGCTATAAATTCTACCATACATGTCTTCTACTTTGTCCAAGTTTAAGCTCTGTGTGTGTGACAGAGGCGTGACCATGGGGGGCTGGGGTGGGCACTGCCCCCCCAGAGACAAGCCATGCCCACAATGCGAAATGCTCTGTCTGTCCAATGAAAACCCTGGAGAAGAATAACATTTGCTTTTCAAAACTGAGTTGCTTTCCAATCGGCCCGTTTGAATTTGGGGCGTATCCGTCAGTGCCTCCTCCACTAGACAGACACTGTACTGCTCACAGTTCACTTCGCCGAATATTTTGCAGCACGTTTTGAACTTGTTGACCGCATTCTTTAATTAAAACAGCGTATACGTTCCATTCTTCTTTTATTTTCTGGTTGGTAACACCAAAGGCTATGCATAGGTGGCTTATTAAAAAGCAGACATCTTCAACCTCTGTCCCTCCGCAAGCTGCTGGCTACGTGGTTGAGCCCAGCACCGCTGCTACCAACATGGAGCACAGCGCACCCACGTCAGGAACTGAAACTCCAAAGGATGTAGATAAGCCTACACAATCCTCCAGCTCTGCGCCAGTGTCGGGTACTCCAAACCTCTGCCTTCAACAAAATATACAGTCCGATCTGCCTGACTTAAATATGGATAGCCCATCCCAGCCCATTTTAATTAATTATCCCAAGCGTGCATTCGGAAAGACACTCAGATGTTTTAGTGCAAGCTGGTATCAGTCTCGACCATGGCTTGAATATTCTGTTGTCCATGATGGCAACTTTTGCTTTGCCTGCTGCAAATTTAGTGTTTCCTATTCGGACTGCGAGGACATATTCACCAAACACAGCTACACTAATTGGAAAAAAGCTCTAGAAAAAGACGGTGGCAGCTTCCACAAACACGCGTCTAGTATCCCGCACGTCACAGCCATGTCTGCATCACAGCACTCATCATTGGTGTGTCTTCAGCTGCATGCGAAAGCTCTTTCTCTACTTTGAACCGCATTCTCACTCCACTCCGCCGAACAATGCTGCATTCATGAAAGAGAAATGTAGTCATTCTGGCACATGAGAAAAACATCACAGAAAATCTAGACATGAATGAATTTGCCAAGAGTAACCGCAGACTGGTCCTAGATAATATCCAGGTTAAACACTGGAAACTGATGTCCTATAGCCTCCTATGACTACAATAAGCCACGTTTCTGTTCTTGCTCTCATATGTTGTACACATTTGATTTTATTGATATTTACCTTGTAGATGTAGTTCTATATTTGTTCACAAAAAATAATAATACAAGTTCCATTGCCTCTGTTAATTTTATTGAACAACAGGTTATGATTTATGCCACAATTTTTGCTTTTATATGTTATATAAAACTATGTTGTTATTATTATTTGACGTTGTTATTATTATTTGACCCCCCCCCCTAAAAAAATGGGGATGGATGGATGGATGGATATTTTTTGCCCCCCCAGACAAGCCAAATGCCCACCCACACATGATGTTCCTGTCACACCTCTGGTGTGTGACTGTCATAATTAAAAATAAAATACTTATTGTAATCAGTAACAGCAAGCCTCATCTGCATCTACAATACTTCTTCCACTTCCACTTGACATTATGCACCTTGAAATGTTCCACTCTCACTCTGCAATGTATTATCAGTCAAGCGCTTGCACTTAAAATAGGGGTTGTTAATTTTTTTTGCAAATGCAAAATTTCTCACAACCCACCTTCAAAAAAAGTGACTACTCAAAAAAGGACCATTCTCTTTAACATCAAAGGGAGTGAAGTTAAAAAAGGTTAAGAAAAAAAACACACAGATTAGCAAAAACCTAACAAAAAGGAAATATCAGAACGTTATAAACGGGCCTTCTTCAGGGAACAATTAATAGATTACAACCTACAAATGTTCTGCAGCAATTAAAGTAAATTAAGTCTTACAAGTTGAAGCAAACAGTTTGCACAGGTGTCCCAACTTCTGTTGATTACTTAAGAACCCTCTGTCTGTCTTAAAGGAGAGTTGGAATAGACTGTTCCTACACCATCTGAATTACTACTTGGACAATATTCCAGTGATACTGGCAAGAAAATGGCAATTAAATGAAATGTGGCAGAGCATTATTACCCTTAGAAGTGTAGGCCTTTCATTACAGAAATTGCAAAAAAAGAATTAAGCATCAGTGGGTATGATGTCCTAACCTATCCAAAGGCAATTGGAAACTTGATGAAACTTTGATAGGAAGAGATCTGACAGACCCAAAGTCACAATCCAATCAGAAGACAAGTTTCTGAGGGTCACCAGCTTGCGTGATAGGCACTTCACAGCACAGCAACTTCAAGCACAGCTTAACAGTGGATGAAAAAAGCAAGTGTCAGTTTCTACTGTGAAGAGGAGATTTTGTTCTGCAGGTTTGACAGTAAGAAAGCCATTCCTTAAAGGACAAAATAGGGCTCTTGAAATACTGACTGTGGACTATTGCAGACTGGAAGAAAGTCTTATGGACTGATGAAGCAAAATTTGAAATCTTTGGTTGATCACGCAGGGTGTTTGTACACCAGCTGCCAAACATGAAGGATGAAGTGTGATGGTCTGGGGTACTTCTGCTGGAGGCAGAGCGAGTGGCTAACATTTTAAATCAAAAGGGTTACCACAATTTCACTGTTATATTAGCAAAAGGTGACTACTTTGATGAATCAAAAATGCAAATACATTTTTCAATTTTTCCTTTACTTAATTTTTTCATTTGCCACTGTTTGTTTGTTCTATGCCTTGATTTCATGAAACATGAAGATATTAAACTGTATGCATTTCCATAAAAACTAAAAAAACTGAGATGCTCTAAAACTTTTGACCAGTAGTGTATCAAAACTGTTGGTTTGGTAATTTAGGTTTTTATAACAGAGACCCATTATGGTTGCAACTTATTTATTCTTGGGCATACATATTCTGTGTATTCAGACAAAATTTTGGAAAGAGATTTATAAAATAAGCCACCTAGTATCTCTGTCTATATGCTGAGTTTGATACTCTAACAAATCTGAAAAGCCTGTTCATGACTTATCATCTGTCTAACAATCTTTCTTTCCTCTGCTCAGTGTACTTTCGGTAATCCACCTCTTCTCACAAATTCTATCTTAGTTTTCAGCTCTCAAAAATATCAAAGACCAAAGTAAGTTACCTTCAGGATTTTTTTATGCCTGGGTGCATGACATCCTTAATAGCAGGAGGCACAGAAATGGATAGCACCATGAAAGATATAGGTATTTTGTAAATGAAGGTAAAAGCAGTCTATCAGAGCAAGAGCTGGCAATAGCAGCAGGCAGAGTTTTTAGATGGTGATCAGCAGAGATAAGATTGTGATCTTACAGCCTTTTGTAAGAGGTACTTGTAGAAAAAAATGCTCTAAAGATAAATAGATCCCATATTTAGCCATGGAGATAATGGGCAGAATGAATAGGCTGTGTGAGCTAGAATGCTAACATCACACAGAATGTGAGATTCTAGTGGAGGAGATGAACAATTGGCATCTATTATAGCGGAAACAGAGGGACACTGGACATTATAAGTTTAAGAAGATAAGAAACTGTTGCAAGGAAACCAGTGGGTTTCATTTGTGTGTATGATTGTAAACAGGTATCAAACTGCCCATCTAATTCTGTTCAGTTCTGTATCTGCATCTCTACTTTATGGATATTATGTTTTATATATAATTGATTATATTTTAATGATAATGTCTAGATGCATTCCTATTTAATGGTGTAATTTTATAGTCAACAGTTATGACAGTGTTGGCTTGGTTTAAAATTTAGATTCAGTTTAATTGAGCAGTATTTCATAGGCCTATTGCTGTCATAGCTCTCATTGCTTTAAACATAATTCAGTTGTGCTTCTAGCCTAGGCAGTTGCTTCTAATCTATAAAAAGTTAATTGGCTGATAAAACTTATTTGTTATCAAGAAATACTCTAAATCTATCATTTGTTTTTATTTCACAAAGCAGGTTCTTATTAGCAAATATCCATTTTATTAAGATGTAATCTATTTTCTAGTCTCAATGTTTCCATTAATCAGCATAATTTTCCAATATACACACTTCTATAACATAGTAAAATTAAACCGTATTAAGCAAAAGAGAAATACTTGTAATTTTCTATTTGGTCTTTGTGGACTGCTAATGTGAAATATGGTTAGAAGAATTCAACATGTATAGAATTCTATACTAACAGATAGGCATTTGCATATCAGTCCATTATATGAACCTGGTAAATCCAACATTAGGGATGCAGGGGGCCAAGGGACCTTTGTGGCATTATCATACAGATGGCAAGTACCAATCTTGGATGGGATTGGCTTTCCATCAGAGATTAAAACCACACATTCATCTAGAGCCAATTTAGAGAATTGTGTAATCCGCATGTTTTTGTAATATGAGAGAGAACCCACACAAACACGTGAACACCCTAAAGACTCCATATGGACTGTGAATGGGCTGTATTGAGATGTACTGCAGTTTTCACTTTTATTGGAGTCTTCATAATTGTCAGAACCCATCTTTCTACTATAGTATTAAAAAGTAGTGGTGGTAAATGGCAATGGTTCGGTTTATTTACTGTACTGGAAAGACCAATAGAACAAGAAATGAATCGAACTACTTCAAATGGTGACCTGGTTTTGGGATACCAAACATCACTTTATTGAGCCTTACTGTACTGTATGCTTTAGTAATCTGAAAGTATAATGTGACATTAAAAGAAATGGGAAAAACCTAGTTGAGTTAAAGACCTAATGTAAGTAAGTCTGGTCTAAACAGACCCCCCTCCAGGGTAGTACACTCATCATGGATATGTTTAATATAAAAATGTTAGCTTATTCAGGGCAGGGTTGCAGGGCAGCTGGACCCAATCCCAGCAAACATTGGATGCAAAGCAGGAGCAAGACTTTTTTTTTTTTTTTTTACTTGCACTGCGTTTTTATTGCTCTTTAATTAATATTGTCTTTATCAGTATGCTGCTGCTGGAGTATGTGAATTTCCCCTTGGGGATTAATAAAGTATCTATCTATCTATCTATCTATCTATCTATCTATCTATCTATCTATCTATCTATCTATCTATCTATCTATCTATCTATCTATCTATCTATCTATCTATCTATCTATCTATCTATCTATGGTGCTGCCCATCATAGGATGAAGACAAACTAAGGGCAAATTTGGCAGTGCTAATTTATCTAATTTGCATGTCTTAGAACTGTGGCAGGAAACTAGAGGACAAGAAGGAAACCCACTCAGACATGGGGAGAGCATGCAAAGTCCATGTGGAGAGCACTCCAGATGTGAACCCTGATCTCCTTGTTGTTAGGCAGAAGCCATGCGAACTCTGCACCACCATGTCACTCGGAAAAGAATATTAATTTGGTTATTAATTGCTGGTTAAACTAGTATGTTTCCTCCTTTCTATTCCTGCCATTCATTTGAGCACAATGCACATTTTAATCGCTGCAAACCTTGATAAATGAATTGGTTCTCAGGAACGTGAGAACCAGTGACAGCTCAGCATGACATGTACTATATGGGAAGCACACTAAAGAATAAAGGTTTATTCTCCTTGCTTCCAATGATACTCCCTTCCATGATCTGCATTTCTGCTTATTGCTTCAGCTTTCATTATTTATTGGCACCTATTAATTATTTTCAACATAGTTATTCAATCCTGAACAATAACTAAACATCTACAATTATCTCCTTACCGTTATTATACTTTTTTCTGTAGGTATTCAGCTTTTATTTTATTATGTTTGCAGAGAGCATGCCTTGCAAAAATTAGTTGTGCATATCATTATATTTTTCAAATTATATGCTTAAAACCATCAGTTTAAAACCTGATGTCATGCCAGCCTGAATAATAATTATGGCTGCTGGATTAGTGGATCCATTTGTAGTTTCTGTAACTTATATTCTGAGAATATTGCAAGAATTGTGTAACAACTAACCCCTGCCTGAAAAATACCACTTATTGTTACAGCAAGGGACAAGAGTGGAGATATTTACACACAAACCTCAAGGCTTTCAGTCTTTATCCAGTATATCCAGAACTTGTGTATAAGACATTTTTAAAAATCCCCTCAGAGAAATGCACAAATGGACTAAAGGAAATCAAATTATTAACTTTATTTGAGGTGCTGGTGCTGTACTGATTATCACTGCTGCCTCAAAGGTCTAGGACACTAGATTTGATTTCTTGCCTGGTCAGCTTCTGTATGGAGTTTTCAGGTTCTCTCAGTACCGATGTGGGTTTCTCCATGTACTTTTATGACATTTCAATAATACACTCTTTTACATTAAACTGGTCCAATATGGGTATGAGAGTGGATGTGCCCTGTCCATATAGCACCTTATACTACTAGGAATCTCTACAGAACCTTGAAATAAGTTCAGAAAAAAGACGGAGAGATGCTTCCCTCTTTCTCCCTTCACTCCAACATTCAAACCACCCACCTTCAGTAATGAATGTCCAAGCAACAAAATGTAGTAAGGTCATTCATTCAATATACCTGTCAGAGCAAACCCTCCTTAATGCATGTTTCAGAAATGTTACTTAGGTAGTTGCTGCTTCTTGAAGTTGGCTTCTAATTGTACAGTACTAATGTTGCATGTCAGTGATATCAATGAACATACCATGATGGAGCCATTTATCAAGCTCAGCCTGGAAGATGAGGGAAGGTGAGCTACATTAAAAGATGCAAACCTGTTTTTAACAGTTAGCCATCCCAAACATGGCATGACTGGATATTTGGTATTTACATTTACATTTACATCATTTAGCAGACGCTCTTATCCAGAGCGACTTACAACAGTGCTTAGTAGTCTACGACTGTTCTTCAGTCTTTAAGGCTAGGATTAAATCTACTGTCATTAAACAAGTTACCGCTGACCAAGTTGTACACAAAACCATGCTAGAAGAAAATAATAGTAAGTTGTTAGTACTTGGAGTTAGTACAATTTTTTTTTTTTTTTTTTTGAGAAAAGGGTAGAAAAAAGTATGGGGACTTTAGTCCCCCAAGTGCTGTTTAAAGAAGTGTGTCTTCAGACGACGTTTGAAGACAGTGAGGGTCTCCGCTGTTCGTACAGCAAGAGGAAGTTCGTTCCACCACTGAGGAGCCAACACTGCAAAGAGTCTTGATGCATGTCGTCCTCTTCTTTTAAGTAAGGGTGGTTCGAGACGAGCAGTGCTTGATGTTCTGAGAGAGCGAGAAGTGACACGCTGCTTAACCAGTGCTGATATGTAAGGTGGTGCAGTTCCAGTTTTGGCCTTAAAGGCAAGTGTTAGGGTTTTGAACCTGATGCAGGCAGCCACAGGGAGCCAGTGCAGGTTCCGCAGCAGATGTGTAGTGTGTGAGAATTTGGGAACATTAAAAATGAGTCTTGCAGCTGCATTCTGGATCAATTGAAGTGGTCGTGTTATTGCTGAAAATATAGTGCAAAAATAGTACTTTTCTGATTTTATAGTTATTATTCTGATTTAGTAACTGTTTTTATGTATCTTCCTGGGACATATTTTAAATATTTTAGATCAAGTGCACAGGCAAGTAATGAAATTGATGGTGAAATAAACTGACAGTATCCTATCTTATTACATACATTGCAAACATTTTAATCAAATCTGTAATTAGTGTATACTGTTTACATTTTAAATACTTTATGAAAATATAAACTTAACAAATAAACTTAGGTGATAGTGTTCAATAGATAACATTAGAGGATAGTCTTTACTACAACATTTGTAAAAGAGATTTAGGCCCAATACCTGGTGAAGTCAAAGCATTTTCCCTACTGCATATAAGTTAAAAATAATAAACATTCAAAATGTATACACAGGAAGTGCTGCAGGAAGCTCATCAGGGAGCACCTGAAGCACATCCGCGTGCATCCATTCAAGGAGCTGGAGCTGGGAGGCAGAGGACAGAGCATGCGATAGAGGGTTGGAGGCAGCAGAAGAAAAGACGGAAAGTCAAAGGAAAGAAAAAGAATTGAGTTGTATCTGATTGGTGCACTGTGTGAGGTGCTATAAAGGAAAGAACTTAAAAGAAAAAGCGTTAGTTTTGTCAGTGTGCCTGTTGTGTCTGTCTGTGTCAGAATGAGTGGCTGCTATGTCCTCTATCATTGTATATATATATATATATATATATATATATATATATATATATATATATATATATATATACATACAGATTTTGGTATAGTTAATAATCTTGTGAAATGGCAGAATAACATGGGAAGGATGGCAGAGAGTGAGGAGGCAGCAAAAACAACTGAAGAAGACATGGACAAGCTTCAGAACTGTGCAATCACTTGGAAAATGTAGTTTAACATAGAAAAGTGCAAAATGGTACACTTTGGGCAAAAGAAATGTCATTTAATAATACAAGATGGGAGACACTGTCCTAAAGGAAACAACCTCTGATACGGACTTACGGGTTTATGTTGACACATTTTCATCATCTAAGGAATGCACAGAAACTTTTACATAGGCAAATAAAATGTTAGGTTTTATCATAAAAAGTGCTGAATATAAATTGAGGGACATTATACATAGACTACATAATGTACTACTGATACAACATCTGGAGTATTGTGTGCAGTTCTGATCACCATGCGACAACATAGCACTTGAAGCTGTGCAGAGGAAAGCAACCAAGTGCATCCCAGGACTGCAGGACATGTCCTACTCTGACAGACTGAGAGAATTAAACCTGTTTAGTCTCAAGTAGAGGAGACAACATGTGGACCTATTCCAGGTCTTCAAAATCTTCAAAGACGATGATAAAGTAGATCTGGCAGGATTCTTTCAACTTAATGGTGAATTGCATTCTCGAGTACACCAGTGGAAATTAAGGTGCATTTAGTACTGAACATAGAAAGCAGTTCTTGACTCAAAGATTTGTGGGGATCTGGAACAAACTACTGAGTCATGTAGGTGAAGCAGAAACTTTGACAACCTTTTAGAAGATCTGAATGAGACACTGGGGGAGCTTATATATTTTTCATTGCAATGAAACAGCTGCCTGTTAAAACTATGATTTCCATGAGGCCCAAAAGGTGTCCAATTGGGAACTTAAATACCAAGGGGAACACATGGCTTTGTGAGGCAGTCTCCAATTGTCCATCCACTATATTGGCATCCTGCCCAGGTATGGAACCAGCATCGAGCCCATCTCTCTATTATAAAAAAAAATCCTGGGAGAGAAAGACTAGGGAGACGAGACGTGATCTTCACATGAAGATCATGGAAGACACTTAAAAGACCCGCAAGACGAAAGAGATTGGCCACGGAGCATCTCGCGGGGACATACAACATGAGATTCTTACAAGACATGCCCTACTTACAACCAATATCAAATAAGACCACAGGCAGCAAAACATTCAGTCGAGTCAAGGCTTTGAGCACACACAGATCCAGGGCTCTCAGCGCATATAAAGTGTATAAGGACAATACATTATAAATAAAACATCGACGACTAAGCGAAGAAGAAAGAGCAGTGTGGAGAAAAGAGACTCAAAAGTGCTGCAGAGAAAAAAATGCAAAAAAGAAAAATAATAATCTAGGTGCAAATTCAGAAAATAATCATAATATATTCATAATATATAATAAGTAATAAACAGCCCGGAACAAGTGGAATTTAAAAAAAAGCACATCCAATTGGGCTCAGAATTTAAAGACAAAGAGTAAAAGACAAAGTAGAACTTCATAAAGACATTCAAAAACATTGGCGGTATACACATGCAGAGCAGGTTAGAGATTATGAAAGCAGTGGAATTCGAATGGCTCAAAAAGAAGTTGGCGTGATACAAATGCAGAGAAAGTTAAAGAATATGAAAGCTGGAAAATTAGAAATTATCAAAAAAAAAAGAAAGTAAAGATTGCAGTAGCAGAAACAAACGGACATTATTACTCGAAAAAAGGGAAAATAATCACCACGGACCAGGTGTCATTGAAAAAAAGCAGGATAAAGGTCAGAAATAAAAGACAAAGAGTAGAAAACAAAGTAAAACGTCACAAGGAGGTTAAAAAACAAGGACGCAAAACACATGCAGAGCAGGTTAGAGATAATGAAAACAATGGAATTCAAAAGACTCAAAAAAACGTAGGCATGAAACACATGCAGAGCAAGATACAGAATATAAAAGCAGAAAAAAACGGAAGTGTCAAAACAAAGAAAGTAAACATCGCATTAGCGCAAAAAAAGAGAAATTATTACTCAGAGAAATAACAAAAAGGCGAATAGAGATTGAATATATGGACACAGGTGATATGTCAGAAGTATGTAAATATTGTAAGGCTTTGAAGTTCAAGTCAGAGAATTTCAAAAAATGGGGTTTACCTCACATGCATTTATTGGTTACTTTGCAAAAAAAATTATTAACTGCTGATGATGTAGATTGTTTTGTCTGTGCTGAAATTCCAAACAGAGAAACCTATCCTGAATTATGGTACAAATGTCTCACGGACCTCATTTAAAAGATTCAGCATGTTTTTAATGAAGTTCTGAAATAAAAGTGAAACTAATGAAATAGCAACAATTCAAAAAAAAAAAAAACATCTTAAAAGTGTGTATCTGGAAAACCAAACACCGGGGTTGGCGAGCAAAGCGAGCAGGGGGCAAAGCCCCCTAGTCTTTCATAATACAATAATTTTATTCCTAACTGTTTATCTTGTATACATACCACAGACATGGATGCCATCATGAAAAATCCCCTCCATTCCATCCAGGAGACTCCCTCTGTGAGCACTTTTAGCCATTATACAACGGTGTGCTAAGAAGTGCCTCTGGGATTCTTTTCTGCCCACTGCCGACATACTCTAAGGTGATTTTGAAATTTCAGCACAATGTACATTTATTTACTTTTATTTATTGATTGATTGGCTTTATTATTTTTCCTTTGAGTCGATGTCCTTGTTTATATTTCTGCTGCTGTATACATCTGAATTTCCCCTTGGGATTAATAAAGTTTATGTCATCTAATCTAATCTAATGTTTTGATTTATTGTTCTTGCTATTCAGCTGGTAAGTTATACTTTTTTGTTATTACTCTGTTTGTTATTTTGCATTCTGGTACATTAAAATAGCTGTTTTATTGGAAAATTTCAGACTTCTCCTATTATTCTTAGTGCAGTCTAAGAGTCCATATCCCCTTTTCAGTCTGACCTCCAAATTCTGTAAATAATGAAGACACAGCAAGATGGGATAGTCTGATGTTACCATGTTTAATGACAGGATCCAAAATTAAGCTGGTGATCAACAGTCTGCCTTCATCCATTGTTAACTACCAACTGTTACCATGTCCATGTTGTTAACACGCCATTCTTTAATCTTTTTGTAGGCTGTAAGTGGTGGGGTCATAGGTGGATTTGGAGACAAGATCTTTTTGCAGGTTGTGGGCTTTCTAGATGACGAAAAGCAGAAAACAGGTAAGTAGCTGTTTTACATCAAAATCAAATTTTTTTTTGGAAAATGTGCACATATATTTAGACAATTCTGAATTTACTGCATTCAACAAACTTAACTGGCCAAACGGGTGTTTTTGTATTATAAAGACAAGAATTTGATTATTAATAGATATTTCCGTATAAACTGCACTGCGGGGGAGCAAATTAGAATTCTACTTGGGTACCCCTTTTAATATTTGAAAAAGGGATTCTGTAACTAGATTATATGAGCACAGTATTACAACATCTGGTATTATACTCCTATATGCAATCTAACCTAATTTAACCACAAGGCACAACGCATTAAACAGGCCTGTATTGTGAGCAGTTGCATTGGGCAAAACCCACACGAGATAACAAGTTAATGCTACAAAGGGCTCAGGCAGGGCTCAAAGATACCAAGGTCACAATGATCTTTGATCCAATCCATAATGAAAAGCAGAACTTAAGGTCAGAAAAGAAAACTAGAATCAAAGCTAGACAACACCCGTACTATTAGCTTTTCTTTTTGTAATTGCAATTCATTAAATCAGAAAAGTGTTAATGCTTGAACATTTCACTCCTTATTTTAAACTGCAATCTTGTTTATGTAACACACTGATCAAATGTACAATATGTCGGTAGGAAATGTGCTACATCTGGGACCAAAAATTGTCAGTGTCCATTGAAAGGCACAAAAAACAATATAATTATTTAAAAAAAAGTTTGGAAACCAGACAAAATGAACTGTGAAGATGTTAAATATATTTGTAACACCCTGGAGGAGAGGGCTCCAGTACATCACACAGACTATCTGCATACAAAAAAACATATTGAATTTGGAATTTCCCTTTTACCTAACAGACCCACCTTTAGAAATATGGGAGAAAAAAATGGATTATCCAGTGGGAAAGCCAACACAGGCATTGGGAGAGTATATAAATCAAACATGAAAAATGACCAGGCATGGGATTCAAATCCAGAAAGTGAATCTATCAGGCAGCATTACTCAACTACTGTGCCACCTACAGCCTGAATCTGTGATAAAGGTGCACATTAAACTTGTTTCAGCCCTATTTTTGAAAAAGCCCTTGTATAATGAAAGTTATGTCATGAAGGAGATGCTTTAAGAAATATAAAATGCAAGATATGTACTATAGATAAAAACAAAGGTGAACAACTAGCAGCACTTTTTTGTATATGTCTTTAGACCTCCAGTAAGAGTAGAGCACTTTCTTCCATTTTAGTCATCAAAAGACTTGAAAAATGTACATTCGACACATCATTGAACTCCTACAGTAGAACCTATTAAGCCTGAACATCTTCAGCGTTTTCATCTTTTGCACTAAGTTTTAATTTGCTTTTTACTTCCCCACTGAGTTAATTAACAAGGCTCGCTTTAAACACTCCTTGAAACAGCTAATGGTCATTAAAAGCACTCAGTGCACAATTTGCACTCTAAGTCTACAGTGTTCATGTTTTTTTTTTTTTTTTTTCATTTTAACAACTTATGATCTAGTTTTGGAGTCAGCCATTATGCCAGTTTTGTATTATAAAAAAGAGGCTTTATGTCATAAGTGGAATACTGTAAAATGAACTCAAGCCAAAAATTTTCTCTGCATAAAGATTAAAAAATGAGCTATCTGATTTGATTTCACTGCATTGTCTATAGAAATGCATTTGGTGTGAAAAGACACAATTAAAGCTTTTACTGTATGTAAGGAGTTTACACGTTCATTTAGATGAGTGCACAAAGGAGACAAAGCACTGCACAAATTAATCTCTCAAAAATCATTACCGTATTTTCTGAACAAATTCAGAGTTTATCAGCAATGTTATCCTAATGATATGGTGCTACCACCCTGGTAGGGACAACTTTGGCCAAGGAGAGAATCCAATCTAATGCATGTCAAAAGGAGGTGGCCTTTCCAATCACAAAGATACTGTTCTTTTTATTTCTTTTACACATGATGGCATATGGAAGTATTGATGAAGATGCTACTTTGTGTGTATGCATTTACATATTGTCCCAGAACAGTATACATGCATCACTGCTGTTCTTACGACTGTTTTAAAAACCTCACCTTTAACTTTCACCCTAATTCTTCAATCACACAATACTCCTGATACCTTCTTCCAATTGTTTCCATCCACATTGCACTCTATAGGTTAGCTATGCATCTAGCTATGCATATTGGGCTACCACTGATCCTAGATATTTAAATATATCCACTCTTTGCAATAGTTCTCCCTGCAGGCTAACTTCTGAATCCTGATCATCATTAAACCTCATATATTCTGCCTTCTTATTATTTATCTTCAATCCTCTATCTTCCAAAGTCCTTCTTCATTCTTCCAACTTCCTCTCCACTTCCTATTTTCTGGTTCTGCAGAACACAATGTCATCAGCAAAAAGCATGCACCAGGGAAATTAGTCTTTTAGGCTAATTAGGCGGAGTGGTGGCTCTGAGGCTAGGGATCTGCACTGGTAATCAGAAGGTTGCCGGTTCAAATCTTGTAAATGCCAATAGGAAATCTGCTCAGGTGGGTCCTTGAGCCCTAACCTGCAATTGCTGAGCACTTTGAGTAGTGAGAAAAGCACTATATAAATGCAAAGAATTATTATTATTTTATCCCATGACTCAACGCGTCCATAACCAGATCAAACAGAGATGGACTTAAAGAAGATCCCTTGAGCAGACTTTCTCTAACTGGGATCTTGCCAAATGATCTGAAAGTATAATAGTTATAGGTGCTTTCTCCATTTACCTATTAAGCTGGTAGTGCTATAACAGCTGAGGCCACAAGGCAGCATCATCATAAAAATGCATAATTTATAGTGGCTAGGCAAGCAGTGGCCTTCTTTTGCTTCAGTGGATTTTGGTTTTATCTCAAATGGTGCAGATGAAAACACAGATTTTCATTAGGCAGCAAATTTGTTATTATTTGTACATGAGAAGGTTTGTCATGAAGAAATGAAAAAATTTAGATAAATTAAATAATATTAATAAAAATAATTAAATCATTTAAAATTAAACTTAAAGACTTCTACTTCTTTCAGCTGTTCCCGTTAGGTGTTGCCACAGCGGATCATCTTCTTCCATATCTTTCTGTCCTCTGTATCTTGTTCTGTGACACCCAGCACCTGCATGTCCTCTCTCACCACATCCATAAACCTTCTCTTAGGCCTTCCTCTTTTCCTTTTTCCTGGCAGCTCTATCCTTAACATCCTTCTCCCAATATACTCAGCACCTATCCTCTGCACATGTCCAAACCAACACAATCTCCCCTCTGTGACTTTCTCTCCCAAACGTCCAACTTGAGCTGACCCTCTAATGTACTCATTTCTAATCCTATCCATCCTCATCAGACCCAGTGCAAATCTTAGCATCTTTAACTCTGCTACCTCCAGCTCTGTCTCCTGCTTTCTGGTCAGTGCCACCGTCTCCAACCCATATAACATAGCTGGTTTCACTACTGTCCGGTAGACCTTCCCTTTATGCTGATAACCGTCTGTCACAAATCACTCCTGACACTCTTCTCCACCCATTCCACCCTGCCTGCACTCTCTTTTTCACCTCTCTTCCACAATCCCCATTACTCTGTAGTGTTGATCCCAAGTATTTAAACTCATACACCTTCGCCAACTCTCATTTACACACATGTATTCTGTCTTGTTCCTACTGACCTTCATTCCTCTCCTCTCTAGAGCATATCTCTACCTCTCCAGTGTCTCCTTAACCTGCTCCCTACTATCGCTACAGATCACAATGTTAAACTTAAAATTAAACTTAAAGATTGGCCGATACTAATCCACTCTGGTCTATGAAACTTTATATTCTTTTTTTAGAATAATAAAATATGATAGACACTAACAAAGCTATATGACATCAACAAAACAGATTTAGATTATCTAACCTATCTAATCCAGACCAGAGTCATGGCAGGATGTGCTGGAGCTTAACCCAGCTAGCACAGGTTGCAAGGCAGGAACAAACCCTGGACAGGGACGCAGTCTATTGCTGAGTCAAGACACACACACATTTCATCTAACCCACATGTCTTTGGAAAGTGGGAGGAAAACAGTGCACCTGGAGGGAAACTCATGCAAACATGAGGTGAATGCACAAACTCCATGCAGGGAGCATCCAGGATGTGAACCATGGTCTTCTTAATGCAACGCAACATCACTACCACTGCGCCACCCCAACAGAATTCAGAAGAGTTTTGGAAAAGTATTCACATTCCTTAGCTACACTAGAAAGAGTTTGGCTGCTGACTTGCATTAACAGCAAGCAGGCAAGAAGTCCTACCTGATAAGATAGACACATCATTTGCATTTAGGCCCAGGTGTGACTGAGCAGTTTATTTTAATTGAATTGTCGTATTAGTCTGCTCTTTCTTTCTTTCTTTCTTTCTTTCTTTCTTTCTTTCTTTCTTTCTTTCTTTCTTTCTTTCTTTCTTTCTTTCTTTCTTTCTTTCTTTCTTTCTTTCTTTCTTTCTTTCTTTCTCCCACTCTCTCTCTTGCTATTGAGTAACAAGCCCACTCATTTGTTTGCTGCTTCACAACTCTAGCAAGCCATAGCATTCAACAATGAAGCTTTTTCTTCCTGGGCACTAACTGGGTGTTTTTTTGCCCTGCTGACCACAAACAATTGCCTTTAAATTTTCCTGTCACAAACTGTTTATTCCAATCACCTTTTTTTTGTGACTATCTCTCATGTTATATGTACACATACATACTACAACAACTACAACTGGAACGTCTGTGGTGGTGATCTAAAAGTAATGGTACTGCTACTAGGAATGCGACCATAAGACATTGCAAATGGTTGGGGCAGCCAACTGCATAATTTTCACAGCTGCAAAACTGATGCCAAAGCACAGACATGTTCATACAACAGAGTCCAAAACAGAACTGATTCATTCTACACAAGATGGCAGCTTTAAAGGCCTGTAGAGGAAGTGATGTCATCACTTCAGAACTGGAAATGACGTTGTTGGCTGCCCCAGAGCCAGGCAGGATTTCCCTAGAATGGTCTGCAAAAGATCAAGAGGGAGAATTAGTGCAACTCGCCACCCCCCAGTCCAGTGTGGAATTACATGTACTCAAGCCCTTTAGTTGTCTCCTAAACACACGTGTGTGACAGGACCCCCGCCCCTCAGCCCAGACCCATCGGGTCAGGCGTCCTGCACAGAGAGGTCATGAATAGACAGAGCATTGGCGTTGGTGTGGAGAGAACCCTTCCAATGAACGAACAAGAACTTATAAGGTTGCAGATCAAGGAACCACCTAGTGACTTGAGGGTTGGACTCCTTATGCAGGGCCATCCACCGTAAAGGTGCATGGTCCATGACAAGTGTAAACTCCCAACCCAAGAGGTAGTACCTCAACTGTATAATTGCCCACTTAATCGCAAGAGCCTCTCTTTCCACTGCCGCATACCTGGTCTCCTGATCCAGCAGTTTCCGGCTCAGGAACATGACGGGGTGTTCGGTACCATCAACGTTTTGGCTCAGCACTACCCCTAGGCCTGTGTCCGAAGCGTCCATCTGGAGGATAAAAAGAAGCGAAAAGTCAGGTGCCTTCAAAACAGGTGCTGACGTCAGGGCCCTTTTTAAGTCACTGAATGCAGCTTCCGTCTTATTGGTCCATACTACAATGTTGGGAGCCCTCTTTTTTGTTAAATCACTCAAGGGCACAGCTCTCTCCGAAAAGCGCAGTACAAACTGGCGGTAGTACCCAGCTAAACCGAGAAATGCTTGAATCTGCCACTTTGTTCGCAGACAGGGCCATTTCAAAATGGCATCTATTTTAGAGCACTGCAGCTTCACCGTACCAGGACCCACCAGGTAACCCAAATATTTGGCTTCTCTCAACCCAAAGAAACATTTTTTTGGATTGATTCGAAGACTGGCTTCATCTAGCATTCGTAATACCGCTCGGATGTGCTGCATGTGTTCCTTCCAGGTGCTGGAACAGATGACGATGTCATCCAGGTAAGCAGCACTATACGTATTATGGGGGCGGAGCACTTTGTCCACCAGATGCTGGAAAGTTGCAGGAGCCCCATGCAACCCGAATGGAAGGACACAATACTGCCAGTGCCCACTAGGGGTGCTAAATGCGGTTTTAACCTTTGCGGAGTCCATTAAAGGAACCTGCCAGTACCCCTTGGTCATGTCAAGTGTGGTCAGATATTCAGCCTGCCCAAGTCTCTCAAGGAGGTCATCCACTCGAGGTATCGGATAAGCATTAAACTGTGAGACCTGATTAAGCCGATGGAAGTCATTGCAAAACCTCCAACTCCCATTGGGCTTAGAAACCAAGACTATTGGACTGGACCAGGGACTATGACATTCCCCTATGACACCTAGGTCCAGCATGCGCTTGATTTCCAGATCCACTTCAGCCTTCTTTGCCTCGGGAAGATGATAGGGGCACTCTCGGACTATAAACCCAGGTTTGGTCACAATGTCATGGGCAATCAGAGAGGTCCTTCCGGGTGTTTAGTCTATCACCTCCGGGATGGACGAGATAACTGCTTCGAGCTCTCGCCTCTGTCGGGCATTCAGATTAGAGCCGAAGTTAAGTGTGTTGGTCTGAGCAAATTATGAGCGGGGCTGGCCGGAGGAAGGATCAGGGTCCCTTTCCTTCCATGGCTTCAGCAGATTTACGTGATATATCCACTCGCTTGGCCGACAATTGGGCTGTTTCACCAAATAGTCGACGAGCCCTTTCCTCTCCTTAACTTCATATGGTCCCTGCCAATGGGTTAGTTTAGAATGGGAGGTGGGAACCAGCACCATGACCCGATCCCCCAGTTGGAACTCCTGGAGCGTCGTGCCATGGTCATAATAGCGGGCCTGTGCTGTTTGCGCCTTTTCCATGTGACTTTTTAATATGGGTCGAATTTACTCAAATCTATCGCGTAACTGCATGATATATTCTAAAATATTAGTCGAGGGAAGAGCCTCTCCTTCCCAACTTTCTTTTAAAATGTCCAATATGCCCTAGGGTTGTCGTCCATATAATAATTCAAAGGGTGAGAACCCCGTCGAGGCTTGTGGAACTTCCCTGTAGGCAAAGAGTTCGAGGAGGAGGAGTTGATTCCAATTCCTTCCATCCCCGCTGACCACCTTGCAAAGCATCTGTTTGAGAGTCTGATTAAACTCTCCACTAGACCATCGGTTTGAGGATGATACACTGCGGTCTTTAAGTGCTTTATTTTAAGTAACTTAGCTGTTTCCCTGAACGTCTCCAAGGAAAACAGCGTCCCTTGGTCTGTAAGGACTTCTTTAGGAATCCCAACTCATGCAAAGACCCCTATCAGTTCCTGTGTGATGGCTTTAGAATTAGCTGAGCGCAACGGAACAGCTTCTGGATATCGGGTCACATAATCCACAAGGACTAATATATATTTATGTCCTCTGGCCGAGGGTTCCAGGGGTCCCACTATATCGACCCCTATTCTTTCGAAAGGGACATCTATTAAGGGAAGGGGAACAAGAGGAGCACGGTCCCTCCTAGGAATTTGCCACAGCAGACACTCCGGACAAGAGATACAGAAGCAGCGAACCTCCTCGTTAATTCCCGGCCAATAAAATCAGAGCTTGATACCCTCTAATGTTTTCTCGGTGCCGAGGTGGCCTCCTAGGAGGTGGGCGTGCGCCAAATCACAAACCTGCCACCGGAAAGTCAGTGGGATTAGTAACAGCTTCTGCATACCCTTGTGCTCACTGACCCGATATAATAAATCATTTTCCATAACAAAGTGTGGCCCTTGTGGCATGGGCTGATTAGTGCTTTGGCCGTTGACTAGGACAACTGCATTCTTAGCAAACTTAAGGGAATCATCATTCCATTGTTCCCTTTTAAACAAGGCTGGTGTTTGTCTAAATTGGAAGCTTAACTCCGAAAGAGGGTCAGGTCTGACCTCAAGGGGCGGAGAGTCATCCCGCTCTGCCGAGACACAGACAGATGACGTAACAGTTTGTGACGGCCCGGGAAGCTCCCCATCGTCCTCTTGGCCCCCCCTATCTCTCTCTGCTGGCTGAATACACGGTGTGGAGAATTCCTGTCTGTTACTAGGCCCAATTTCATTTTAGGAAAGGTCAGTACTTCACCACTTTTACTATCAGACCAGTCCCGCCCGAGAATCACAGGCGAAAGGTGGAGTTGGGAGGACCGCTATGGTGATTTTTTTAACTGATCCTCCCTGGCTGATGAAACATCTGGAGGATTTATAGAAGTGGATATCCCCGTGTACACGGGTTATACTGGTCTTTGTTTTTATCCACTGTTGCAGTAGTATATACCGCCGATCAACAATTGAAATGTTGCTGCCGGAATCAAAAAGGGCTTCCACTTTAAATCCGTTAACAACGACCTCTCCCATATGAGCCATTGAGAAGGAGTTTGAAAGTGCACACAATCCAACCCCCTCTCTCCACTTGCATTCCACCTTGCTCCCAAGGGAGGACCGCGCCCGCGGAATCGGGGAATCCGGTGCAAACTCCAGTTTATGCCGAGGGGGCAGAGAAGGAGGGATGTAATCTCTACAGTGTCCGATAAAGGACCATTCTGCTCTCCCAAATTGCGAGGCTGTCCTAAATGTTTCTATGAGCCCAATGAGCTTGTTCATATTGGAAAAGTCTCCCCAAACCAGCTGGGTGAAATGGTCAGGAAGATTGCTGATAAACATGAAACAGGCTACCTTTTTTACTATTTGATAGGTGGAACACTCAGAGGGCTTTAACCACTTGGCCACCGTTTCCCATAGAGCATCAAGCTGCTCTTGGGTAGACCACTCAGGGTCTAGCCTCCATGTTTGCAGTGACTTCACCTGCTAGTCTGGGGAATCCCCACTTTGCTCTGGGGCCTTGGCCCCTGTGGGGAGGACAGCTCTCTTCTCCAAGAGAGCATAGTAAGTCCCCTTCGCTTCCCCCATAGAGACCAGCCCACATCTGTGTGTCCCATCGACACTCTCCCTATTTAATTTATGTGGCCCGGAATTAGTGAAAGGAAGTGGAGTCTGCACCGGTTCTTTCCGAACTCCTATGCAAAACCCCCACCCAGAAGCTCGGCCCCAGAACTCTCCCGCCTGGTCATGATTCAGGTCCTGTTCTGTTTTCTTCTGGGCTTTTATAATCCTGCCAGAAGAACGACCATAAGACATTGCGAAGGGTTGGAGCAGCCACCTGTATAATTTTTCCCGGCTGCAAAACTGATGCCAAAGCACAGACATGTTCATACAACAGAGTCCAAAACAGAACTGATTCATTCTACACAAGATGGCAGCTTTAAAGGCCCGTAGAGGAAGTGATATCATCGGGACCGGAACCGGACGTGATGTCGTTGGCTGCCCCAGAGCCAGGCGGGACTTCCCTAGAATGGTCTGCAAAAGATCGAGAGGGAGAATTATTGCACATCACCACCCCCTGGTCCGGCGTGGAATTACATGTACTCAAGCCCTTTAGTTGTCTCCTAAACACGCGTGTGTGACAATATGTACTGTATATCAAGTACTTTTGTTTAATTTGTGAATGGAACAGCCATGCTAAAGCGTCTCACTTCATTAAAAGAACCGCCTGCTCAGTTTGTTTTGCAGTGCAGAAAAGTGCCACACATAAACCACCCATTGACTTAAATATTAACCTTTGAAAAATTTTGTGGAAGCAAAAAACAAATAAGTGTGAAGCATTTCTATATCTGACATGCCATATTTGACAAATAACTAATGCCCTGATTGAGGAAGGGATTGTTGTTCCACAAATCAGGCACATCATCAATGAACAATGCTAGTGGGGTTGAATGAAATTATACAAAGGGCATTCAGGTGTGTTGTTGAGAATTCTCTTGGCAACTACAAAGCACCAAACTACATCCAGCTAGTTGACAGCATGCTTCAAGCATCCAGAACAATGAACTACAAGATTAATTTTCTGTGCTCACACTTGGACCTGCTAATCTTGGTGCCGTCAGTGATGAACATAGTGAAAGGTTTCACCAGGATATTACAACAATGGAAAAGCAGCATCAGGACAGGGAATCAGCACTTCAATGAGTACAAATGAAAATCATCAGCATAACATTTTAGTTCAGCTGAACTAATGCAATATTTTAGCATTCAACATGCTAAATTCAATTAAAGTTAATTTGATGATTCTGCACATTCCCATGTGACACAGTCAGCCTGAAATTGTTTTTGATTCTAGCTTGAACCTGTCGATCATAATCAGAATTTCTCAGGAAGAAAAATTTTTAAAAAGTTTGTTGTCCACTGATATTCAGCAGTTTTCCATGTGGGATTTGTACATTCTCCCTGTGTTGTGTTTTTTCCATGTACTCCAGTTTTCCTCTTACACTCCCAAAGACTTGTAGGTTAGTTTAATGGGCATTTCCAAATTTTCCCCTATATAAGTGCATGAGTGCACCCTATAATGGACTGGCACCCTGTCCAAAGCTGTTTCCTATCTTGCATCTAGTGCTACTGAGGTAGGCTGCAGATTTAAGCAGGTTTGACTAATTGAATAATTCTGGGTGGAATACCTGTCCATCAAGATTCATTGAGTTTACAGTCACCAGTATCTCAATATGACCATCTTTGCAGTGTGAGAGGAAACCAACGTAGCCAGAGACAGCTCCTGTGCACATGGTAAAAGCATGCAAACTTATCAGGTAGAAACTGAAATAATTTTGTCATTGCCCTATTGTGTCAGTCAATATTAATAATACATTATTTATGGTGTAGTGATTACAGTTGCTTTTTCATAGCTCTAGGAGCCTGGATTCAGCTCCCAGTCCTGACACTTTCCTTCCACATCCCAAGAACTTGTGCACAAGTGCTCCACCATGATTTTCACGGTGATTTTCACCAGTGATTTTCACCGGTATACACGGTTGGTTCTTCTTTGCCAGAATAAGTACCAGCTTCCTTCGACACGGAACTGGATTAAGCAGGTTTAATAATGAATGCTTGACTTGAATGGAATATGTTTTGCTTTGGAATCCCTGACAGCTCCTTTCAATGATTACAGTGCAAATAAAATTCAGAATGTCAGTGACAAGGCCAACTCAATTAACCCACTTTTCAAAAGGTTATTCTCTAACTTATTGTAGCTGTAAAAAATAATCTAGAAATAATCAGTAAATACACATCTACCCTAATCTTGCCTTTATGCAGAATGTAGGTCATGCGAGACAACAAGTATGCATGACAGTGGCCAAACTCTCTGCTTTTTACCTTAAGTATGCCTCAGGTTACAGCCTGATTATGTAACAAACATCTATTGAGAATGACTCTAGTCTGTCCACATCCTCATAAAGCTACGTGAATGAGTTAGGGTACCCAATTGCCATGGATGCTTAACATTCAGATTAAGCATTTTTTTCAATTTATACATACATAAATGATAATTTTATTAGTTTTGTTCTTCTGCCTTTTTTCATGGATGCAAAATGCAAGGATTACTTACAAACTTATTTATAATATTTTGCATGATCGATGCCCTGGCTAATTCATATGAGTGAGAAGATCATATGATCTAGTGTCAAAGCTTTGTGATGTGAGCAATATACAGTATATAATATTAAATTGCATTTACTTCTACAACAAACATTCCATAATATATTCAAATAATGATGCTTTGCAAAAAGTCAGTCTATAGGAAAAAGCGGTGCTCTTATTGTCAGTTTACATAATGGTATACAGTATAAATGAACTGAAATGTTCAATATCCAAAGGAAATAAAGTACTGTGAATCACTATATTATTGTGTTTCCTAATCCTGTGAAGTCAATGAAATCAATTATGTGCCTAGTTAAGAATTATAGTTGAAACAATGATACATTTAAAAATGTAAATACTAGATTTACACTATACAGTACATACATTATATATGTATATATATACTGTATATATATATATATATATACAGTATATGTATACTTTTACAGTATATATATATAAATATATATATATATATATATATACACACATATACACACTCACACACACAATTTTTTTTCATGTCTTTTGAGATTATCTGCAGCCTCTCAAAGCAACTGTGTTATCTGTATTATCTATTATCATATGTACTAGAATAACCATTTTACAGTTTACCAAGGGAATTTCTCAAATAACCAATTTAGAATTGTCTTTAATGCTTTCTCCTTGGCCCCTTGTCTATTTTGCTGTTTGGCCTATTCCTCGTGCAAACTCCTGATTTTGATTCTGGGGCTTGCTTACAGTTCGTTTTGCAGCTATTTCCCATACTGTATATTATTTTTTGTGTTTTTCTGATGTTATAGAACACAGCTTAATAGGATACTTGTTTGATATTTATAATTAGTGCTGGGCAATTGAAAAACGGAGACTCCAGTGAGTAATTCATACAAACATAAAAATGTTTTTTTTTCTAAGTAATCAAACTCTGAACAGCACTTAAGCATCTTAAGTAACAAAAAAAGAACTAATTGAGCTCCCTGTAAGCAAATTAGTCATCACTGTTTAGTATTCCAGAGCTTTAAAAGAAAACAATGCTTTTACCATATTACCAGTCAAGACTTTTTATTTTTCAAAACATGTTCTTTAGAGTCAGACTTCAATTTTCAAGTCATTCTTGCTGTTCTCTTATGAGATTGATTCTGCTTGAATAATTTACAGCAATAATGAGCACATGGTACCAATTTATTCTTAAGAGTAGATGCCTTACTCTTTATTTCTATCCATCAACCATCCTTTACTAATTTAAGTAATTTTCTATAAATTTTACTTTGCGTACATATTTTTAACAACCATTTGTTAATTATTTTGTGCTTTGTAATGGATCTCCTTTATATAGCCTATAGCTACTCACTATATAAATTAAAGTTTCACATTGCAGGGCTTCACTTTGATATGACCCTTGTCTAGTCTAATTTTGAGGAATACTTTTTTTATGTCGGGGAGGCATGGTGGCGCAGTGGGTAGCGCTGCTGCCTCGCAGTCAGGAGACCCCAGTGGAATTTGCATGTTCTCCCCATGTCTGTGTGGGTTTCCTCCGGGCACTCCGGTTTCCTCCCACAGTCCAAAGACATGCAGGTTAGGTGCATTGGCGATTCTAAATTGTCCCTAATGTGTGCTTGGTGTGTGTGTGTGCGTGCCCTGCGGAGGGCTGGCACCCTACCCAGGGTTTGTTTCCTGCCTTGTGCCCTGTGTTGGCTGGGATTGGCTCCAGCTGACCCCTGTGACCCTACAGTTAGGATATAGCGGGTTGAATAATGGATGGATGGATGGATGGAATTTTTTTATGTCTGTTTTTTAAATAGCTTAAATGTCTTTAAATAATTATTATTATCCATCCATCCATCCATTATCCTACCCGCTATATCCCAACTGTAGGGTCATGGGGGTCTGCAGGAGCCAATCCTATCCAACACAGGGCACAAGGCAGGAAACAAACCCCATGTAGGGCGCCAGCCCACCGCAGAATTATTATTATAAGTATATTTTTATTTTTCTCTGAAATTGTGAAAGTATTGGATTTATCTATAATTTACAGTAGTGCAAAGCATTTTCCTGTAATGTTTATTAAGAATTGGATATTGCAGTGCTTTTCATCCTTTATTCCTCAAAGGTTCCACAGTGTACCATGACAATATGACACCTTGAGTTCAGCGAAATTAAGGAAATGTTTGTAAACTTTACTGAACCCTGAGAAATTCAAAGGGGAAGCTAGTTTTCTGTGCCTTATAATGGTGCAGTGGTGTTTTAAGTGTTCATGTGGGCTAGGGAAGCATCTGCCAACTATGTTGGCCTTATTATTTTGGCCAAAAATGTGTTCTGAACTGTGAGGCAGCAGTGTGCCTCGAAGAACAACAGAAGACACAAATGTAATGATAACCACAAATAAAATAAAATATCATTACGCTCACAGTGTCCCAGGCTTGGGGCACACATTAGTCATGCGACAAAGCCGAGGCTTGTTTCATTGTTTGAAATCCTGACACCAGGGTGTCCTTCGAATGTCTTTTTTGTTTTCGAATCTTTATGCAGGTGCTTTGCACTTTTGTCTTTCAGTAAAAAGATAACAAAAACACTTCGTAAATACTAATAAATCTTTTGTTATTATTTCACAGGGTCTGATGTGTTTTCTTTCTCAGAGGTAGGAGGAAGGGCTCCTTTAAGGCTTATCACATGACTAATTATTCATGCAAATTAGCAATGTGGTGTTGCATGGCCAGTGCTCAGGGATCAGTGTTATATTTCCAGTGGGCGTACTCATAATATTATCATTATGGTCAGCTAAAGTACTTCTCAAATGAAAATACTATAAGTTTTTTTGTTTTGTTTTGTCTTTGTGTGTTTAAACGCAAGCAGGGTGGAAGGCTGGCGGACTGATCAGGTGGTGATGTCATGCATGTTTGAATCAGCTCCACAATGATCTTACAGTACATATGCCTAACAGTTCTGTGCATGGCTACTATAGCTCAGTGCTATCATACTGGCCTTGCCAGGTACCATGGGGCACTGGAGAAAAAAAATGTTCACCTAAACTGGCCATTGGGTGATTTTCAGGAAAATATTCAACAAACAAGGTCACCAGCAAAAGCAGCACATTCGCTGCGATAAATGCTTTGGTGAATGTTTTATCTTGGTAGAGTAATATATTACTCTACTTTCCTATTGTACTATTAATATGTAGCCTTTGTCAGAATGCCTCAGATCCCACAGACTAACCACTGTTTATAAGGCATTGTACCATATAACTTCTCCCCACCTTCCCTTCTACATGTATAACCTCAGACAATTAGGTGTAGTAAAAGACAAGCAGTTAAGTTACAATTTAAATAATGAATTATTGATAATATATGTAAAGTACATTTGAATATTGGCAACCATACAACCTGATAAATGGTGGTGTGTAGTTTCAGGCGGCACACAGACTTGTTAGTGACTTAAAATGTCTCTAGTTAAGTCCTCATTTTTGGTCAGCTTTCTTCAGAACAGGCCGCATGCCTGTCTCAATATGGCTGCCAAGCTGTGCTCTTCATTGTGTTGTCCTTTTCAGTTCATGGTGTGATGGTCTTCATCAGTTTGGTAAGAGAGAGAGAGTGAGGGAGTGAGCAAATTTATAGGTTTTCTGTCCAACCCCTAGAGCCAATAGGACACTGTGGTACTTAAAGGCTTCTGATACAAGCCAGTTCCAAACAGCCATACTTCAGACCAATGGGGGAATAGAATATCACACCTGCCCTCCAAACCATACGTTAAGGGAAAGCTTGGCAGTTAGGCAGCTTGGCTTTGTGTGGGAGTTGAGAGAGAGACTTTAACAGAGAAACATTAGCCAAACTGGTTTGAGGCACTACCCCCCAACCCTATCGTAAAATTCAAAGAGACCCATTCCTAAAAGGGGCAGTAAACATGAATGCTTCTCACTAATGTAACACTAATATTACATTGCTTTGCCTAAGTTACAAATAAAGACATACAATATATTTATCAACTTGTATGCAAAATTTCACATCACAACAGTGAATTTTGAAAATCCAAAAAAGGCCAAAATATTTCCCCTCTTGTATTTTTGCCTCAGTTCTGACAAAAGTGCTTGTTTTTGAACTTATATTTATGAACAAAACCTGCTAGTGCTTCTATGCTGTCTGTGTTTTTTAAAGCATAATACAAAATTAATAGGCAATTTCCAAAACAGTGCATTTGCGTTTATTAAATAAAAATTATTTTGCCATTTATTAATCATAATATAAATACAGTAGGCATTTTTTAGGGATTAATAATAACCAGAAATTACCAAAATCCAGAATTGGTCACTGCAGATATTTTTGTAGCTGCACTGCAAATTACCAAATTACTGTGCATATGTGGGGTGTATATCCAATTTTTGTTCAGACATGATGCAACACTGGAGATGCATTTTAGAATCAGGTGTAAATATAATCTAGCTAAACTATTTATGGAGTCATTCAGTATATGATACACACATTAAAGGGGGCTTTGAGAAAATAAAGGTTGTGTGTAAACATATTTTGAAATAATGATGAAATGGTCCACATTAAAAAAGTTCAAGAAAAGTTTGACACACTTGATCTAGCTTTATTTTTAGTTATTTAATTATTTTGCTGCTATTTTATAATTAATTTCAGTCATCATGTGGCTCCCTGAAATTTTATTGGGGCCCACTAATGGGCTGTGGTCCACCAGATATTGACCATTCCAAGCTATACCTTTGAATTTTTACCTATCGATATTTTTACTCTACAGCTTGTGGGATCTTTAATTCATTTTAGAGATTTGTTGCTGTGTTCCTCTCGGTTACAATAATATTGAGAAGGTGATGAAATACAGCACATGGAATAGCAAACAAATAAAATTTCTTTTTATAGAACCTTCATAAAGCTATTTAGGACAGAATAAGGACTGGAAAACCTCCAAATTGTGATGCATCCGAGTTGGACAAGGATAGCTCCTAATAGCTGCAAGTTATATGACTCACCATTGAGCCCAGAAGAGTCTGTCAGTAAATTAAACATATCTTATTTTGAAAACAATAAACAATGAAATAAATAAGTAAAGGAGAACTTAAAGTACTAAAATGCACCACCCACTCTGTCCGCAGGCTGAAACCCATGTCTGTCTACTGGGATATCTCGTCTAGTGGCATATGAACAAAAACCACACCCCCGCCACCATCCTATATCCATTGACTCTTCACATATCAACAGTATACCATTAACTAGTTCTCTGATCCATGTTGGTCTTTTGCCATACAATGGTGTCTTTGGGAGGATAACTTTTAAGAAAAAACTCCAACTCGCCCATGTTATTAGCAATAGTCTTTTTGACTGCATTAACATCAAGTGTGAACTTCCCCTACTGGATGTTTGGGCAAATTTAGAATAGGCTTTTCTAGTGTGTCTACCCTCTGTGGCATTGGAGTAGTATTGAAGAGCATTCACATTTGAGAGTTTTTCAGAGAAATCCGCCATTTCCTTTTAGGCACCACTACAGAAATGCAAAAATTCACTCTGATTGTCAGTGATATTGTCTCTCTTATTAAGATTTCCTTTGGGACTGTTACCTGATCTGGGCTGCCTTGGTGCTAGCCTTGTCCTGGAATCATCCTGTGGGTCATTAAAACAAACATACCAAAGTAGACGTTTAACTAGTTAGATGTAATGTGTTCTCTCCAGCACTGAATGAGGTTTAACAGTTTTATAGGAATAATCCACCAAAAATGATGTTACGTACCCCATCTTGTTTGAAGTAAATTTTTTACCTCATGTTTTCATGGAAAACAAGGACAAGAAAGTTTCTTAAATAATGGGCTTCAATGGAGGAGAGTTGGGGTCGACACTGAAGATCAAATCAAGAAGCAATATTAAAATTTCTGTGCAAAAAATTTCAAGCTACTCGTGTAATATAACTCACATGACATTTATGCAGTTGTATGATCACAATGTCCAAAACACGTGTATATTTACTAAAATATTTTGAAATAAATAGTTCTGTAAAATCAGAGAAATGAACGGAAGTGAAATGCATTCAGACACGACCAAGTTTTTAAATTGAAGATGCCCAGCAAGCAAAGGCCCTGTTTTCATTTCAAAGGTTCAAATCTGCGTGACTGTCACACCTCTTACATTAAATATTACTTTAAAGACAGTATACAACAAGAATGACAAACATTTTAAGAGCAACTGATATTCCTCGGTATATAAAACTATTCTGTTGAATTTTTCAGTAAAACAATAATGATACCAAGGTAAAAATTTCTAATTTAGCTGAGCACATATTTACTTTTTATTCTCATTTCTCGCACTAGTTTTTTTTTTAAATAAAATACTGTGGCATCATACTTAACTTAGTTTAAGACCCTTGGCTCATGAACTCTTTCATGAAAGTGAGAGCAGTGGGCATGTAAAATCTCACAGCCATAAGGCTAAATGGTCTTTAGAGAATTTAGAAATGTGTTACTAGTATAAACAACAGTCAGTACTATTATTTTAATTGTAGATTTAAACACACCTCTGAAAGCTGAAATTAAAACTTCTGCAAGGGCTCAGTAAGAAATGTAAACATTTAAGAGAATAAAAACTTGTTTAATTTAGTAGTTTTTCAAAAATATTATTTTATTGTATTAATTAATTAAATGTATTATTATTATTATAATAACCCCCTTGCCGCATACACACTTAACATAAAATATATAAAATACATATATTCTGGGATATATTCACACAGCCATTGGAAAATGTTTTACACCTCAACTTCACATTCAAATGCCTACATATGTGTATTGTTCTTGAACAGCTCATCACAACTCAGTTCTAAAGTGGAACCCTCGGGAAGCACAAGGCGGGTTTTTCTCATAAAGAAATGTAAGTATTCTAGACTTTAGCAGCAGAATACGTAGCCGCAGCATTCAGAATGTAATTGCAGTGTATTGAACAGTCCCTGTTAAGGTCGGAACAACTGAGCATTGAGGAAATGGAAACTACAGGAGAAATGTAAAGAGAATTTTATTTTAAAAATGTATGCATGAAAATATAATGTAACTATTTTAGCAACAAATACTCTATAGCGGGCGGCACGGTGGCGCAGTGGGTAGCACTGCTGCCTCGCAGTTAGGAGACCCTGGTTCGCTTCCCGGGTCCTCCCTGCGTGGAGTTTGCATGTTCTCCCTGTGTCTGCGTGGGTTTCCTCCGGGTACTCCAGTTTCCTTCCACAGTCCAAAGACATGCAGGTTAAGTGCATTGGTGATTCTAAATTGTCCCTAGTGTGTGCTTGGTGTGTGTGTGTCCTGTAGTGGGTTGGCACCCTGTCCGGGATTGGTTCCTGCCTTGCGCCCTGTGTTGGCTGGGATTGGCTCCAGCAGACCCCCGTGACCCTGTAGTTAGGATATAGCGGGTTGGAGAATGCATGGATGGATACTCTTTAGCATAAAATAGAATAAAAACAGACTAATTAAAGGTTAGAATACTTAATGCCTTCAACAATTATGCTATCAGAACCAACTATTATACAGTAAGTTTCTTTTGCTTTTGCTAAAGCCTATTAATCTCTAGCCCCCATGACCTGTACTGGGAAAAAAAAAAGTTCAGGTAAATTATTACTATACTCCATTATTTAACATTTAATGTATGTTAATTCAATCTAGGTAACTAAAGTGCTACCATAATACATAGAAAATAACAACAATAGAGTAAGATGCAGCACCGATTGTAGGCAAAATTGATTCTAATTATAGTAACTGGTTTTTGCTAAAGTTTCTCCTACCTTTATATCTTTTAGCTTTTCCTGTCTAAGAACTAGTTAACATTTTTCAGATTTAATATGATCATAATATACAGAACTCACACACGTCATGATTAAAGAAATCTTATTTATACAGGCAACTTCTAATGAATGTGTTGAAGTGTACATTAAAAAGGCTCATCCTTTGTGATCTTTTCAATTGTATACAAAGTACAAAGAGTAGAAAAGGAAAAATATACCTTGTCAGTTTAATAATGTAGGCTGTTTGATGTCTAATTGGATTACACACAGGAGAAGGTGCCTGGTGTAGGTTTCATTTGTAACAAAACAGTACAAGCTAAATGCAAGCATCCCTTGAAGCAAAGCACAAAAGGCTTTAATTTTCGCTGTAACAAATTGCAGAAATTTTAGAAATGAATCAGAAGATATGAGCTGACAGCACAGTATTAAATGATGTATATGCCTATTGTTTTTTGTTTTATGAAAATGCTGTAAATGTATAATTTGTCTTTAATATTCTGATCCAATTAGCATCTTGCTTAGCTCCCATTATAGACAGAAGCGGATAGTGGAGGAGTTTTCAGTTATATGTGCTCTTTAAAAAATAATTTGATGCTGTAGGCAAGGCTCTTCTGGTAATTTTACAAATGTAAGTTTAGTTGTGCTTTTTTTTGATTTGCAGCTACTACCTTCTTTCTGTCATGGTAGTACTTTTTCTGGGCACAACTATAATTGGTGGCTTTTGTCTCTGTTTTTCAAATCTAGGTGGTCTGACATTTTATTTAAAGTTTACATTTATAAATTTGACATTTAATATTTTTTTAATTCTCTCAGCTTCCTAAATTAGATATGTAAAAAGTTATAACAGGCTATGCTTTATTTTAAGCACCTCAGAGATGTGCTTTTATGTGATTAGACATTCACATTGGAAACATGGGAAATGTTTCATTATATACAAATAAATATTAGGGATCATCAACTATAAAGCTCAATTGCTAATCCTTAATTACATAAAGCTTTCTAATACAATCACTGTGAATGTCAAAGTATAGGGATGATTTCCTTTTGTATTTTATCTTGACAGCTATTGCACGCATAGGACTTTTGAGAAAAGTGAACTATTAAAATAGATAGAATCAACAGTTCAACAGTTAAGGAAACAAATTGCCCCTGGCTTCACTCTTTCTGAAATACAGATTTAAAACTTGCAAAACAGCTGGAAAATAAAAATGTCTATGACAGATGATTCTATAAGTAGTAGTTGCCACTACATCTGCAAAATAGCTTTGAAAGGAACAATATGCTAACGGGGATTGCAGTTAAAAGCATATGTTTTGCTTTAAGTTACATTTTCTTTGTTCATACGAGAAAAAAATCAAAATTGCCTCTGCATTAAGAAGACCTCTCGTTCATGCAGATAAAAATGTCTTTGAAACAAATAATTTGATTTTAAGCACTTCCATTATAAATAACAAGATGTATAAAGTACTGATTGATGTAAGCAGTAATGAGCCTTACTGCTACTAAAGGCCAACAGGCACATCCTTTAATCTTCAAACACATCAGATGTGTTGTCCGATAACTAAATCTTAACATGAACCAGGTTGCTTTGGGGCATGGGTACATTTTAAAAAGGATGGTATATCTACAAAGCTACTGTCCTTTTCAGACACTAGACACCAGATATGCACTACATGAAAAAAACTAACTGCGTTAGCATGGAAAGAACAAAGTTTTCATGTAAATACAAGTCATCATATAACTCACATAAATTCAACTGGCAGAAGGCTTAGCAATGGCCTGCTTTCTGTATCTATGACATTCACAGATTCTTTCTGCATTGCATGATCTTTTTCCCTCCCAAAACATAAAAATGCAGAAGTTGGTTTAATCTTAGACTTTAATTTGGCCCATTATGAATTGGGGATTATGGGTGCCCTGCAAATGCTGCTTCTTGATCTGGTATCTCGTTACTCACTAATGGATTGAGGGAGTTTGAAAACAGATAAATAGTTGCATGATAAATAGTTAAAGTAAAAACTTACAGAACATTACACACTCATTTCTTCAAGTATTGTTTAACAATTTATTTACTTTTTAGTTTGAATGTACTGTATAATAAATATAATTTTGCTTTTTATTATTGACACTTGATAGATTTATACACACATATTCATTAAGTACTCTTTATATATTGAGTTGATTGACCATGGTTCTTTAAGGTATTTTTAAATAAAAAAACAAATTTGATGTGAGCGTCAGTAGGCTTTGCACTCTAGGAACCAAGTTACATGAACTATTCTGTAACATTTCAGTAATTATTTACCGCTCTGATGTTAATCTTTCAGATGATAAAATAAATCATTATGATAACAATTGACAAGAAGAATTCATAATTAATTGCAGAATTACGGTATTTGAGGGTTCCTCTAGATGCTTCTTTCTCTTGCACGATTTGGCTCAAAAACTAATCAACACATTGTCATCTCGTAACAGGCTCAAGTTTTGAGTTTGGTATTTTTATGTCCAGCTGTTTTAGCTCTAGACCGTCAAGAAACTGACACATACACACACCCACCATTGAGATATATATGTTTTCAGTATTAAGGAACCATAAAACATCGAAAACCGGAGATCGAAATTTTTGAAGAGTCTAAAACTTTTGCTCCTCCCCTGTAGACGATAGGTTATGGTGGGGGAGGGCGCAAAGCGAAATTTAAGGCAGACATTATTTGACTATACAGTAATTCTGTTTTTCATGGGATCTCTGAAAAATTTCCAACCGTCATTTTTTTCTCTTATTAAAAAAAAATTATCCCTGTTTCAAATGTTAACAGTGTATTGCTCCATTTAAAAAAATGTCTAATATAAGAGAATACATTCAGTTCAAGTATATTTAAGGAAAAAAACAGTTGTATTTGGAAGCAATACATAAAAGTATCACATTGATATTTAGGTTAAAAAAACATCAACATGCATCCTTGAATATACTAATATATTAATATATTAAATTATAACTACTGATCACTCCCTACATCAAAATAATTGAAAATAGAAATTTCTGTATGTTTTACATACAGTACATAATGTATGTAACTCGTAAAAATTTAGCAAACTTCTCTTCTTGGTTCAGTTAGCCTGTTATTAAACTTTTGTAATGAATATTCTCTAACCTCCCAGGTTCTGCTCAATATCAAAGGTGTTCATTCAGTTTTATTAGAGACAAAGAGTGTGTGGCTTTATTGCATACAACCTGGGATTGATTAGTCTCCCAATCAGGACAAGTTCTTCCAACTCACACCCACAATGAGAAAGTCAGCCTGCAGAACTCTGCAGCCTTAAATTGAGTTCAGAAGGTTCAAAATACTGAGATATTTTAAGTAGCTGTTCTACTCTAGTGGTAGGATTTTGTTTGTTTGTTTTTGGATTTTTTAAGGTAGGTAGTTTTAGGTTTTTAAATTGGATACTATGCCAAATAATGCATGTCTAATGCATAATGTTAAAGAACAGGCACATTATCTGATTCATTTTGGGTATTAATAGCACTAAACCTTTCAATTACCACTGAAAAACAAAATGTTAGAAGATGGCTGGTTGCCCCCATTCCAAAACATGACTTAGAGCACAGTGTTTTAGCCAAATGCTGTATGGTAAAAACCAAAACATTTGCAACATGCAAAATAAAAGTAATAAATAAAAAAATTAATATATAAGAATCTTTTTTTTTGGAAATGAAATTGTTGCATGTTATTGGAGGATGCCTTTAAATAAAAATTATGTATATATTGAGATGTTAATGTTTATATATAAATGAGTTTGCTAATTACTATGAAGGCAGATGTTGTAATTCATTACTTTGTAAGATTTTAATATATGAAATCTGTAAAATATTGATCCTCTCTGTTAATGAAGTATGAAGGGGCAATCAATTTATATCTAGAAATAGTGCAATATAAATGTGCTCAATGACTAAACTTTATAATATTTTCTTTACTTATTTGAAGAGAAACCTTTCCTCTAGAGGTTTTAACAAACAAGATTTCCTCCTCTATGTGCCGGGCAAGATAAATATCTATACTTGGTTCAGAAGCTGAAGGAATCATAACCTGCTTTTTTATTTTTGTGAACTTCTTTACTTTTTGAAGAAATCTCAAAATAATTCTGAATCTATCAGTTTTTATTTATTTTAAGTGACAGAATAAGAAATGCCAACAAGAACTTCTTTAAGCAATTTTACTTTTTGTAACTTTTCCATACTTTGACTCATTTTTTTATTTATTTTTTACTCCTTTACCCTAGGCATTGAAATTAATTTCATGGTTATTTGGCATTTCTTCTTACATAAATATAATAATTTAGGATTGAAAACATCCAAAATGTTTCTGCCAGTGTTATTTAAACCTGGACTCCTTAATAATAAGGTGACAGTGAATAATACATTCATCTATTTATAAAATGGATTTAGTTTAATCGCTTATTTACTGTCGATATAGTGCTTTGCTTCAAGGGATGCTTGCATTATGTTTATGTTTAAGTATTCTAGCTACCTTATCTCGAATTGGATGCTTTCAAGATTTTATACTCAAAAGATCTTTTTATGAAAGACTTTTTTACTCTGTTTCATATATATAAATATTGAAAGGGCACTGGCCTGGATACCAAATTTAAAAGGATATTGAGCACTTGACGGGCCTTTAAAAATAATTTTAATGTAGTTTGGCAGTCACCGAAAGTCAGTCTTACTGTCAGTGGGAAGAAGATTATGACTTGGGCATGAGACCATAGAAACACTGTATGACCCAGACGTTTTGCTCCAAAACTGCATACTCCAAGTGAAATTTTCAGGCAAAGAGGCATGAAGTCAGAAGAATTTATTTTCACCAGAAGGTGTATAAAAAGTAAAGTACACCATAAACTGCTGCACATTTTGAAGCGCAGGTTGGACAGATTGATGCTGCATGACAATATCATAGTCTTGCTTTGCACTCACTGTATGTCTGCCTTTCTGGACTGTAATCTCCTCCAGTACCACACTGGAAGTGCACAATATATTTCTAAAGGATACCAGCGACAACTCCTCCAATTCTGTCCTACATGAAATCCTAGCTACTTCCTCCTCAGTTTCAACAACCCT
Organism: Erpetoichthys calabaricus; assembly: GCF_900747795.2. Classification (NCBI taxonomy): domain Eukaryota; kingdom Metazoa; phylum Chordata; class Cladistia; order Polypteriformes; family Polypteridae; genus Erpetoichthys; species Erpetoichthys calabaricus. Next base: position 104,974,453 of record NC_041397.2, on the reverse strand, counting down.
GTACTTGTTTGAGTTTGAAATTGATTTTGATGATTTTATTTTGATGTGAATGTTTTGGCGTTTCTGCAGTTTTACAGTCTCCAAAAATTAAGTTCTGATTTTGACTTTACGTCCTATTATAGCTTGTATATTTTGGCTAAAATATAATTTTACCAATTAGTGTGTTGCCTAAAGAAAACATTTTTTACTTCAAATAAAAGACACAATTATTAGACCATTTTCTTTTTAGGCAAACTAAATAATTCTTTTGGATGTTCTGTTTTTAAAATAGGACTACCAACGGTGATTAGCATTGCTATCCAACACATTCTGTGCACTTTTCAAGTTCTCTGCAAGGGCTTTTAATTGGATACCCAAGTCTCCCTCTTGCATTCCTAAGATGAGCAGCTTTGCACAGCGTGCTTCTGGGATAGGCTGCGGCTCTCTTTGACCCCAAATCAGATTCATTGGGTTTAAGGATGAATGAATGAATTTTGAAGTAGCAGATTAAAGTCAGACTGTCTGAACTCAACTTCAGACAAGACGTACTAGTGAATAAAGTGTGATCTTTAAGATATTTATTTTTTCAGGCTAGTCTTCAAGATGATAAAAATTTAACCTTGTTGCTGCCTTTTTGTTGTTTTAAAGGACGTGCTACTGTAGGCACGTTATATTAAAGTTATGTTTACATAAAAAGAAAAAATTAAACATAGAAATTTTTGTATCATTTCCTTTTTAGTCAGGGATGCTAAATGTTTCTACTTTATCAAATTTATGTTCTCTGCGTACTTTATTGTAAAACAAATAATGATAACTAAGACACTTTAAATATAGTTATTAAATAAATTCACTATATGCTTATATACCACTGGAAAGCTGAACAGTGGTATAAAAATTTCTAAAACATAACAATCTTTGATGATGCGCTGTAGCATGTAAACAATATACAAAGAAAATCATGCAAAAGCATACAGTTCAGAATGAAATAGCATTTTTTTTATTTTACAGCATTATGTAATTGAGGTTGTGCTCCTTCAAGATTGCAAAGCTTTGCATAAATTCATATATATATATTTTAAGATGAAGCTGCAAACTTAAGGCAACTAAATAGAGTAGGATGACACCACCCATTTAGAATAGTTTCTTTTTCAATTTACTTTTGAATTTAGATTTTAAGTTTATTCTTATTTTATCAATTTGCAACACTATACCTAAACACCACATACGATACTGAATTACATTTCAGACCTGTATAGCATCATATGCTTTGTGATCTATTCACTTTACATATTTTTCATGCATGATTTTGCATCCACTTTTGTAAGACAAAGATGCTTTGATGTTCTTTGAAGGAGTTTGACTATTGTATTTCTTTTATCTTAAGAGGTGCTCACATTTTTTTCCTTTCCCTTTTCTGCTTTGAAGCTTATTCACCTCTTTTAAGTTGGATGATAAATGTCATCACTTGGAAGACTACATTAAATAAATGATTGCTGTTATTACTAGTAATAGAAAAATTACCAATCTGAAGTTTTTGTGGTCAGAATGTGAACAAAAGAAAAGCAAACATCACACATATAATCAGATCATTATTTGTTATTTCAAATAGTTTTGGCAGTTTTTTAGAATTTAGATCACTAGTCAGACTTCAGATTTTTTAAAGGTATAACATTTTCATCATATTTTTATAGAACACGCATTTCTGAGTATTGAAATGTCTTCTTCCATGGCATACACTAAAGTAAAAGACTTGTATATATTAGGACTAGAATTTAATTGTTTTGTCCAGCCCTAATTACGTATAGGTAAATGGCACAATGGAGAATGTTTTTAATTGGCAGAATTTTCATGGAACAGTAAGGAGTACAGGCAATAAGTATCAGTTACAGATGTGATCTGTTCCCTGGTGCCTACCTTCAAGTCCTTCCTGATACCATATCAACATATTCCACTCAGGGGACGTTGAGCTCCATTTAACAGGGTTTAAACCTCAGACATGGCTTAATCTGCAATTTAGTTTATCTCCAAATACTTGATGTCACTTCTCTTTATGATTTTTCATGTTCTATCTCTTCTTATTGTCTCTTGCTCAACAAACGTTTAGCTACTCATTATTTCTGAGTATCAGTCGTGCCACCTTCTGGCATTGTCTTCATCCTCCTGCTCAGCCATGTCATATGCACTCCTATTGACATTTAACCTTTCTGTGCTCAAATTATATAAATATACAAGAAGGAGTGTATTATAGCTCTTCACTATAGAGCCTGCATGAGACAAAGGTCATTTGATTGATGGAGTGTAGCTACAAATATGTCCTGACACTCAGTTTTTGCTGAACTACCATATAAGAGAATGAGGTATTGTTCTTGACAGAAAATTTCTAAAGAAAGTTATAAAATGTGCCTATTATTCTATGCTATTATTATCCAACGTAGAGATTAACCACAACCCCTTTTACCCCACTAGACCAGCTACATAAAACAATATGGTTTAATCCTCATGGCACTACCAGACTCCACCAAACATCTTAACATGTTAACCATAATCATATTCAAATGCTGCAGCAAACAGAAGGCAAGGGAATATTATATAGTACAGAGTAAAGTAAATGTTCTATACAGTATGTATAAGCACACAATCATTTAGCTCACAAATGACACTCTGTACATGTTACATTAAATACACAGACATATATTTACAGAACCAGTGCTGCTATTAACAAAATAATGGTTCAGTTTGCGAGAATGAATAAATAAGTACTGGTAGTTGCCACGCACGTGTGAGCAGGAGGACATTGTATGGACCAAACAAAGGTAATTCCACACCAGGCCAGGGGGTGGCAGGGTGCACTAAACCTTTTCCTGTTATCTCTGCAGACCACCTGTGGGAAAACCTGTCTGACTCAACATTGATGATGTCACTTCCAGTTCCAGCACCCAGGATGAAGTCACTTCCAGTTACGCGGTGCATGATGATGTCACTTCTGGTTTCAGCACCCATGATGATGCTGTTTCCAGTTCTGATGCCCAGAATGACGTCACTTCTGGTTCCGGCACCCAGAAAAACATCACTTCCAGTTCACAAACAGATGTCAGAAGAATGTCCGGTGCCCCCATGTCACTTCCGGTTCCTATACAAAACTTACGGTTTGATCCCTTAAAGCTGTCATCATTGCAAACCTTCAGCACTTCAATTCTGAACTCCAACAGAGAATCATCTCTTGCACAAAATCAACCCATTGCAGCCAGGGATAATATATGGGTGGCTGTTCCAAATTTTTTCAAGTGTGTCGAGCCTGATCTTTTTACACAGTTTAATAAGATGCCATCACCCCGAATAGAACAAAATAAAAGCCATTTACCTCACTAGTCATTAAAGGAAAGCTTAGAAAACTTGACCAGCAATTGTGCCTATTTAAATAAGAAAAAAAATTCTTGAGAGCTTGAAGAAAATGCTTCTGGCCTTATCTTTGTTTCCATATGATGTGTAAGCAGTACAGGAGATGTCCATATCAACCATGATGGGAAGGAAAGAAGTGTGGCACTGGAAGATGAATGGTCAACTTTCCACATGGACACCAGAGAATGGAAGCACTCTGGCCTTCTTCAGTTCTGGAAGTACTTACACTTGAGCATCAGAGATGAGCAAGCAATGCAAGAAGATGAAAAATGGTTCTTGCAAAAAAGATGAGATGGACTGAGTGTTGGTGAAAACAGCATTTTTACTCTGTCAGTTTGGTCTAATTTGTTTTCATTGCTAATGAAATAAATAAATATTTTAGCTCATGAATGCTTTTTACTGTGTGTTTCTTTCTTCTTAATTTTTGAGTAATATGTTAGCTTACTTTCTGTCCTCTTCTTTCTCGTGAGGGAAAGAAGGGTTTGGAATTTAATTATTGCAACGATCCTGTAAATAAAAAGTCCTTCAGTTACTGATAGTTTTCTGTGGTCCAGAGATGGGAATGACCCTTTATAATTTTAAGATGAACAACATTGTGTGTTATTTATAGTATACTTTCATAGTACAGAATTAACAGATGATAATGTAGAAAAGGGGATCTCACATGGGATCTGGGAGATGTGGTATTGTGACCATTGCGCAATGAGTTAGGAAACATTCACATGCTGGGATTTGAGAATTGTGATTTTTCTGAAAGATGTCACTGCGTTGCTTATGGTTTCTGTGTCTATTGTTTGGCACATGACTGTTAAGAGCACACAAGGTGCATGAGGATTTTTGCAAGTAAGAAATGACCAGGAGATGAAAACAGGGCAAGAAAGGTAAAGATATAGTGAGAGTCAAAATTTCCAGAATTGGATTCCCCACAATTTCTAGTTGTGCAAAGCTCCGGTGATGAGATCAGCAAGAGCAGTGTGATATCCCCTCTGACTAGAGGTGGTTTAATGTGACATTGGCTGTAGTTAACATTTGTTTAAGAAACAGTATACCGTATGCTTCTCTTTACATAAATGTGCTGTAGCACATCAGCATGAGCATTAGTACATACTGTACAATATGACATTCAGTAAGACTGTATGCCTCTGTACATTTCCATTTGCAAACAATCTACCTTTCTAATTGAGCTCATTCTTCTGTTACATTGGATATTAGCAGAGTGTTAAGAAAGTTGCATTAACATATTAGCGTATAGTGAATAAAGCAATCTTCCATTATCTATGTGGCTATATAAAATTAATCTTCTGTTCTAGTTCAGCAAATACTTAAATGAATTTAACATTAACATTACCTTACTAGGATTGTCTCTCACATGCAGCATTTGTTATCGACAAAGAAATCCACAGAAGAGAAAATTAAGCAGAGGAAGGACAGGACTCCTAAACCCTTTAAAACATGGTCTTCATTTCCACAGCCTTAAAAGTCTAAAACTATTAAACTATCTGTTTTTTTATAGTTCACATGAAACTTCTAACAGCTCTACATGATTCAAACATGAAACACATAGAATATCACCGGCCTTATTTCTGTAAACCATGAAAACTTGTTATCTATAATCATTTTCATCATCTACTACCGCTTTACAAGCCTTTCAAGTGTTACTCACCTGCAGTGCAGGTAGCAGCCTCAGTTATAAATTCAATTAATCTACTACTTCTGTTTCCAGGAAACGTAATGTACCATACACAACTATGGCTAACTTACAAAATAACACTATTGCTAGTTCTTGTGCCTACATCAGTCAAGAAAATATCAAAAAATACCCTTCATGTGCAAATGTTTTAGACCTGATAAACAGCAGTATATGACAATCTGTTTAAAAAAATCTTTTTAACTTAAAATAACCTGTGCGAATGTTGATTGCCTCCTTATATCTGAGGTCACACTAAATATGTCAAATGCCTCATACCAATCATTTTTGCATTTCTCACAAGGAGCAATGCACTTTAGTTAAAAATAAAACTTTAACATGCAGTTTGCCTTCGGCATAAACTATTTTACACAGTATTAATTAGTTTTTCATTTTATCCTCAAGTTAAGATAACACGTTTTATTTTACACACTCTTATCAGGTTAATGTGACACTTTTATCACATTGGATAGAACTGGATGACATTTAAACCAAAGTCACATAAAGAGTGGAAAAATGATTGGCTGGCTTGGGATCTATGAAAGATCTTCTTTCCAGGAAAATTAGAGTAACATAAGAATTGGATGCCATGTCTAAATCCCATACCACAAGTAGGAGCAAATTGACTGTCATCTATGATTTTTAAAAAACCTTCCATGGCAGTCGAGAAGATCGTAGCATTAGAATTTAAGACTTGGAGCTGCGCTGATGATTTTACATGCTAAAGGCACACCAAAAGACAAAAAGTCTCAACAATGCTGAGTTCAACAAAAGACTGAAATATTGGGTTTTGCTGCAATCTTTCATCTTTTTCCATTTATGTAATGCTTTCATTTCTTTGGGTAAAGTATGAGAAAAATGTTATTGTAAATAGATAAATAGGCCTTATTCTTAAAGGGATGGATGGATAGACAGAAGACAACGACAATAGGAGAAGGAATTATATGGCACCTTGGTGGAATGAACTGAATGCTAAAGGAGCTCCATCACAATTAGTTGTGACCACTTGAATTTGGCCATCATCATTGTTTTCTGCCACTCTCCAGGCATTCTAGTCTTGTAATAAAGGTGGCCTTCCTACCAGCTAATTCTGGTAACTGGCATCCTCTGAGGCGGTGTTACTTGTACTCCTCTAGAAGACCACAGTATAGAACTACACACTTGCCACTTTGAAGTGGTAAAACATCTAACACAGCTCATCAAAAATATTAAAAACCTGAGTCTTCTAAAAAAGACTTTGTTCTATGCTTTTCTACAAAATCTTTTGGGTTACCTACCCAATCTAATGTACTGTTCAGATGGACCATCATGTACAATATTTATAAGACTTCAACACCTCCACTGCATCCTTCATTACGGTAACAAATCCCAATTCTTCCTGCATGCTGGAAAGCAATAACCATGTAATTTTTCCATTTATCTGAAAGCAAAGCACTACAACAAAATACAAGTCAACCAAATAAATAAAAATAACATAAAAAATGCAACAGTAACCTTCAAATTAATCCAAAGAAAAGATCTCAGCTATCAGTCCCTATCCACAAAAACAGAGTAATTTGAATAGACAGTTTTTATACAAAAATGTGTATTTTTATAAATTATAAAACAGGAAGTAGAGTAAGAATGTTAAGCACAGGACAGGAATGCTTGTTTTTAAATTATATTAATCAGTTCTTGCCACGTTTTCAAAAAAAAAATTAATCAGATCTTCTTAAAGGGTAATCATTTTAATTGTAATATTTAGTTGTAGGTAGTTGTCCTTTTTGTAATCTACTGTGTACAAGGTTGTGGTTACTGATTTTGATTTATCAATGAGAGTTTCAACTATTGTGTGGACTTACTGTAAATACGTATGAAAAGCACTTTAAAGCACTTTCAAAAAGGATATGTTTAATAAGTAGACTTTTTGCTGCCAGATTATTTGCAAAGCCATCTGGTTAATAAAAATTTCCGGGGAGCTCTGCAGTCTGAGTCTTCCTGATAGAGGTGTAGTGTTTGACTCCCCTTCAACATCAAAAAGATGGATGGTGTGGTTCTTCTAACAAATTCCTCCAAATATATTAAAATACATAAATATCCCATTCACATAATACAAGCATATATTTATGTTTTGCTTCTGAACATATATAAATTTATCAATAAAAGGCATTAAATTAACAAAATTAAAGAATCACAGATCCTTTAAAGTGATAGAACACCCATATTTACATAATCACACACAGGGTCGTCTTAACACATGGGCACACTGGGCAGTTGCCCGGGGCCCCACAAGCACATGCTAATCTATGTATGTTGTGACTTGCTGAATGAATGTGTAGGTAGTGGCCCCAGTGTTGCCTGGAGGCCTATAATGCTGTTAAGATGGCCCTGATCACACACATATACCGTTATGCTCTTCCTTAATAAAAAAAATAATCTGTTCCACAATCTTCAACACAGTTCTTCATTATTTCACCTAGTCTGTAAATCTCAATCTAGGTGCTGTTTCTTAGCTCAGACCCAGTTTGGACTTGTGCCATCCAAATCCAGATTTGTTCCAATTTTTAAGAAATTTCCCTCCTCTTATGTAACATCGCTGTGAATTGGAGATTGCTGTTTCTGAGCATCTGTATCCACTTATTGGTCTCAGGTGTACAATGATCATAATGCACTATCCTTGATTGTTTCTTCCTTTCTTTTTATATGTAAAAAGCTTCATTCATTTCTTTCATCACTGGTAGAATGTAACAATGTTTGTTCTCATTTATAAGCGACTCTAGACATTCAACTTATTAATGTAATCACATGTGGTACAACGCAAGAATTTACATTTATTGCTTTAATTGCATTAGTGATAAACAAACAAAAGCAAATAGTTTTTCTTTTAGCAAAATATCTAATCTTGGTGCTTGTATTTCAATGGGGACAGTTAAGATCTTCCATTTGACTATGACTTGAAAGAGTCAGTAGAAAAAAAATAAAATAAAATGTTAATGTCACCATTTCTGGCACAAATCTCTGATATCAAAAGGGCAGACACAGTAAAGGGACAGCAGGTGCTGAAAGAGAAAACAGAAGTTCCATTCTAAGAGGGCAGACGGACACGACTGCATAGCACAGCATGAGCTGAAAGGATAAAATAGAAGAGTGACATCCAAAGAAAAGCAATATATAGAGAGAGAAAGGGAAATCATTAGAGGAGGAGGAAAGCTAGAAACTTTGGTTTTGAGGAGGGACAGTAAGTTTTAAAAAGAGGCAATCAACAACATGGACACTGGTAAATAATTAAAACTATAAAAACATTAAATCATCAGAAAGCAAATGAAAAAGAAGGACAAGTAGCTGAGTGACAGAAAAGAAGGAAAGACATTGAGCAGACTTTAGGGTGGGGAGCTAAAGCAATTAGGCCTGAAAAATGAAGAATAAGGGCAGCCAGGAGAAACCACTCATGGTTAGATAACAGGAAAAGTTAGTTGTCAGCAGTTGTAAATTGCTGTTTTATCTATGTATTTTTGAAATTCATTTGCTGTGTTGCAATCAATTGTCACTAATTTACTTTGTCTAGACTCAAGGTTTTTCATTTTCCACAATCAGGATCATTTTAACCCAAAAATAAAGATTGATAGATGGAGAGATAGACTAGCAGATACATAGCAGTGTTTACTGCAAACAGAAATTTACTTGTCGGCCATCTCTAAAAAGTTTTTTGCCAGTGCTGCTGCCGCAAACTTATATAAATAATGAAAACACATAACCATTTCTGACATTTTGCTTAGTGCTTTTTGAAATTCATGCCATGAAAATTAATATCTAATTAAATATATATTTTTCAGTAAGGGCTGTCAGTATTTCTTTGCTTTATACAGACTTGTTGCAGGCATTTAAATTACATCATAGATTAGTTTTCACATAACAACATAACTGAGACTTTGTCATGGAATGTAGTTTCACGTAGGCTCGTGAGAAACTACAATTGTAAAATTTAAAATCGTAGATAGCATATTTCACACACCACCTCAGATTTGCAGTGTACTGTGTTTTTTAAAACCTTTTAAAATGATACCATGATGATGTCACCATCAGTTATGTAGGTGAAACAACATATGTTCATAAAACTTGAGGTCACCGAAGCTTCACACCACTGGTGAATTGTGCCATTAAGGCTCTGAATCTGTAGTTGTGTGATAGTTTCCAGTTTCTAAAGAAGACCTTTGTTTTGTCTGTGAAAGATAACCTAAGGTACAATATTAATTGACAAAAGAAGATATTTATATAAACAGTGCATCTGGAAAGTATTCAGAGCGCATCACTTTTTCCACATTTTGTTATGTTACAGCCTTATTCCAAAATGGATTAAATTCATTTTTTTCCTCAGAATTCTACAACACCCCATAATGACAACGTGAAAAAAGTTTACTTGACATTTTTGCAAATTTATTAAAAATAAAAAAATTGAGAAAGCACATGTACATAAGTATTCACAGCCTTTGCCATGAAGCTCAAAATTGAGCTCAGGTGCATCCTATTTCCCCTGATCATCCTTAAGATGTTTCTGCAGCTTAATTGGAGTCCACCTGTGGTAAATTCAGTTGATTGGACATGATTTGGAAAGGCACACACCTGTCTATATAAGGTCCCACAGTTGACAGTTCATGTCAGAGCATAAACCAAGCATCAAGTCAAAGGAATTGTCTGTAGACCTCCGAGACAGGATTGTCTCGAGGCACAAATCTGGGGAAGGTTACAGAACAATTTCTGCTGCTTTGAAGGTCCCAATGAGCACAGTGGCCTCCATCATCCGTAAGTGGAAGAAGTTCGAAACCACCAGGACTCTTCCTAGAGCTGGTCTGTCATCTAAACTGAGCGATTGCGGGAGAAGGGCCTTAGTCAGGGAGGTGACCAAGAACCCGAATGTCACTCTGTCAGAGCTCCAGAGGTCCTCTGTGGAGAGAGGAGAACCTTCCAGAAGGACAACCATCTCTGCAGCAATCCACCAATCAGGCCTGTATGGTAGAGTGGTCAGACGGAAGCCACTCCTTAGTAAAAGGCACATGGCAGCCCGACTGGAGTTTGCCAAAAAGCACCTGAAGGACTCTCAGACCATGAGAAAGAAAATTATCTGGTCTGATGAGACAAAGATTGAACTCTTTGGCGTGAATGCCAGGCGTCACATTTGGAGGAAACCTGGCACCATCCCCACAGTGAAGCATGGTGGTGGCAGCATCATGCTGTGGGGATGTTTTTCAGTGGCAGGAACTGGGAGACTAGTCAGGATAAAGGGAAAGATGACTGCAGCAATGTACAGAGACATCCTGGATGAAAACCTGCTCCAGAGCACTCTTGACCTCAGACTGGGGCGACGGTTCATCTTTCAGCAGGACAACGACCCTAAGCACACAGCCAAGATATCAAAGGAGTGGCTTCAGGACAACTCTGAATGTCCTTGAGTGGCCCAGCCAGAGCCCAGACTTGAATCCGATTGCACATCTCTGGAGAGATCTTAAAATGGCTGTGCACCGACGCTTCCCATCCAACCTGATGGAGCTTGAGAGGTGCTGGAAAGAGGAATGGGCGAAACTGGCCAAGGATAGGTGTGCCAAGCTTGTGGCATCATATTCAAAAAGACTTGAGGCTGTAATTGCTGCCAAAGGTGCATCTACAAAGAATTGAGCAAAGGCTGTGAATACTTATGTACATGTGATTTCTCAGTTTTTTTATTTTTAATAAATTTTTTAAAAACCTCAAGTAAACTTTTTTCATGTTGTCATTATGGGGTATTGTGTGCAGAATTCTGAGGAAAAAAATGAATTTAATCCATTTTGGAATAAGGCTGTAACATAACAAAATGTGGAAAAAGTGATGAGCTATGAATACTTTCCGGATGCACTGTAAGGATTTATATTTCTAGGAAAATAGACTAGATTAATAAATACTATAATAAGTGTCACAAAAAGGTTTGGGGATGGCCACCCAGTATACCTGAAAAAAAAAAAGTGGCGAAAAAAATAAACATGTCTTTATAGACAGGAGTCTAAAACAGAACTTACTAACATGTTAAAAGCTGTTCTATAAATATGGCTGAATGGAGGAAGAGGTGGAGTCAGGGAGGCCAGAACAGGAACTGACATGGCAGGAAGATAGGTTCAGGGTACCAGATTTGATGTCAACAGGGGCCGGACTAGTGGTGATATCATTGAGAGGCAGTTTCTTCGGTTGGTCTGCACAAGGACAAAAGGAGAAAGAATCACTAGAAAACACTATTTGTGTCTGTAAACTGTCTCCTATGTGCACGTGTGACAATGCACTTGGCATTTTTATGGCGATTTTTCATACGCCTTTATTTCTTGTATTCCAGTATGTATGAGACTGCTTAACCAATGTATCCTGTTTTCCATTCCTTTTAAACATTCGATATTTGTTTTAAATTTTATCAGCGAGAAACATAGGAATATAAAAGAGGAAACTTTTTTTCTTTTTAAATGCTAAACAAACTGAATGTTTGCACTTAAAACAAAATAAAAAAGATGACAGAGTGTTTCAGCCTTCAGCTAAATTTCTGGATAAAAATGATTCATTATGTGTTTCTGGTTATTTTTCTTCTCTGGTTTAAAGAAGTTCTGGGGGGTATTTTCCTTACGTCGCTTAAATCATCCGAGATCAGATGCCTCATCTTGGATGAGTTAATGCCAGTGCAACTCATCTGGGATAAGTCGGTTTTTCAAACGCAGCCATGTAGTAGATTAGTTTAGCTGGATCTAATCATCCGAGATGAATGCGCGTGCCCGCGCTGATTGAAAGGCCCATATATATTGAGTCTAGAAAACACGATCAGCAAGTCTTTGATAGGCTGTAACAAAATGATGAAAGAACGGGTGCATTTTTTTTTCACATAAGTGGAGCAAGACCTTTCATTCGAAGGACATGAAGAATTTCAAGATGTAATACGCACAAGGGGTAACACTGCAAAAGTAGCCCAAACCAGAAAAGACGGCTGGCAAAAAGTGGCCGAGAAATTAAATGCGTGTGCATTGTACTTACTGCAAGCAGCGTTTCATTTGCTATGTGTCAGATTAATTATTATTTAATATGTCATAATTCCAGATCAAACGTGAGCACAAGGAGAACACGGAAACAGGTTAAAGTGAAGTACAAGAATATACTTCAAACTGGTAAATATTGGTATATAACTATTTAAAGAATTGTTGACATAAAGAATCATATGTAATGTAAAGAACATTAATTTTAAAGCTAATAAGAAGGCAGACAAGCATAAAACAGCTGGAGGTCCATGCGGTCCAGACTTAACCCCTGCAGAAGAGTTGGCTCTCCAGCAAAATGTCCATCACCTTGTTTTAGAGGGCATTCCACGGGGAAGCTCCTCCCCAGAACCAGTGGCAGGATGTAGTGGTCACTTCATTTCAGGTAAAGGATGGTCATTGCATATATTTGTCCTCAATGTGTGCCATAGGTATGTTCCATGTAGCCCTCTTGTTTTGTTGGGTCAGTTGCAGGGAATGTCATATCCCTAGAACCTGTGTCTGACCAACGAGATATTGACAAAGGTCAAATATTTGATGAAGACACTGTGTCTGATTATTCATCAGGAGGAGAGGTACATTTTCCACATAATGTTTGATCAAACTCCACTCTGATCAGTCCCATGTGCCCCAATCACATTTGGAAATCCTGGGTAATGAGAATGTTAGGCTGATTGTGAGATTCTTCATGGAACTGTGGGTGTTTTTGCCTGTGTCTTACCTACTTGCAATGGCATGAAACACCTCTTTTATCTGCACACGCAGGTGTCCAGGAAACACAATAAAAACCCGAAGGAAATATTTCAGAGCCAAACAGATTTTACGAATTGCCTGGCAAACTGCACTTTTAGATAGATTTTCCGCATCACCTACAGTATATAAAAAAAGTGCTGCTTGCAAAAAAACTCAAAGCAATACATACTGTCTGTGTGGTTGTGAGAGCTCGACTTCGCCCAGTTTGACTTCGAATATAAGGTCCTAATTTTTTGAGGTACAATATTCCCCCTCGGCTAAAGCGGTATCTTTCGAAAAGAATTTCCTCCGGGAGCAATAAAGAATCTTGCCGATCGCGCAAACCCCTCTCTATATGAAATTCTCTTCTTATAATTTGCGTACCGATATCAATTGGTCGCTCATTCATGAACGGCGAAGTCATGACTGAATGAATACCATGCATGGATACTGATTAAGTGTGTAAGCTAATCCTTGTTTACATAAAACAAACCTGCTCCGAGCAGGTTTGAGGATTAGGATGTGTTGCTATGACAACACTTCCAGCAAGAGTTTCGAAAAACCGACAGATCCAGGATCAGGCCAAATCGTCAACAATTACATCTGGCTAAACGAGTAATTCACGTACGAAAAATACCCCCAGATCTTTTATTAACTTTAATCATAGTTAGCATTTTAGCATAGGTATTTTTGGCTCAGTATTCTCTTTGGCTTTTGACCTTTACAAGGCAATATAATCAGCTACTGGTGGTTCTGTTCAGTGTTTCCAATAAGACAAAAAGAAAAAAGATTTGTTTGTCTGTGTTTCTTAAGCAAACACCTGTTTGATTTGTGTGTTCTCAAAATGTTCTCAAAATGGCAAAAAGATATGAGGCTTTGAAAGAGACCCATAAACTGGCTTGCTCTGAAATATGACTTACCTCAGTCAGCCTGACCCCAAAATCTACTGGCATTGCTGAGGCTGTCCAGGCTCCAAAATTGGGGAAATGCTTTTAAAGTTAAAAAATAACCTAGGTTTAACAATGTTTTGTCTTGGTAGAGTAATATATATATTGCTCTACTTTCCCCTATTGTATTATTAATATGTAGCCTTAACTCACAGACTTACCACTGTTTATAAGGTATTTTTGTATATAACTTATCCCCACCTTCCCTCCTATATCTATAACCTTAGGCAATTAGAAATAGTAAAAGACAAGCAGAAGTTAAGTTACAGTTTAAACAATGTATTAGTATTATTGATAATATTCATAAATAATAACAAAATGCAAAGTACATTTGAATATTGGCAACCATACAACCTGATTAAATGATATGTAGTTCAGGTGGCACACAGACTTCTGGTTACTTAAATGTTTCTAGTTAAGGCATCATTGATGTTCAGCTTTCAGCCACATGTCTGTTCAAAATGGCTGCTGAGCTGTGCTGTTCATTGTGTTCTCTTCAGGTTAGCAATAAAGATGCTTCTTCATTATATGTTGGTTGGTAAGAGAGAGATACTGAGGTTAAACACATACATTTATAGATGTTCTGTCCAATCCCGAGAGCCAATAGCACATCATGGTACTTAAAGGCTTCTGACCAAACAGCCATACTTCAGACCAATGGGGGAAATAGAACATCTTAACACCTGCCCCCAAACCATATGTTAAAGTACACCTTAGCCCATTTGCGGGGGTAGAAATGACTTTAGCAAAGAAACACTTGCCAAACTGGTTTAAAAGACACATCCCCCAAATCCTGTCGTAAAATTCAAACAGACCCATTCCTAAAGGGGGGGGGGGGGGGGGGGAAGAGACACTAAATTACACTGCTTTGTCTAAATTACAAATAAAGATATACAGTACAAAATATTCATCAAGTTATATGTAAAATCTCACATCACAACACTCCACCCCGATGAATGTTTTGTACAATGTCTTTATAAACAGTCTTAATTGTTTAACGAGTCTGTTGCATAACTTGTGTATTGATTTGCAGTATTTGCTGTCCCAGTGTTAAAGGTTGTCCATGACCATTTGTCCATTACATATCTTCTTTATTTCAAAGACAATCTGAAGAACTTGGATGCGCTTCTGATGACTTGTATCTGCTCCGGCTTGCTTCAACTGTTCCTTTAGCTTTCTGCAGTCTTCATATGTCATCAGATCTGGTAGCTCAAAATGAGACAAGTCCACACCTTCCACTAAACTAGCCCACTGCAATTTAAGTCTATTGTGAATTCTTAAAACTGACCTTTGCTCTTTACTGGTTTTGTGTCTAACTGCTAATTAGACCCCTGTCCCAAATCTGTTTAAGCATATGCAGCTGTACAATTAACATTAAAATTTGAAAGGTAACATGCCACAGGTGCCAGTAGAACCACTTCTGCCCAAGTGAGAGCACATGTGCCACTGCATAAACTGTTCACAAACCAACTTTTGTGACCTCTCTTCACACATTTGGGGTTGACTTAGTTGCCTCTTGTGCTTTCCTACCCATGGTGCAACTCTTGACTGCCATCAGCCTTTACCAGTATAGGCTGGCATCACCACCATGAGAAATCACAGCTATGCAACTCATCATTCCCCCTGTAGGCCACCCCTAGAATTGTTTGCTCACCATATGCGTACTCGATGTGCTAAACACCTCGGTTCAGAATTGGCCCACTGGTCCTCTGCTTGCACCACAGCTGACAACCTCAGCAGGGCTTCCGTATTTTCCCAATTAAAACTATAACTAAACATTGGAACCCATATATCTTGCAAATGTACCAGCTGCACCTGCTTTCCTGAAAAGTTCACTAATTTTCTTAGTATACATTTTCCTTAATAATAGTATTATTATTATTATATTAATTATCCCACTTAATTAATTAATACCCAGAATGTATACTGTATGAACCCAAAATTAATCCTCTTATTTTGGCATTCCTTACTGGTTTGTTCAGTTTCCACCCCTTGGAATATAAATTTGCTGCAGTAATGAACAAACCTTTCGTTTTAAACTATAGCCATTCTGACTAGACTTATTATTGCATGACTTGTGGACTTGTTACTCACTTAAACCCCAGTAAGTGTCTTTTTCTTGCTGTCTGTTCAGTTCTTCTTCATGTCTTTGTCTTTAGTCTTTGCCTTTGGTCTTTTCCGCTGTTTATCCATTCCGCTATGTAGGCAGGTCTGCAAAATGGAAGGTGACAAAGCAGTTTCTGTCCATCTCATCTTCTTGGTTGTTAACCTGGTGCCAACACTCAAACTTTGCTTCCTGGCATTCATTGGAACAGCTTGGCCACTAGTGCCACTCTGCTACAATGTGCTAATGGTAACTCAATCTCCTGCATGAATTTTACTCTGCTAATTGCCTTCACTATTTATTACCTGCACAAACCCAAACTCCGTAAAACCTTACAATAGAAGTTGCACTATTACAAAAGGCCAGAAAATTGAAACAGAAATAACTATTTCCCTTTCCTGTCTTCCTGCGCTACCCTTCTATTTTTTTCATTGCCTGTGTGTCCTTTTTTTTTATTTTATGGTAACTGAATGTGTGGGCTATAACCTCTCCAAAATCCTAATGCTAGATCCAGCATCTCTCCTAAAACTGACCTGTGTTCTTTACCCAAGACCAGCTCACTTTTCTCCATTTTATTACTGGGAGATTCATAGGCTGTCTTTTTAAACAACTGGTCAGTCAGGTTTCGATTTACTGAACCTAAGTGTGTGTGCTTTTTAATTCCTGCTGGCCCCAGCACAGCTGTTAGGACTTTCACACCCCTGTGCATTCCTGACTTGCTGCCTGAGCTTGGAAACCTTCCTGCTGCACCGGCCACCATCCTTTGTTCTTTGGCTTGTCCTGGTTCATTCAAACCAAATCCTAAACTGGTGCACTTTGTTTCCAACTTAGCCATTCTTGCATTAGCACTTTTAGACCTTTCACACACAAACACTTGAATTCCATTAATTTCCATTCTTCTTTGTTTTAATTCCACACTTTCTTTACTCATTATCTTTAAACCATTATCCATTTCATGCCCTCTAGTCAACAATTGCCATTCACACTCACCAGCTTCTCTGCCTTCCATCTGATTTCTTTGTCCTAAATCAAATTTCAGTGCAGCACTGGTTGCCTTTCTTAACAGTGGTGAAATATCTATCGACGTAGCATGTTCTTTAAATACTGGGCAGACCTCAGAATCACCTGAAGATTGTGATGCAATGGAGAATAATAATGGAAGAAAACATCCTTGCTGTTCTCCCTTCCTTTCATCTCTCTCCTTTTCCTTGCACTCACACTCTTTATCTGAGCACTCATCTCTCTCAGGTAAGTCACCCACCCATGTTTTAGGGTTCCAGTCCAACCCAGTTACTATTGCCCTAACTTTCACCATAGGTGGTTTTCTCTCCTTGTTTCCTCTGCTTTCTGTGCTTTCCACTTCAGCAGTGGGTGTTCTACATGCTAGCACTTCACAATTTTCACACCAACTGTTACGTCTTTCAAAACTTTCACACATTCCATTTTTACTTTCTTTCTTATACTGATCTTCCTTATTACCAATAATACAAGATAGTAAATCTCTTATAACAGCAGCTGTCTTCTTTATACCTGATCTCTGTTTTCCTGCTTTTAATCCTTCCACCCCCCTTCCATTTTGTGGCATGCTCAGCTCAGCTTCTGCTTTCTCTACCTGCACTACAGGTTTCCTAGCTTTAGCCTGCTTGCTTCTGCCACTCCATTGGAAGATGGCTGACTTTAATTTAAATTTAGGCATTTCTGAGTCTACAATTATAATCTAATACAATTTGCCACCTTCGTTATGGGTTGGCCTACTTTTGCCCCTGTAAGCAAACATACACATATATACACAAAGATCCTAAACAAATAAGTGCCGTATGAATGATGCATGCATGTCCCATCACTCCCTAGCACTTTATCCACTTAAATGCTGTATGAATGACGCATGCATTTCTCACCACTCTCTAGCACTTTAATTAGGGACTCACTACGACCAGCACTAACAAACATGCGGGTGTCCTTGTGACACACATGAAGTCTCTACACTTTGTTGGTTATATTCCATTCAGCAACCAAACAATGTTTTACTTCCACCGCATTTGTATACTGGACGCCCTAAAATTCACATACATAAATACACATATACATCAACAGTATTTGTAAACAGGGTGCAAAACATGGTTACCCCAAATCCTGCCGACTACGCCAATTGTTTTGTCTTGGTAGAGTAATATATATATTGCTCTACTTTCCCCTATTGTATTATTAATATGTAGCCTTAGAATGCCTAAACTCACAGACTTACCACTGTTTATAAGGTATTTTTGTATATAACTTATCCCCACCTTCCCTCCTATATCTATAACCTTAGGCAATTAGAAATAGTAAAAGACAAGCAGAAGTTAAGTTACAGTTTAAACAATGTATTAGTATTATTGATAATATTCATAAATAATAACAAAATGCAAAGTACATTTGAATATTGGCAACCATACAACCTGATTAAATGATATGTAGTTCAGGTGGCACACAGACTTCTGGTTACTTAAATGTTTCTAGTTAAGGCATCATTGATGTTCAGCTTTCAGCCACATTGTCTGTTCAAAATGGCTGCTGAGCTGTGCTGTTCATTGTGTTCTCTTCAGGTTAGCAATAAAGATGCTTCTTCATTATATGTTGGTTGGTAAGAGAGAGATACTGAGGTTAAACACATACATTTATAGATGTTCTGTCCAATCCCGAGAGCCAATAGCACATCATGGTACTTAAAGGCTTCTGACCAAACAGCCATACTTCAGACCAATGGGGGAAATAGAACATCTTAACACCTGCCCCCAAACCATATGTTAAAGTACACCTTAGCCCATTTGCGGGGGTAGAAATGACTTTAGCAAAGAAACACTTGCCAAACTGGTTTAAAAGACACATCCCCCAAATCCTGTCGTAAAATTCAAACAGACCCATTCCTAATAGGGGGGGGGGGGGGGGGGGGGGGGGGGGGGAGGGGGGGGGGGGGGGGGGAAGAGACACTAAATTACACTGCTTTGTCTAAATTACAAATAAAGATATACAGTACAAAATATTCATCAAGTTATATGTAAAATCTCACATCACAACAAACAAAAATATTAGAAAAGTCCTTAAAGGAAACAGAACAATTTTAAAAATCCTCTGGCTTGAAAGTACAAGGTCAACACAGAAGTTTTATATAGAAGAATATTTATTTTAAATACAAGATAATAAAAAAAAATACAATTTTACATAAATCTTTAAACAAAAAGAAAAAATCTAAATTATGAACATATTTGACAACATAAAAAAGCAGATGATATTTAAAATATAAAAAAACAACAAATAAACAAAGAATAAAGTTACAACTGTGTCTAAACCAAAAACATTGAGCTTACAGCCCAACTTAAACATGATGCCACATGGTAGTGAGTGCGTTCATTATAACCCTGTCTGTGCTTTAACAACATGTGCAAAACCGATTATTATACCAACCTTGAAATACCTTTAATTTTAATCTGAGAACTATTAATTGTAACTTAATAGTTATGATAAAGCCAGCTAATGTATTAAGGTACTGGTATCACTGTAACTGAAAAGTAATAACCTTGAGGAGGATAAGTCTTTAGCCGTTATAAGTTTATTGCTGAATCCAGTGGGAAAGTTCAGAGCAGCATCTCATGCAGTAACACAGAAACACTGTGTGTTTGGGAGGTAACCCACCATAGACTAGCTGTGAGGAAATACATACTGTACCATGGCCTAGATGCTAGAAAATTAATAACTAGCTAAAAAAGTATCTATCTTGGCCATGCAAATTGAAAAATCAGAATTCATAAGTTATGTGCCCTTTTCTGTGTCTGTTTCTTTGTAATTGTTCTTTACCTATCTTTATAATATATATGTTAAAGTTATTTAAGGTAGGATTTCACTCATTTATGAAAATTGTATAGATCTCTTCATATTTCTGGCATCCTGCCTGGAAGATGAAACAGAGATCCTTGGGTGGGTAGAAGTTTAAATCCTCACACACACACACTACATAATTTTGTCATCCCTGGGTGGGCGTCTTACTCATTTGTTTTTACTTAATTACTGACATTGCAAAAAGGCAACATTGAAAATTATTCAACTGACTGATTAACATCAATCAATCAGTTATTTTTCTAAAACCGTACACATTTTCTTCATTACACCATTCAAGACAGTTACTTTTTTTCTGTGTAGGATGAGAGGCCATCTACAGTACAAGGCACTTTATTCAATGGAATCCTAAACCATTTGTCAATAGGTTTGTAAGGTAAACACCTTACTTACTGCTGATCATCTTAAAAAGTCTGTATTTTACAGTAACAAAATGCTTTCTTTATTTTATATGCCTGTTGTTCTACTTTTATTGGAGTGGAATATTTTACAGCACTAGTTGTTCTTTGAAAAGTATTGACTATTTTGTGACCTGCTTAGTTTGCTTGTTTATTATTATTGTGAAAGAAAAATAACTGTTCAATAGAAGGTAGGAAACAAATATCTATATCATTTACACCTGCAAGCAGTCAATCAATGTGTCTGGCTTTTAAAAAGTCTATTCTAACTTTTCAGCTAATAACATTTAGTCCCCTGCCTTTACTAATCTTTATAGTTTATATAGTTCAAAGAGTGAAGCCATTAATGCCGTGTAATGAAAGAATATCATGATATTAATCTCACAATATAAGATTTACACAATTTGGGATATTGTTTTTGTCATCAGTGAAAAAAGTAAAAGTTGCATAATTGTAAATAATGTCTTCTGACAGGAGTTTGTTTTGTCTTATTTAAGCAGGTACTTCACTTTTGATACATGGCTAGTTAAAAAGCACATTTTTAGCTTATAGAAACAACAAAAACATAGGTTACATTATAGTAACAGTGCATCTGCAATCCCATCTGCCAGAGAGAAACATATATTGCTGTTCTTATTATAAGAAATATCTGATCATTTCTCTATAAGATTTTTATGTCTCCTAGATTCTGAACATTCTCTAGCAGTACATCTTGAAACAGATGCGATTCTGCTGATGAATTACTGTTGCAATTTACTTTTAATATTTTGCACTTGCATCCATCAAACTATCTCTTTCCACAAAACAGATATGGCCTATACCCTCTGCTATTTTACTAGCAGCATATATGTTATTTCCCAGAACTTAATGCTGCATTTGTTTATGGATTCATATAATAAATCTCATATTTGGCTTTACAAATATTATTGTTTTGCTGTGCTGTGATGTATGCTATATTTTTGTTACTCTTTCCATCAGGAATAAAGATGCATTAAATTGCCTATAAGGGAAGCAAGGATTTTGTATAAGAGCAGCCATTCATCCACTTTCATAAAGCCCTTTTTCCAGTGAAGGGTTCTGGAGAGATAGCAATATGTCAAAGGCAGGAACCAATTTTAGAGAAGATGCAGGGCATACAAATGCACTCATACTGATCTCTTTCAATGAAAATGATCGACCTGATAGCATAACAATGGGTAGTTGGAGATGAGTGGAGTCCTCATGCAAAATTCTCACAAATGTGACAAAGAATCCCAAGTAGACTCAAAACTCTGAGGCCTCACTGCACCATTCTCCCAGTTCCACATAGATATATTGTAAGATAAATCAATCCAGCATTGTGTGTCAGCTCCTGATTTTTGTTTTTAGTCATAAATCCATCAAATTATTAAACCTCTTTTTTCTTCACAAGGTCATTTTTTTATTTGCTTAACAGTCACTTTTATCAAAGCAACTTACAAAAGAGGTCAACACAATCAAATAAACTTCAGTCTGAGGAACTGTTTGCAAAAAAGTGTTATAAGACAAGGCTACAAAATTCATTATCACAAGTGAAGAGCACAGAACAAAATGCAAGCTAGTTATGATCCCTAGGTTAGAAAAACACCACAAACACATTGAGGCAGTCAGAATTTCAAATGGAAGTAGTCAGCTTATTCCATGAGCCAGAAGCTACACATGAAAAGAATCTGGATTGAGATTTGATGTCATGTAGAGACGGCATCATGAGATACCATTCATCAGCTGGCATGAGTGGTCAAGAATCATGGGAAAGATGTTTTATAAATAAAATGTATTATTATTATTATTAAGCAGGAATATAAGATCTCACAAGTCTCTCCCTCCCCCTCTCTCTCTCTCTCTCTCTCTCTCTCTATATATATATATATATATATATATATACACAGTATTTATATATAGTATGTATATACAAGTACTGACTACCATCAGTGATTTGAACTTAGCACATACTGCTACAGGAACCCAACTTAGTGATGTGAAAAGAGAAACAATATGTGCCCGTCTTGGCTGGTTGAACACCGCTGCCAGTAGAGAGTTGCAGTAATTCAGACGTGACAAGACCAAGGCCTGGTCTATGAGCCATGCTGCAAACTCTGTCAGATACAGTCTGCCCTTCAGATATTGTATTGAGTTAATCTACAAGACTGACATGTAGTAGCATGGTCCCTGAAGTACAGCTGGTCATCAAACACCACCCCAAGATTGTGTACTGGCAGTAGCACTAACACTACATCACCATGTGCCATAATTTGATGATTATTAACATATTGACATTAGTTGTACCCTTAGAAACATTGATGAAATTCAGCAAATATGTTTGCTTGTGTAGATCAATAAACTATTTTGGTATTCCTTCTTGCACAAACTTTATGGTACCCCAAGTCCTCATGCATTATGGCATGTGCAGATCCACAGCTGATATCCAAACGTGCAGCAACAGCAGACAATGTAATGCATTGGTCTTCTCTGATGAAGGCATTCATTGTGTGCACGATGTTTGACCAGATCGAGCTTCATCGGATACAATTGTTTTTCTATCTTTAAACTTTCCTACCCATTCATAAACGTTAGAGTCATGCTGTTTTCACTTCTGTACTGAGCCAACATCCTATGGTGAATTTCAGCAGGTTTCCCTCTATCTGCCCAAAGAAATTTCACTGTTGCACATTGTTCAAAAATGATGCAATCCTGCAGTGGAGTATCCATGTTCATCTGACCTTAGCTTCAACTATACTAACAGCAGAGCACTGCACTGTGCGTCTTCTAACTACCCATAAACCATCACAAAGGTGTTGTATTGGGACAGCTGCTACATGTTGTAGTTACTGCCTAATTTTCAAATGCCCTTTCTGATTTATCCTTGTATATGTAACTTTTACAGTTCAACTTTTACATTTTTTACTTAATGTTTTTTAATTGTTTCACTGTTAAAAAAATATACTCTTATGAAAGTACCACCATAAACAAAGGAAGAGTGATACTAAATATTACAAAAAAAATAAAGAATATTATTAACTTTGACAAAAAATAAGCATAAAAGAGCTATTAATCCTTTTTTTATACACTTAATAGAGTAATGAATGTAATGAGGAGCCAGATCTTATCCAAGCAGCATGCGACACAAAGCTGAATTCTTTTGCCAATAAATTTGTTCTTTAAATATCTCAGAAAAGAAATGCAAATCAAGCATAGCTGGACTATTGTGCCCTATGCACTGAATCTGTGAGAAGAGGAAGGCAGGGCATGACTGAAGCAGAGAGAAAATACTTTATGGGTCCATCTCTCTTGAGAACTGAGTGACAAGGGTGAGGGATAAATAATGCTAGACTGACACACAAACAAGTGGAATTCAGGCCAGGAGGAAAGAAGAAAGCATTAAGAAAGGGCAGCAGCAGAGCATGACTAGAGAAGTAGAGAAAGATTAACAAAAGATTGACACGGCAAAGACATCTTTGTTTTATTTGTTTGAAAGAGTCCTTGTAACCCACATGTTATATATGTGCAGGCATTACCTTCCCAAGATATGAGAGGGCACTTTAGAAACATTCTTTCTAGTACATTATCTGCAAATTTAACTGATGCAAGAGTTTTTTTCTTATTTCCATATTAAATTTTAATGTCCTGTTGCCCAATGCTATTCAAATAGGCTATGGCTCCTCACGACCAAGAAACTGAAGAGTAGATTACAAAAATGGATAGATGCTTTGATAGTAATGTTACACTGAAACTCAAAAATCTCTGTGCTCTAGGAAATTTGTGACAGGGTGCAATAAATGGCAGTTTTTGTAAGGAGCTATGATTTTTGCCCCTATTTCAGCAACTCAAAACAAACCAGCCACAAATTGAAAGGATGTGTTGAATTAATTGCATGTTACTTAACTATCTCTTAACTTTCTAACATACTTGGCCATAGGGGGTCACTGAGCTGTTGAATGCGGAATTACAATAGCATCCATTTAAATTCAAATAACTCTTTTTAACCTTCAGTAGACTGAGGGAAAAAGCATTCAAACTAAAACTTAAAAGATTTTTAAAAATTGATCATAATATGCCTTAAAGGCTAAATTGGTGGTGTGAAACAAAAATCCAAATGAAAGAAAGGAAATATTACTCTATACTGTAAGTGAACTGTCTAACAGAATGCATTTTATCTATCATTTGTCATCTTTTTTCATGAACAGTGGCAGAAATGAAGCTGGAACCTCAAGTGGATCAGTTATTTCAAGGTTTATGATTAGTGTGAAGATACATAGCATTTAAAGAATGGAAGAGAGTAAGACATCAAGGAAGCAGATTTTCATTATTAATCAGTGCATCTACTTGGAATTGTACCATTTTTGTACAATTACCCAGGCGCCCTGAAAAATATTAAAAATAATATATCAGCTTAACAGCTCTGCCAGCCTAAGGCCAATCTAAAAGTAAGTGGCAAACTATTAGACTGGAATTGCTTTAGAATAGAGACTTTAGAGAATACTAGTGTATGTAAGTAAGAAGAATAAGAACATTGCTTATACGAGGTTTTCTTATTGAAGCTGATAACAACACAGAGCAATTTCTCATCCTAACGTGTGTCTCATTTTTAAAGATCGGAAGGTGAAAATAGTTTTTATTCTGAAATTGCAGAAATCAGATCTGACTCTATGGTTGCTGAAGTGTGAAAATCATTATGTAGGGAGTTTATTATGCTGGTATAAGTGGAAATTCTGATTAGACAGGTATAAGCAAGTAAAATCAATAACCTTTGCTCAACAGCTTAAAAAATAAACACCTTATCAATTCATAAATTAATCAAAATGTTAGCTGAGTATAGTTCGCTGTAATAACCAGTAACCACTTTATAATTTTTACAGGAAGTATGCATACAATTGCTGAAAAGGTAATCAAGGTTTAAATTGTACAATCTATTATATACTGAAAATATCACAGGTTTTTTCAGAGGTTTCTTGACTAAGGAATGAGGGGGAGAGAGGCATATGTTCATTTCATACATGCAGCATTTTAGGAATTACAGAGTTTTTCAGGAAGTAACTGTTAATATTTTGGCAAAACAATGTGCACATTTTGTACATTTTGACCATATATAGGAAATCAGACATATGGATTATGCATAAAGAGAAAGATTTTTTTTTGCTTTTTCCATGTACGTTTTTCACAACGTTAGCCACTCTCCAGCGTTGTTAATCTGTCAATCCTGTTAATGAGAATATCACTTATGTACTGTACTTTCTCCACAAAAACATGAAATTAAAGTTTTGTTTTGGCCATCACTACAAACTACATGGTATTAGGATCCTGGGACTTTTTGTAAATTATCGACAAGTTGCTTTCTGGCTGTAGCATTGAGCTGCATATTGCTACATGGGTTTTCCAGATTGAGGAATCTGATGGAATTGTTGGTTTTTTTGAATGAATACTTTGTTTTAAAGTTCATTTTTAATTTGGGTTGTTTTCCACCTCCATTTGATTCTTTGTTGAGCTGCGTGGAATTGCCAGGTTTGGCCCAGTAAGGGGCGTGGCTTCTGAGGTGGTGATCCTTTCAGTCATTACTCATCAGGGTAAAAGGTCATTCTAAGTTCACTTCCTTATCCAACTACTCGGATTCCAAAAACCTTCTTGCACTTTAGTTTCTTTATTTAGTGTTTAATTTCTTACTGATTTTGAACTCTAAAATCCTTTTTTCCCTAGGTCTTGTCTTTGTTCTCCTGGTTCAGACACTTGCTTCATTTACAGTTTTTTCTCTCTTCTTCCAGTTGTTCTCATGGTCTCTTGCCCCCTGGGCATTATGCATGGGGTAAGTAACATTTAAAAAATGTAACTTTTGAGTGGAATATTCTTTTAATAGCTGGCAGCACATGTAATAGCTGCTTCATCACTGAAGTTGTTCTCCTGTTCTTTGTATTTTGATTTTTGTATTTTGTTATTAGATCTGCAGGTTTTTGAAGTTTTGGCTTTGTTATAAGGTACTGTTCATGGATTTTGTCTTTGACTTGTTCCGCTTTCTTTACTTTTGATTTATTTCTGCTTATTTTGTCATTAGTAAAATATTTTTGAATACTGAAATATTAAAGGGAACTTTTTTTCCTTGGGCCAAATGTTTTTAAATGTTTAATCTATTCTTTTGTGATTTTTTTGGACTTAAGGCCCTTACTTCATGATGTGGCCTTTGCAGACAGTAAGCATATAACCTGAATTACTGTCTAGGCTGCTTATAATTTTTTAAGCCCTACACTATGGTCCAGACCTGCAGGTCTGGCTCACAACAGTGCTGCTGCTTGCCAGTATTGAATTCACTGCTCTTTTACAGTAACTGGTAGCCTTCCTGATAAAGTTAAACTTTAAGCAATATTAACACCAGTCAGTATAGCCCTTTGGGCCACCAAAGTACAGATGCCCAACCACTATGACAAGGTGTAAGCCATGAATCAGATTACACACACGGAATGGAAAGGAAGATGCTACTGGTGGGCTTTGTTGAAAAGCTGCTGAGACAGATGATGGCAGATGAGATAGACAAGGCAAAAAGCAGATGATTATTATGCTTCTTGGAAACACAAAACAACTTGCAGCAAAGGAAAAAATACACAAAAACAACAGAAATTAAGTTAAAAACAAAAGGCAAGAATTCAGAAAGCTTGGCATTGTAGCAATGGATAAAAACAAGAAGCCAAGATCCTGACACCAGCTTCCATAATCTATGGTTATACAGTCTCTTTGCATTTTGGCTATCCTTGATGGGCATCTCTATATATTCACAAAATGTTTCCAGTCCTTTACTCATTGATACAGTGTTTATTTAGTATACTCTAGGGACCTACATTTTATTAAATAAGCACTGAATGTAGCTGTTCGTGTTTCTTGTCCATTGGTGATCTCTTATTCACCCGGTGTTTTGATAGAGGTGGGCAACATAACTGAAGTACTGCTATTATCAGCATCTACAGGATCTACATGAAAATGAGTTAGCCACCACTGGAGTCTTCTAGGTGCATTACTTAACTCAGCAGAGAGCTGAGGAGACTTTTTGCCAGCAAAGCAGTGGGTCCAGATGGAGTATCGCTACAACTGCTGAAGGCCTGTGCGTTAGAGCTGGGGAGTCCTCTACAGCGTGTCTTCAACCTGAGCCTGGAACAGGGGAGAGTTCTGAGGCTTTGGAAAACATCTTGTATCACCCCAGTCCCAAAGGTATCACATCCTAGTGAGCTGAATGACTTCAGGGCTGTCACCCTGACGTCACATGTGATGAAGACCTTGGAGCGGCTGCTGCTTCACCACCTGAGGCCACAGGTCCGCCACACCCTCGACCCTCTGCAGTTCACATACCAGGAGAAGGTGGGAGCAGAGGATGCCATTATCTACATGCTACACCGATCCCTCTCCCACTTGGACAGAGACAGTGGTGCAGTAAGAATTATGTTTCTGGACTTCTCTAGCACCTTCAATACCATCCAACCTATGCTCCTTAGGGACAAGCTGACAGAGATGGGAGTTGATTCATACCTGGTGGCATGGATCGTGGACTATCTTACAGACAGACCTCAGTATGTGTGTCTCAGGAACTGCAGGTATGACATTGTGGTCAGCAGCACAGGAGCACTGCAGGGGACTGTACTTTCTCCGATTCTATTCAGCCTATATACATCGGACTTCCAATACAATCCAGAGTCCTGCCACGTGCAAAAGTTCGCTGACAACACTGCTATCGTGGGCTGAATCAGGAGTGGGCAGGAGGAGGAGTATAGGAACCTAATCAAGGATCTTTGTTAAATAGTGAGACTCAAACCACCTACTGTACAACTGAACACCAGCAAAACCAAAGAGCTGGTGGTGGATTTTAGGAGGCCCAGGCCCCTCATGGACCCCGTGATCATCAGAGGTGACTGTGTGCAGAGGGAGCAGACCTATAAATACCTGGAAGTGCGGCTGGATGATAAATTGGACTGGACTGCCAATACTGATGCTCTGTGCAAGAAAGGACAGAGCCGACTATACTTGCTTAGAAGGCTGGCGTTCTTCAACATCTGCAATAAGATGCTGCAGATGTTCTATCAGACGGTTGTGGCGAGCGCCCTCTTCTACTCGATGGTGTGCTGGGGAGGCAGCATAAAGAAGAAGGATGCCTCACGCCTGGACAAACTGGTGAGGAAGGCAGGCTCTATTGTAGGCACGGAGCTGGACAGTTTGACATCTGTGGCAGAGCGATGGTCGCTCAGCAGGCTCCTATCAATTATGGAGAATCCACTGCATCCACTAAACAGTATCATCTCCAGACAGAGGAGCAGCTTCAGCGACAGACTGCTGTCACTGTCCTGCTCCACTGACAGACTGAGGAGATCATTCCTCCCCCACACTTTGCAACTCTTCAATTACACCCGGGGGGTTAAACGTTAACATTATACAAAGTTACTGTCTGTTATACCTGCATTTTTATCACTCTTTAATTTAATATTGTTTTTTATCAGTATGCTGCTGCTGGAGTATGTGAATTTCCCCTTGGGGATTAATTATCTATCTATCTATCTATCTATCTATCTATCTATCTATCTATCTATCTATCTATCTATCTATCTATCTATCTATCTATCTATCTATCTATCTATCTATCTATCTATCTATCTATCTATCTATCTATCTATCTATCTATCTATCTATGACAGGGACCTATTTTTCAAAAGACGCACAGGCTTACAAACTTTGAGCACTCTTTTGCTGTGTGTGCTAATCTGGCTTAAGTATATGAAATTCTCTCTAAGCTTTAATTAATTGTTGGTGAAGGGAACAAATTTGCAGTGATTTTAATCATGAACTGCAAATTTTTTATATTTGTTTTTATGCACTTTGAGGTGCAATACTAGATATTAAAACTTATTAACGATCATTTCCACTAGTAGTTTGTAGACCTTTGGGCCATATATTTGAATTTAGCCAGTTTTTATCCCATCTGCCTATTAATCTTGACATAGTTGTCCTGATGGATAATTTTAATACTTACATTCAGCAAATGTTTTCAATTGCAGCCTGACTCAGCAGGGTTTGTCCAAGCTGAGAAAATGTCTGACATGTTCTTATAATCATATATTAAACCTAATTAATACTTTGTGGTTACTTATATTTAAAACATAATTATCTCTCACAGAAACAATTTCAGACCATTTCTATCAGTGTGATGGCACAGTGGGTATCACTGCTGAGTCTGAACATCTGGAGTAGGGTTACTTTGTGGAGTATGCACATTATCCGTTGGTCCTTTGTTTTTTCCTTTTAATTCAAAACAAATTCTCGTTAGGTTGATTGAAAACATGAAACTTACTCAGTGTATGTGAGACTATGAGTGTGTACTGTGATGATGTGGCACCCCATCCTGATTTTTTTCCTTTTGGGATGTTGGCCCGTATGGGGCACCCCATCTTAATTTTTTTCCTTTTGGGATGTTGGCCCCCATAGCCTATCAAAACTGAATTGAATCCTGCAGGTTATAAGATGAATAGATGAGTTGAGAGTATATGAATGTAATTAAATATAATGTATTAATTTATTCCAGTTCCAGTCCATAAATAAGGACTTTAAAACCAAATGGTTAAGTGATAGCAGGAAATCAAGATGTATTTATACTGTAAGAAGCCAATTTACAGTAGGTCCATTTATAAATAACTACAGCTTGTCTCATACATTTGCTTTAGATAAAGTAGTTCCTGTTAAGAAAATGTAGTCAGAGTGAAAAGAAGCTCAGATATAGTAATTTAATTTAGAATATGGAAAATCAGAATGGAGAGGGAGAGCAAGTACATTTCAAGTTCAGAGCTGTGTGTGCTAAATTATAAGTTGCTGCCTGTACTGCTCTGTATGACTGACAGGCCCAACTTATACATCATACATAAGCTTTTAGATGCTATTATGTAACAGGTATATTCGATAGCTTGATAGGCATGAAAGATATTAAACAAAAAAAGTGATACTTAAAGTGATGCATTCCAATGCTATCACTTTAGCTAATGCTTCATATGAAACAACCCCCCTTTTATTTGTGTCCAGAATACACAACCTTTCTTTTCCACTTTTTCTTTTAAACTTTGCAATAGTTATTAAAAGTCAGTAAGATTATTATGCCAGTTAGAGTAATTAGATTCTTCAGTTGAGTGGGGACCAATAAACTAGAAAAAATTAGAAATACTTGTACGCATTAACTCTAAAATACTGTAGAACACTTGTGATACTTTCTATCATGTCATGTCATGTGCAATAAACAAAATTATAAATTTCCTTTAAGAAACATGAATAAAAAAACTAGTTAAATTGTGCAGACATGAGTGTGGCTTTTGCCTACTACCACTACCAGAACATTACCTAGGCTATATCATACATGTGCTTACATAGAGTAGCTACCTATTGAAAATAATGCAAATGTTTGATTACAAATTTATATTTTTAATGTTTTCTTGTATGAATTAACACATTGTTTAATATATAGTATTTAGCCATGTAAGAACACCACAAAATGATATACATTACTTGCTAAGCAATTTTACTAAATATTTTGCTCCTCCTACAATCTGTTCATATATTTTCATATTTAAAACCTACTGTATGTGTCTATCCTTAGGTCTCTGCATTTTATAGGAATTTGTGATGGAGTCATGTTTGTTAAAAATATATACTGAAACAAGAAGATTTCTGTACCTGAAGAATGTTTCTTTTTACGCACTTGGAATCGATTTGTCAATTTTGTATGTCTATTGTTGTAGTATTTTATAGTTTGTTCAGATGTGTATTTTTGATCATTTTGGGGTTTTTAATCATGATGATTCCATTTTCGTTATCATTTTCACAAATGTTCGTTAACATCTTCACTTTTTTTATGTAGTGTGGTCACATGACTGTGATTGTCACATTGATGATGTAATGGAAGCTACAATATATCTTTGGCAGTATTTGCACTTCACGTCATCCCTCAGTGGATGAAAAAATCTTTTGATCTTAGAGCAATCATTAGCTTTACATACAAGTAGCATTTGGATGTTGTGTTTTGGTTCAACTGCAAGTTTGTCATGTGCTTCTTCTCCATCTCCTCTTTCTTTATTATGCTCCTAGAAATTACCATAAGCACAATACCAGCTTAATCAGTCAAATACAATACATTTGAATTATACATTTAATTAATTTATTACTTTCATTAAATTTATTTTCATTCCCTCAGAAATTTTGCATTGATAACATTTTAATTTGGATTGTTTTATTTATTATGAAATGACCTTTAAGTTTAAAAAAAATTAATTAAAAAGAAAATACTTAACAAGCAAAATACACTGTGATCATACACATTGACAGAGTGAGGCTTACTAGCCTCCCTCCCATTTTTAAACCCAACCAATGCAGGCATAAGATCATGGGAGCTAAGTAATAAGATTATCCAAAATAAGTTTCATGTGTACTAATAAATAATAATAAAATATAACCTGTTAATGTGGATTTTTATACAATTTTACAACTTTTATTCACTGTATATAATCTGTATAAAACTCAGTCAGAATATCTGCATACATTTTACCATAACGGAGTCTGCAAAAGAATTTTCCGTAGCAAACATGCAGAGCCATTACACACTCACACCGACTACAAAATGGGCAGGCACCGATATGATTGCTTGAGCATGGTCACACATAGCATTACGCAAAGTTGGTGCAATGATAAGCATCTGTGGTTTTTGCTCTGTCATGTCCTTATATTGTGGTAATGACAACAGCAGTTTCCTATATTTTTTTGTTTTGTTCAAACGTTAGGGTTCATTTCAGTAAGTTTTTGTCAGGAGTGGTCACCCAGTATCCATAGGGTGAAACTAGATATCACAATTGCCAGAGGACCTTCTCATAGATGTGCTGTAATACTTACTGATGAAAGAAATGATCATTGATGATCACTAGTTCAACAGCCATGTGCTGTTGGCACAATTCTGACCAGCATTTCTAGCGAATGTCTTGCATCAGCACCAATGGAAATACTTTTAAAAGAATTATGCATAGAAGAGTAATATGATTTTCTTTAATATTAGCCACTATTATTTGTTTGACCAAAAAAAAAAAGTAAAGGGAGTGGTCTACAATAGTCTCCCCTACACCTGGAGCAATGTTTTTAAAAAAATGAGTGATGTTTCCTAATATTTCATAAAATATAAAATTAATTAATAAACAAATATTTACAAAGAAATAACCTTTAAAAAAAACAAAGACATAATCAATTGTAAAATATCTAAAATGGTCACTGCAGGAGTTGTTGGTGTTGGTGCTGTATCCTAATGTCTTTCTCTCTTCTTCCCTCTGCAGACTGGGTGATTGACGACTATAACACCTATGATGTCACTTCTGGTCTCCATCCACCTGGACCAGCCTCTTCCTGCTGGAAGGACTCAAATCCAGAAGCTCCGCCATCTTTGTCAGTCCTGTTGTGAATTCGCATCTGTAAAGATGACTCAGCAGTTATTGCACTTTTTTTTCCTTGTTTTTTGCAATCGAGTTATATGGGGTGACCAAGTTGGTACCCCAGATCTTTTTCATTGTTGTCTCATTTTCTTACACATTATACACAAATGTGGAAATTATGAACGCAGGTCATAGACAATTATGCAGAGTGTACACTTTTTCTTGTCATCTAATATATTTGCACTGTCATGGGTCTTAATCAAAGTAATTTTTTTATGTGCCACAAGATTACATTTATTTGACAATGTGTACTAAAACTAGATAACAAAAATATTAAAAAACTGGAAAACAAATTATATATAAAGTAAGAAAATAAGAACCCTTTCAATTATTTACAATATGCATTGAAAATGAACCAAGTTATTCAGTGGTAGTCTGTGTTAAGTTACTTTGTACCATTAAACAGTGTAATTGCCAAATACACAATCATCACTTGCATTGTTTTTTCTTTGTATGGTGAGATTGGGTTGCCTGTTAATATGCTAAAATGTGACACATAGTGTGATAAAAGAGAAAAATCATTAAGGGCTTGATCAACTTTTTTTGTATCCTGAGATCTGAATTTACTTTAGCTGACCCATAGCCGTTTGTTCCACCTCAGTCTGCTTCCTAAATTCCTCTGTATTGGACTGAGAAACTTTATTCTCTGCTCTAAGTGCAGCTCACCCTAGACATCTTACTAACTTATTAATCAAAATTATTTGGTAACTTTATGGGTAGTTGCAAAATTGTATCCTAATTTCTGAAAAAAAAGAAAAATATTTACAACATCTGCTTTTTTTACACTATCCATGACTAGTTGGATAGTTTATGAGATATAGTTTAGCATCCAGTTTTTTTCCTGCCATCCTGAAATTCATTTAATTTACAGTGTAGAATTTTTAGCTATTTTGCTGCTAAACATTCATGCTACTCTAACTTTGGTACACTCTTAAAATTTAAATAAGTTACAAACATGACCATTTTTACTACAAGTATTTGCCCACTGTTGTCTATTTATCATGTGTATAACAGAGAGCAGGCTGTTTTGACTTTTGTATTGACTGGTGGATCGTAACTCCTCAGACATGAATCCTCATGTGATTTATAGAGCTGAAAGAGATGCTAGAGAGCCTTGGGAATGAAAGCAATTTCCTTGGAGCTCACTGTTATATATTGTTTACAAATTCTTTTTTTTTTTTTTTTGGGTCTCACTATTACTGTTCAGTGAAATGCAGTCTCTGTTGGTTGTACTGCTTGACTGAATCTTTCATCTTTTATTAATATGCAGGGATGCAGTGCCTATCCCAGCAGCTGTGGGAAAAAGGAGGGATTACACCTCCAAGAGGAAACTAGTCTATCTCTCATCACACACCCATGCGCCCCTATTCATTTTGACTTTATCAATTTAGAGCTGTCAGTACCCAACGTAAAAAAGACATTAAAGAATAATCTAACTCAACAAAGGGCAGAACCCAGGCCTGGGATTAATGCCAAAGCCTTTGGATTTGGGAGGCAGCAGCTTTAATTATTGTACCACAGTGCTGTCCTTTTTGTGAGTTTCTAAATCTAATGTTAAAGCCCTCATCTATTCATGTCTTCCATTGGTGTTTCTGCTTTGTCCAATACAGAGTTATTTGATGTGGAACCTATAAGGGGTAGATCAGACACACAGCAAGAACTAATGCTGGATAGACTACCAGTCCCACACAAGTCACATTGAGGTACAAGTTAGTGTTAGAAACAACCAAACTTGCAAGACTTTGGGATTTATTTAAAATCCAGAATATCTAATGAACCTCCATGTAGACAAAAGAAGAATGTGCAAATTGGACAGAGGAAGTTACTGGGCAGGCAAATCAACACAGATGCAATAGCTATAAAAGACAGCAGAGATAAGCATCATATTAACTCAGTTTGCAAAATTTAAATTAACTGTCTGTGACTTCTTTAAAGCGTATGTGCTTTGTATGTATGATGTATGATTATTTGTTTTGGAACTGTCAATTGGCTTCTACATTTAGGGCTTCTGTTTCCATTTACTTTCAGTCAGTCACCCTTTCTAGCAACATCCATTTTCATCCATAAATCTGCCTTCCTTTGTACCTTTAACCTCTATCACTCATATTTCTTTCTTAAAGGTTATTCTGTTTGGGTAGGGCTGCTGCCAAGCTGATTGTAGCCTCTAGGTGGAAACTGGCTGATCCTCCTCCTTTTCCCTCTTCAAAGCAAAGCCTAGGCATTTTGAACTGTCAGCCATTAGGTGAAATGGCCATAAAATTGATAAATGGTTTAGAGGGAAGGCTACTATAAATAAATAAGAAAATATTTAAATAAATAATCCATGTGCACTTGGAGGTTAAATATCCATACAAATACTTCTAATAAAAATGAGATTAAAATCACATGACAGGAGTCTGTTCCTTAAAACCTTCACAAGCTCAGGGGCCCCCTGCGGCTACCAGCATGGGGGCTGTGCCGAGCCTCACTCCACCATCTCTTGCTGCCACTCCTCAGCCTAACACAAGAGAGTGCTTCGGGCCACGCCAGCTACCCCAAACTGCTGGCAAAGCAGCCTGTAATGCTAGTTCTGACTGCTCAACATGCTCATGATGAAACTGCCTTAAGTTCTGAATTTTTTCTTAAATGTGTGTTTATTTCCACCACATGCAGAATTTGATCCCTGGATCTCCCTTGCATAAAGTGGTATAACTAACACAGATCACTTAGGAGAAAAAAGTCTCGAAAGAATAGAGCTACTGCAAAAAGATGTATGCAGTGTTTTTTTTTTAAATTAAGCTTACTGATAAGCTTTTTCTTTTCAAAGTGTTATAGGAGCTTTCCAGTTGTATTTTTAAGTCTCTTTTACAAAGTGTATTATTATTATTATTGTTTTTTTTTTTAAAAAAAGTGATTCTTTAATAACGTGAAGAAATAATTTATCCATTCTTGTCCACACCACTCTTCCCATTCTGAAGGCAGCCGCTAAGAAGCCTAACAATTGCTGTGAAAAATTTAAAACCTGCCAATTTCCTTAAATGTGAAGTTTATATGAGAAAGCTTTTTGTTAGATAAAGAATACATTCATGCAGGCATTTTTCATGATGTAATAGAATCTGGATAAGGCATTTAACTGCAGACCTCTTGTGGGAAATAATTTACGTGGTACAACAAAGTGTTATTAAGAGAAAAAAATTGAAGGGACTATTTCTAAAATCAGCAAACTCTATTGAATAATTTTTGAAGAAGATATACGAAGTGATGACCTTCAGGCATGAAGCCTATTCTTTTCTGGTGAATGTCTACTCTCACAATTTATTTTGTTCATCACCTCATCACAAATGGTATTCTGGCAGTGTCATTTGACTTGTGCAAAAATGACCAAAATAGTAAAATTCAGCCTCACCTTCATCTATCTGTCTTTCTCCTTTCTCATTAGAATTCTGCCACAAGCGCTGTCACTGGCTTTCTCCTTCACTTCCTTTCTTCGACTGGTTTTCAGCTGTCCATATTTTGGGCATCACAATACCTGTATTTACCACCTGCTCCTGTCTCCTGATATAAAAAGAAATGGCTGTTGCCCTTTTTTCTACAGACTACACTCTCCCTCCACATAGTCCTATGGGTGCCTATCAAAGCATCATTCTTACCACCTCGGCTCTTTGCCATGAAAGGGAAAAAAATCCACCTCTTGCTGCCACTCCTCAGCCTTACACAAGAGAGTGCTTCGGGCCACTCCAGCTACCCCAAAATGCTCAGATATAGTGGCCCTCATCAACCCCCTCAAGCATCAGCTCTACATTCCTCCCAATGACTTTCCTCCCAGCTGCCTACCTCTGTCCCCCCACACACTGGTGTCTCCCAATCCTCCTGTCTCAATGAGCTTTCCCCCTTTAACCTCTGACTCTCTTCTGTTTCTTTCTTCTCGCTATATGTATATATATATATATACTGTATATAGACGAGGGGGTACCCAAAAATTACTAGAATTGAAAAAAAAATAGTTTTATTAATTTTAACTTACTGAAACTTTAGTCTCCTTCAAAGTACTCTCCATGAGAATGAATGCACTTGTCCCAATGGTTTTCCCACTGGTGGAAACATTTTTGGAATTGCTGAAGAAGAATGTTGTCCAAGGCCTGCAGCAATTTTTCTTTGACTTCCTCCACGGTACAAAACACTTTCCTTTGAGTTCTTCTTTCATATGTGGGAACAATAGTCCAATGACAATCTTTGTAAATGCATTGCAAGCTTTTTCAAGATTTTCGTCATTCCTAATTGTGGAAGGTTGTCCAGATCTTGGTTGATCTTCAAGTGACATTTCCCTTGTTTGAAACGCTAAAACCATTTGTAGACCTGTGTTGTACTTAAAGCTTGCTCTTTAAAAGCAGTTTCAAGCATTACTACAGTTTCAGCAGCTGTTTTCCGTAAGAAAAAACAAAATTTAACACATACTCTGTTCTGTTGGGCCCTTGAGCAAGGCCCTTAACCTGCAATTGCTGAGCGCTTTGAGTAGTGAGAAAAGCGCTATATAAATGCAAAGAATTACTATTATTAGAATTAATTCTTTATGTTCATCCATCACAAAAATCACAGAACACATTTAATAAGCACCAAGAAAAACAGACACAGAATGCCGTATGAACAATATAAAGCAATGCCTCTAGGCAGACTGCCACAGAATACTGTAAGTATGCCACACATAGCGGCAAAATTTACAGTTAAGTGTAAATAGCGTGCCAGGTACACATTCCGGTTATTTTTGTGTACCCCCTAATATTCTGCTTTTTCCTCTTTTTTCTGTTTTTTCTTTCCCCTCATCTGTCTGCCATCTGTGCAGGCTTCTTTATACCACCTGATTGGGTGCAGATGAGACCCTCCACCCTCTGTGAGGTGTGAATGTGGCACCTGACTGATCCATCTGCATTTGCATGTGAGTGTGCGATCATCAGCCAAGCATCGCAATCAGCCCCGGAGCAGCACTGTCATATGCCAACCTGCACCTGCTCTTAGCCTGCATGATCTTGGGACATGGTTTATTATTTAAAAAAACTGCACAACTCTACTGACTATTTATCACATTCCTACACATGTTTAAAGTGCCACCCATGGACTGTGTAAGGAAGGGGCGACTCCAAGGCCAGAAATCATAGTGGCTATTCTGATTGATGAGGTCCATGCAGAGCTTGTGCCAGCTGAGAGTGTGGACCACACCAAAACAATTCTTTCAGCTGGCCGGCCTACTCAAGCCCTGGGACCACAGTAAAAAGTGAAAAGCCCAAAGGCCAGGTGGTGAGTATTCATGTGTTTAAACCTCATAATCATTACAGTAATACGACCACTTGACTGAAAAAACAACAGGCCATAGGAATATAGCAACAGTTCAAATATTTCAGAGAACACCAATGTTATGTAGTTTTATAGTTCTTGCTTACATTAAAGTTCTGCTGATAACCTACTCAAATTACTTTATAAAATTTGTCAAAGACCACTGGCACATACCATTTGCCACTTCGTAAACATAGCAATAGAATCTAAAATATTGCTGTAACCTGCTAAATGGAACTGGAAGCTGTATAAAGAACAGTTTGAACATCTAGTGAACATCGAATTGCAGTAGTCAATCCTACTAGAAATAAATTAATTGATTAATTTCTCAGAATATTTAGAAAACATCTTAATTTCCAAACATTTTTAAAATGGAAGAAATATGATTTAGACAGCTTTGAAATGTGCATTTTAAATGATATGCTACAGTCAAAGATACTGTAACTCCTAGATTGCAGGCTAATTTAGTAAAATTAATGGTGATTTCAACAGAGTTAAATGATGACAAAATATTGTTACGATCAGCATCATTCCCTCCAATAATTATCATCTCTGTTTCATCTGTATTTAAAGACAAGTAGTTCTCATCCACCCATTCCTTTAATTCAATAACACAACTAATTAAAGACAAAATTGGAGAAACTTCATTTGGTCTGAAAGAAAGGTGTAACTGAGTGGTATCTGCGTACAAGTGAAAATTAACATCATATTTCCCAATGATAGATCCCTGTGGAACTATGTAAAGTGAAAACAGTAAAGGTCCCAGTACTGAGCCTTGCTGGACAAAATATCTCAGTTCTGTGTATAATGTGGGGTACTGTCAGCACATTTCTGTACATATTGGAATCGATTTGATAAATAAGAGCTAAACCAGACAAAGACAGTGCCTGTAAGACCAATATAATTTTCTAGCCTGTGCAGTAAAATAGAGTGGTCAATGGTGTCAAACTCTGCTTTTAAGTCTAACAATATAATTACAGTGAAGTTTCCTTCATAAGAGGATATACAATACAATACAATACAATTTATTTTTGTATAGCCCAAAATCGCACAAGAAGTGCCACAATGGGCTTTAAAAAGCCCTGCTTCTTGACAGCCCCCCAGCCTTGACTCTCTAAGAAAACAAGGAAAAACTCCCAAAAAAACCCTTGTAGGGAAAAAAATGGAAGAAACCTTGGGAAAGGCAGTTCAAAGAGAGACCCCTTTCCAGGTAGGTTGGCCATGCAGTGGGTGTCAAAAAGGAGGGGGTCAATACAACACAATACACAGAACAGAACACAACTAATCCTCAATACAGTATAAAAATAAAAATATTACAAGTATGGAGCAAAATTTAACAGTAAATGATATCACATAATATGATTTGGATTTGTTTAGAGTCCAGGAGTCCTCAACCATCAAGCTGCCTCCCCCTACTGTCTATTCTACAGCTGAGTCAGTGCTGGGCCAGCCAATCCAATGAAAGTACCCATCTACCTGATGATTCCTGCGATCCTCCATCAGGGATGACCTGAGGCAGGCAAAACAACTTGGCAGGTGGGCTGTGGCACCAAGTGCCACATTTGACTACCGAGAAGAGAAACAGAATAGGTGAGGGTTAGTAACAAGTTATAACTATCATGTTACTTATGTTTTAGTGCTAATGACTAACAACAGAGATGCAGTCTGTACAGTTAATCAGCAGCTCTAGACAGGATATGCTAAATTGAAGTAATGAGTCTTCAGCCAGGATTTGAAAGCTGAGATTAAGGGGCATCTCTTATAGTAGTAGGCATTCCACAGTTTAGGGGCCCTTTAACTAAAAGCTCGACCTCCCACTGTTATTTTACTAATCCTTGGAATCCTAAGCAGACCAGCATCTTGAGATCTTAATGTGCACTCTGGTTTGTAAGTCATGATAAGTTCAGACAAGTAAGCCGGACCTTGGCCATTTAAGGCTTTATATGTTAAAAGGAGGATTTTGAAATCTGCCTTAAACTTAATCGGGAGCCAGACAAGACTATCACAATGTCATTTACAACACGCATTAGTGATGTTTCTGTACTATGACCAGTGCGGAAGCCAAACTAGAATTTCTCAAATAAATTGTGATGCATAAGGTGTGACTGAAGCTTATTGGCAACACTTTTTTCAAGTATAGTTATTAAGTATGTGCGGGTCTGGGTCTGACTTTTTAAGTAATAGTTTGATGACTGACATTTTTAGTGCATCAGGCACTGTGCCATGCAATAATGAACTATTAACAATGTTAAGAATAGACGGTGCAAGAACTTCCATTGGGAACTAGTAGTAGGTTTCATTCCAGAAACCAAAGTCAAGAATTCCTGCTCTGTTACAGGACCAAAATTTCCAAATTGTTGATTACAATGTGAGACAGGGTCTGCCAAGCTATTCGGCCTGCACTGTGATGCTGAGATCCGGCATACCACGTCTGTTGGTATTTTGCACTGTAGATCAGAATTCCCATTTGTTAATTTAGTCACTGTTCTAAATGGTACCCAAGGATTTTTATTATTGCATTCTATTATTTTAGAATAGTAGTCTGAGCGAGCTTTAAAGAGAGTTTTTTTGTATTTTTAACACTCTCTGTCCATGCAATTTGAAAGACCTGCAGCTTTGTTGTTCTCCATCCTGGCTCCAATTTTCAACACTCTAATTTAAGAGCTTGTTTGTTTTCATTAAACCAGGGATAGTTTCTCTGTGCTTTGATCACTTTTGTTTTAAGGGGAGCAACTGCATCCAGAGCATCTCTCAAGGTCACATTATAATGTGATGTTAGCTGATCTAAATTGTTTCCCATGTTTACATTTGATGTTAACTGATGTAAATGGTTTTCCAAAATTACATTTAACTTACTCAAAGTATCTATATATTTTGAAGCAGAATTACAATCTAGGTGTCACACTGTCTTTGTTTTAATCAGTGAGTGTATTAGTTAGGACAGAACCAAAGCAAACGTAATTAAGTAGTGATCGGAAAACATTTATTTTAATGGAGTAATATTTAAATTTTGAATTTCAACTTTGTAAGTTATAGTTAAATCTAACATGTGGTTATGATTAAGAGTTTGACCTTTGACAATCTGACAAAATCCTACTGAATTTAACAAACAAGTAAAACATTTGCTAAAAATGTCAGTTTTCCATATCAATGTGTACATTAAAATCCCCTCCAAAACACTACATGATCAAAATTTATGGCTAAATTAGATAAAAGGTCGCCAAATTCAGTCATGAACAATGAATATTGCCCTGGTGGTCTCTACGTAGACTAGCACTACAATTGTGTTGGAATCTGTTTTGATATTTTAAATGAATACCTCAAAGGATGTGAAGTCTCCCTTCAATTTTTTGAAGCGATTTGCATTTTGTCACAATTAATTATTGCAAGGCTTCTTCCTTCTAATACAGTATGATGCTCTTACTATCCAATACTGCATGCAACTTTATGCCGGACAGAGTGGTACCTGTGTTGTCCAAACAGTTCTACTTTGACTCATCTGTCCATAGCACATTATTCCAAAAAGATTGACAATGATACACATAATTGTTTACAAATTCGAGACAAACAATGACATTACTCTTGAACTCTTGGATCCCAAGTTAACTCAGTCTCTTTCTTATCATATAGTCATGAATACCAATTTTAGAATAGACTAGAGAGGCCTGCAGTTCTTTGGTTATACTTCTGGGATCCTTTGTGACATCCTCAATGATCTGCTTCTGTGCCCTTGGGGTAATTTTTGCCAGCTGACCTTTCCTGGGAAAATTCGTAACTGTTATAAATGCCTCTCACTGACTTAGAAATTGCTTTGTAACCCTTTCCTGATTGGTAAGTTTCAACAACTTTTTCACTCATTTCTTCTGCAATTATCTTTGAATGAGGCATATTGTTTTTGTAGAAACTTTACAGTGACCACTTTTCTCTCATGGTAATGGTTAGTACGTGGTGAGGTTTTGATTCAACAGGGCTGGCTGCGATCAAGTCTGGCTGTATTCAGTCAGGTGATTCTAATTATTAATTAACTTTGGTCACCCGTTTCAGTGAGTAAATAAGGTTGCAATACCCTTTCACATGTGCAATACACTTACAATGTATAGTGTTATATTTTTACACTAATTCCCTTTATCTAATAATTTATTTTCTCTGAAAACCTGGAGCCACTCATTATGATAATAGCACAGTAAAAGAGAGAATCAGGAATGAAGACTGAAAGAGCATTCCTGATCCAAAAAGTAACCATCTGCCATTGGTCCCTTAATTACATAGTCAGAAGGTGACTTGGGGGCAAGGTCTCAACTGCTATGTAGGTAGTGCAACATGAGACTTTAAGAGAGTTTGGGAGGTGAGCAGGAAAATATTTAGGCAGCTGTGTCTGGAGAAGCATGTGTCTGGAAAGGCCGTCCTACACAAGTTACCCAAAGGGCACAGAAGATGTGAAAATACAGTACAATACAATACAGTTTATTTTTATATAGCCCAAAATCACACAAGAAGTGCCACAATGGGCTTTAACAGACCCTGCTTTTTGACAGCCCCCTAGCCTTGACTCTCTAAGAAGGCAAGGAAAAACTCCCAAAAAAACCCTTGTGGGGTTAAAAAAATGGAAGAAACCTTGAGAAAGGCAGTTCAAAGAGGGACCCCTAAACAGGTACGTGGGGCGTGCAGTGGGTGTCAAAAAATGGGGTTAGATACAATACAATACACAGAACAGAACACAAGTAATCCTCAATACAATACAATAGTGCAATAGAAATATTGCAAGTACAGAGCAGAATTCAACACTAGATGATATCACATAATACCATTTGGATGCCACCAAGGATTCCAGAAGTACGTACAAAGTACACTTCATCTAATTGCTATGTTACAACCAGCATTTGTGTTTAATTTCCTTTTTAATTTTTATTTGTAATATTTTACTTAGCATTTTTCATGTTTTTGTGTAATTTGTGTTAAGTTTGTTAACTATTTAGTTAACTATTTGTTAACTATTTAGTATTTATGTCCTGTGTCTTAAAGTGTTCTTTCATTCCTTGAGTTTTCAACGGGGAATACTAGGAGGAATGGCCACCTTGATGTCACTGCTAAAGGTCCACCCTCTGCCTTTATATGTGAGGCTGTGCAGTTGAACCTTCAGTGGATCATTGGGTGTTGCTGAAGTTCTAATTTCAGAATTAATTTCTTTGCACTTTCTGGTTTTGTGATCTTGGGTTCTGCTATTGAATTATGGTTTAGAATTGTTAGCTTTCGATTGCCTTTTTAGATAACTCCTTTTTGACTTATTTGGCCCTTTTCCATTGTTTTTCTTTTTGTGTTGGATATAAATTAAATTTTTATAAATATTAAGTATAAAATATATAAAATATTTATTAAGACAGATATTTTATGGTTCTTCTGTCATATTTTTTGTATTTCTAGAACATCTGTAGCAATTGTACTATAACATTCCAGAATTCCTAGAGGCAAGGCTACATCTGAATAGGTTGATAAAGCTCCTGACTTGTTTTGTTGGACTAATATATACAATGTCCAAACATCTATTTTGTCCATCCATTAAAATAATTCACTTAATCTCATGAAAGACAGTTATCAAGGTAGCTTTAAAAAAAATTAAAGATTAGACTTGGTTTTATAATCCTCTAAAACAGTTTAAATGTCTTTGGTTGGGTTAAGGATTGTTTAGTAAAAGAAAAAAGCTGCTGATTCAGAAGATATTGAATCTGCAATCACACTGATGTTAAAGAGGCTGAGAGGACAAAA
This sequence comes from Erpetoichthys calabaricus, assembly GCF_900747795.2. Classification (NCBI taxonomy): domain Eukaryota; kingdom Metazoa; phylum Chordata; class Cladistia; order Polypteriformes; family Polypteridae; genus Erpetoichthys; species Erpetoichthys calabaricus. Next base: position 104,930,754 of record NC_041397.2, on the reverse strand, counting down.
AAGAAGTGAGTAGGAAAGAAAATATAAACGTGCTGTTGCTAGGCATTGGGGAGAGCTACTGAAGAAAAGAAAATTGCTAACTTACGTGAAGGTGGACCAGAAAAATGGAACAGTTGATTGATGGGGTAAGTTATTGAGTTTTTAAGAGGCCAAGGAGAACAATATGATGAGAACGAGCTGTTAGGAAGTGCATAAGGCAGCCTTGCACTAAGCCACTGTAGCTAAGAAGTGGCAACATGATTCTGTATACGTTATCTTGGCTGCTGAGAAGGCCTCAAGTTGTTTATTACATTTGTTTGTAGTGTGACTTGTTTGCTGCTTTGCTTTTTATATAGCCTTTGGTTTTGTCAAGGGACTACTAACTGCAGATCATTGGGGATTTTACTGTTTTTGCTAATGTGCACTTTATTAAATAAGAAAAATGCCATTAATATTTTAGTGATGACTTCAATAGTTGTTTTTCCATTACTAAATACAGCAAATATACAATGTGCCTTAAAGGCAGTTTAATCAACAGGTTAAATGAGAACACCTGCTCCTATTTTTTTCACTTGGTAATATGTTTGATCATCAGGATCTCACAGCTTCCTATGGCTTGTGTTATGACTCTTGATAGGAAGCATGTTTCTGGCATACAGATTCAAACAGAGCAGTTGTGTAAACAGTCTCACTGGGATGAGAGTTGCCATGGTAGCTTTATCTGGGACTACATCATCAATCATAATTTGGGAGGCAATCAATCTGGATGTACAATGACTTATACAACACAAACTAAGAAGACCTTTTCATTGGTGTAAGTCTAACATTTTCTTTGGCCTGTTTTTTTCAAAAAGGAAGCCTATATTTTGCCTATACATCTTTCTAAAGCTAGTTTTATTGAAAAGGAAGCTATTGATTAAAAAAATGATCTAGTAAATACATTTCTTTGACATGGCATTATTTCCAGTACTCTTTAATTTTTACCCTAATTTGTATTCCATCTTCTGAATGTTATGTTGCAAATGTTAAATGCTTTCTTTAGTACTTATTCTCTCAGAATTTGTCTGTGAATAGATTTGGTTTTCTGTATTTGTATCCCTTCACTTCTTTTTGTTTTGTTTCACTTGGAATTACTTTGACTGCAGACAATTTACAATTCTTAGAAATTAATTGTTTATAATTAAAATACATTATCTGGTTACTACGTAAGATGATACCATATAAGCCAATATTTTACATTTAGAACACATCGACAGTGCTTCAGGGAATCTGAATGATGTTGTATCTGCCTCACACTTCAATACAGCAAATAGAAGCAATGCACCTTTCTGTGTGATGCAAGTCACCATAATTGTGAAGAGGAAAAAGGAAGACTTGCATGAATTTTGAATGAGTGGTGGCAGTCTTTACTTATAAAATTGTAAAGCCTGTCTGTCTATAAAGCAAAACTCATGCACTCTGGCCTTTGAACTGCGATCTCACTCTCATTTGACAGCTTATGATGTGACAAGTGCAACACAACCGAAGAATTTGATGGTCTCAAAGTTGGCACAGATGTGGAGGTGACAAGAATATGCAAGGCCCCACTGTGCTACACGACACATTGCAGACATGACCAGTATGGCTGACTGATCACACACGTGCCCCATGAATTCAGTGTGTGGCCCAAGATTTAAGGTTTTGAAGTGCACACCCCCAAGCAGAATTCATAGGCAAGGCCACTGCTGCGCACCATGCTACATCACTGTTACGTCAACTATGGCTGAGTGATCATTCTGTGAGTCTGACATGAAAACAACTTCACCAACTGAAGAACCTTACAGTAATCTTGGCAGAGTGGCCAGGAGTGCTTGCAAATCGTGAGAGGTGCATTCACCACCTGCTTCAATGTACATTCACTCCACATACCAAATGGTATAAGAAACATGCTGATAGATACTGATGGCAACCTGCATTAAACAGGCAGACTGATCCTCTTTATTGTTCACGTAAGTCAGTCATTTCTATACCCTAACAAAGTTCTTACCACCTTCTGCTCATGGTTACATACTCCTCGTGAAATGCAGTGCACAGCCTTAGCAGACTAATGAATGGAAGGAGGCAAGCACCATCTACTAACAATCAACTACACTCTAAACACTTTATCACAAAAGAAAAGCACAAACAAAGCAATGCCATGAAGAAAACCAACAGCTGTCAATGCTGTGCATAAAATGTTGGATAGCAAATGCAGGAAAAAACAATAGACCATAAGTTGACAAGGCATTGTCATGAATGCCCAAGCAAGATTTATGCCTGAATATAGGCCCGATGAGCAGCATGGCAACTCTCTGGCCCATCAAGATGCTAGGCTACATCACCGATACAGACTAAGACACCACCAAAACTGCTCACATGTCTCTCTGAATACAAACAGATCTTCCACCACTCATCACATGAACATTGCTTTTACAGTCTTGCATCAATGTTTGTTAGATGAGCACTATTTGATGAAGATGGATCCAGCAATGTCTTCACTGTGGGGAATTATTTTTTGGGGAGAAAACAAAAGAGTATGTTGCCAAAATAAAAATATATTGCTTACTCTATCTGAACCATCGTACATACTGAAAGACATTATAATTTCCACAGCAAGTACAACAAATAACTATTTGGCATACTTTCCCATATTTCCTATAATCTACACAGCAACATTCAGCCTACCGTCATGCACTTCCTTTTACTGTGTACACAACTTGCAGCAATAAATCTGAAATGCACAGCTTTCCATTTTGGTGCAATATGCACCATCTGCATATTGCAATTCACTTCCCAATTCAAATTAACAACCAGTGATGACAGGATATTGAGTTAATAATAATACAGACTGAATTGTGAAAAAAAAATACTGAATATTAATTATGGAGCAAACTCTTGATGAAACAGAATGAACCTCATTTTTTTTTCTATACCTCATTGAGCTGTTTTTAGAATGTGATTAAAAGAAACCATCTGAAGACACCACTTTTCAGTGAGCACAGATAATTACTAACTTTCATTTTTTGTTTGGTAGACATTTATTGAAACCCACTGTATAATAATTCCATGCTAATCAACTTAAAGAATACAGATTACAAGCACAGAGAGATGTTACACACCCTTTACTAGTTAAAAAGTAATTCCTCACATCTTTTACACAAGATTAGCATTGTTATAACACACAGTACTTTAACCATTTGGTTTAATGTTTCATCACATTCTTCCATTGGTTCGTCTTTGCATTTTCCATGCTCTTTTCTACTTTGTAAATAACACATTTATTTAATTTGTGACTTCCATGTTACACACTATAATTTCCATTCCCTTTTATTTGAGGACTGGACGTACACATTCTTAGTATCCATAGCTCCTTATCTTTCACATTCATTGGAGCATCTATTGATAACCCCCTCAGGACATGATACCTATGTGTTCAAAATTCATATTCAAGTTTATCATTATAATGGTGGTCTTTACCTCTTTTGATTTCCTTTTACGTGAGGACCAGATGTCTGCATGTTCCACTAGTAAAAAGATAATCTATCTTAATGATGTCATCAAAAAAGGAATAAGTAATCACAATACAAGTAGTATATGTAGTGCACAATAAATAGAAGCAGATCAAATATCAGTAGGGCACAAAGTCAATGTGTGTGGCGAGTATAGCATTTGAATTGACACACAAGACAATTAGAAAAAACACAAATCTGATGTTATCACAACATACAACAGAATGCCTAGACCAATTTCATTTTGATAATGTTAAGCAGCAAGCAATGCCCTTCAGTGGTTCATGAGTTATTGCCTCACATTGTGCAGAATTGAGTGATGATGATTATGATGATGATGACTGGGAGTTAGTTTATGTCTTTGCATGTTGGCCATAGTGTGAATTTTTCCTGCAGCTGCTGTGACCTCTTGAAGACTCTACACAGAAGCTGTTTAGTTTGTCTCAAGGTGGCCATCATCTCCTCTATTAATAATAAATACAGCAATGCCAGGTGTTTACAGGAATGACTGGGTATCGCAGAACTAATTGGGCCTGTTGCTAAGCCAATGACAGGAGGTCAATTCCAAGAAACTGAAAATTAAATATATCCATGAAATATTATCTGAATGGTCATTAGCAGATATAATATAAGACACAGAAGGGAACTACATAATTAATATTATATTAACCTAAGAAAGGTAATAAACAAAATATTCATTAAGAAATAATTTAGAAAATGGACAAAAACATATTCAGTAACAAAATTTATAAAATATTTAAAGAGCAGCAAAACAAATTCAAAAGAAACTACACTTGAGCCAGCGATGAAACCCTGGTTATTCCCTAACATCTGCGTGTTGTCAAAGTGTGCCCTGTGTCCTCATGACTTAAGATCCAAAGAGAAAACTGTCAAGAAAAAACAGAAGGACAGCCAGCTGCCCTAGAGTGTGCTCCTCTCTTTTTACATGGCAAGTCTGGAAGTGTCAGAAATAAGACATAGTCAAAAATGCCTCTGGAAGAACCAAGTTTAAAAAGGTCAATGCAGGAAAGTGGATTGCATCTTCTGATCTGCCCAGTATAAAACAAGCCAGACCGAGAGTGTTGTCAGTTCACTTTGAGCTACTGAAGTGAGAGGAATACTACCTGAGGTTGCATGAGGGTCTGCTAATAAGAGAGTCTCCCTAATTCTGCCAAAGTAGGATTTGGAAGAAAAGGTCTGTGACTAGCTAGGAGTTTACCTTTGAAGATGGACTTACCTTTTTTTAATATATCACTGTGCTAAATGTAGAAGGACCCTAGGACTCTGTAAACCCTGGAAGGAGACACTTTATAATCCATCAGGTCACAGGAGTCTTGCATTTTGTCAATTTCAATGAGCTCATAAAACCCCAAAAATGTTTCTTTTTAACTGCTTTTCACTGAAATGAAAAGAAAATCTAGCAACTTCCATTTTTCACTTGTGGATGAAGCAAGCTTGTTTTGATGCAGGTGATGAATAGTACTGCACACTACAGAATTTGTCACCATTTCCAATCATTTTGTGCTTTAGTGAGCATTTATCACCAATGGTCTCTGTCACAGATAGGCTGTTTGATTGGCAGCTGTCTATTTAACTTACCTGTACTAACCGCTGCTTGTAATCCCCAGCGTAGTAAGTACCACTTTGTGTACAGCTTTGTCATCTCGGGGAGTGTAGCTACTGGAGAAAAAGGTGACACTTGACTGACCCTCAGGAAAGATGGCACATGTCACTGAAAGTAACTGGCAGCATGTGCAACCATACATTAAACTCAGTCACTGGTAAGCAGTTTGTTTGGCAGCCTACTGTATACCTGAGTGGTAGAAGCTATTGCTTGTACTTCCCTGTATCCTAAGTACATATCCCAGCCATGCCATCTCAGGGAGTCTAGATGCTGTGTTGCGAATTTTCCTTTTTTAAATAACACCTGATATCACTCCTGCAATGATTGCAGTGGAAATTCTTTATTCAACAGTTCTGAATGAGCACTGACATATGAACATCTCAGTCCGTTAAGAGAAATGTCATCTATAAATTGGGATAGCTGTATAACACACATTACTTTAACTCACATCATGTACTGTACATTACCTCTTTTGGAGAGGCAAGTTACTGGAAACAATTATGTAAGAAAAACATCTGACCACATGATCTCATCGTCACCATCTTAGGTGCATTGGGGGCTCAGAGAGGCTTTGCTACACAGAATAGATAAACAATGGAATGTTTTCCTTACAAGGGGAAGGTGACACTGTTAGTGATACCTCAGTAAACACAGCACCTCAATTAGTGGTGGCTTATCTTGCCATCATTATTTCTTCTTCAACTTTGTGAGGTTGAATCTCATTAACAAAAACTGCAGCATAAGGTCAACAAACTGCATAAACGTGTGGATTATTTTAGTTTAAATTATTTGTGTTTCGTGAACAAAAAAGGGAAGCAATATTGTGTGACTGTCATTTAATTAATACGTTTGAAACATTTTTCTGTAAAATAAGTATTAAGGCATTTTTGCTAATATTTCCATAAACGGGTATTTTCATTTCAAGTTCCGACTTATATCCAAAATCAGGTGACAAACAATCATGGTCAATAAATGCATCACTATTTACCTGGGATGAAAACATTTTTCAAAGAGTTGGTGTACTGGGTGGTGGTGTCCCACCATGCAGTCACTATATAAATACTGCACCACGACTAAAATTCACCTAAAATCACGATTACCAAAATGTTCAATATTCCCTTTTTCACAGCATACCTTACTTTGCCATCTCTGTACTTCACCCTAACCCACTCTCACCTCGGAGTACTGCACTCTCTACACATCCTTCTGCTGATACCAACATAGGAGAGACATCCCCACCCACAATTACAGCAGCGCAAGTGAGCAGAGAGCTGAGGAAACTTCGTCCCAGCAAAGCAGCAGGTCCAGATGGAGTATCGCCACGACTGCTGAAGGTCTGTGCATCAGAGCTGGGGGGTCCTCTACAGCGCATCTTCAACCTGAGCCTGGAACAGGGGAAAGTCCCGAGGCTTTGGAAAACATCTTGCATCACCCCAGTCCCAAAGGTATCACGTCCTGGTGAGCTGAATGACTTCTGGCCTGTCGCTCTAACATCACATGTGATGAAGACCATGGAGCGGCTGCTGCTTCACCACCTGAGGCCACAGGTCCAACACGCCCTCGACCCTCTGCAGTTCACATACCAGGAGAAGGTGGGAGCGGAGGATGCCATCATCTATATGCTACACCGATCCCTCTCCCACTTGGACAGAGGCAGTGGCGCTCTAAGAATCATGTTTCTAGACTTCTCTAGCGTCTTCAACACCATCCAACCTCTGCTCCTTAGGGACAAGCTGACAGAGATGGGAGTAGATTCATACCTGGTGGCATGGATCGTGGACTATCTTACAAACAGACCTCAGTATGTGCGTCTCGGGAATTGCAGATCTGACATTGTGGTCAGCAACACAGGAGCGCCGCAGGGGACTGTACTTTCTCCGGTCCTGTTCAGCCTATATACATCGGACTTCCAATATAACTCGGAGTCCTGCCACGTGCAAAAGTTTGCTGACGACACTGCTATCGTGGGCTGCATCAGGAGTGGGCAGGAGGAGGAGTATAGAAACCTCATCAAGGACTTTGTTAAATGGTGCGACTTAAACCACCTACAACTGAACACCAGCAAAACCAAGGAACTGGTGGTGGATTTTAGGAGACCCAGGCCCCTCATGAACCCCGTGATCATCAGAGGTGACTGTGTGCAGAGGGTGCAGACCTATAAATACCTGGGAGTGCAGCTGGACGATAAATTGGACTGGACTGCCAATACTGATTCTCTGTGCAAGAAAGGACAGAGCCGCCTGTACTTCCTTAGAAGACTGGCATCCTTCAACATCTGCAGTAAGATGCTGCAGATGTTCTATCAGATGGTTGTGGCGAGTGCCCTCTTCTACGCAGTGGTGTGCTGGGGAGGCAGCATTAAGAAGAAGGATGCCTCACGCCTGGACAAACTGGTGAGGAAAGCAGGCTCATTGTTGGCATAGAGCTGGACGGTTTTTAGCAGAGCAACGGGCACTCAGCAGGCTCCTATCAATTATGGAAAATCCACTACATCCATTAAACAGTGTCATCTCCAGACAGAGGAGCAGTTTCAGCAACAGACTGCTGTCACTGTCCTGCTCCACTGACAGACTGAGAAAATCATTCCTCCCCCAAACTATGCGTCTCTTCAATTCCACCAGAGTGGGTAAACGTTGAACATTATTCAAGTTATTGTCTGTTTTTTACCTGCATTTTTTATTACTCTTTAATTTAATATTTTTTGCTGCTGGAGTATGTGAATTTCCCCCTGGGATTAATAAAGTATCTATCTATCTATCTATCTATCTATCTATCTATCTATCTATCTATCTATCTATCTATCTATCTATCTATCTATCTATCTATCTATCTATCTATCTATCTATCTATCTATCTATCTAAAATGTTATTTTCTTTCTTTGATGTGCTGTTTTCATTTGGCATCAGGGCTTATATCATCACCTTTTCATTTTTCATGATGAGACACCAGGATTACTGAATGGAAGAAGAAAGATTTTTTCACCATTGCAGAGGCCATAATTAACGAGATATAGACCTTTAGTTGCACCAAACCTTCCTCTTTCAATACTCTTTTCTTGCAGTGTTATAGCAACAAGAAAAGTAAAATGATTCTCTAGCTGTGCTACAAAAAAAATAATTCTAAAAGAAACATAGTGAAAGAGAACAGGACTTTGCAGTGTGTAACAATAACTTTTTTTTTTATACATTCTTTGATATAAAACAGAATTTTTTATATTTAATTTTAGTAATTTAATTAGATCCACAAACTACTAGTTGTCAATGGCCAATGTTCCACAGCATAACGAGTATAAAAATACACTGTATTATATTATTCAAATAAATTCAAATTTATAATTATAGTTTTGCCGTATTAAAATTCAAAATGCAACAAAGACACAGTGCTAGACAAGAACACTCTGCAATTTTCATGCAGGAGTAAACAAATATATACATATGTATGGTATATACTAATGCACATAAGTATTAATAACTACATAAAGCATGACTGTTTTAAGTCTATCAACAGAAAGGAGTAAATCAAAACTCCTGCCTACATAGACTCTGAGTACATTTGCCCAGATGGGTACCCACTGCCTCACTGAGCAAGTCTGATGAGACGCTGTGGAGCAAAAAGATGCATGACATTGCAAAATATGACATAGCTCATACAAGCACTGGTGAAGACAAATTCAATCTTCTCTTCCAGCATTACAAGGCGTATTGTAATTTGATCAAAATAAAAATGACAACAAATACCCCAACAGAATTCCTAGAAATAGGAAAACAGAAAGCATCCAGTTATTAAAAACATATGAACAACTTCATCAGTAGCACTGACAACAACATGCTGTGCTTAAATAATAAGTCTTCAGACTAGTTTCAAATGTGATATAGATACTACTGATTTATCATCCCTGAAATTAGCAGTCTGTTAAGTAAAAAAACTGTCTAATGTGGAAATTTCATTTATCCTGATAATTTTAAGAATGACTGCATTAGTACTTCCTGAAAGGTAATTGTGTCTAAACCATTTGTAAGTTCCTTTGTCACATCATAACATACAGTATCAGGAATCAAATATAGTTTATTGAAGAGATAAATTCTAAATCTAGTAGTACTAGTCCATAGTAGGCTACCCTTTTTTCACTTCAACTTATTCAACATAAATTGATGATGGAATATGAATTTTTTATTTATTTCTAAAATGAAACCCATCAAATGTCAGCTAACTCTAACTGGAAATGTCGAAGAGCTCACTAGCAGTAGTTAGCACATATTCTTTTTATACAGAACACTCATATATTCTTTCCTAGTAGACATTTTCAGAATTCAATTAAAGAAACCAAATTTAAATTCAAATATTCTTAATAAGAGTGGCAGAGTAATTTAGTAGTAGTATATATACCATATACAGTGATCCCTCGCTATATCGCACTTCGCCTTTCGCGGCTTCACTCCATCGCGGATTTTATATGTAAGCATATTTAAATATATATCGCGGATTTTTTGCTGGTTCGCGGATTTCTAAGAACAATGGGTCTTTTAATTTCTGGTACATGCCTCCTCAGTTGGTTTGCCCAGTTGATGTCATACAAGGGACGCTATTGGCAGATGGCTGAGAAGCTACCCAACTTACTTTTCTCTGTGTCTCTTGCGCTGACTTTCTCTGATCCTGACGTAGGGGGTGTGAGCAGGGGGGGCTGTTCGCACACCTAGACGATACGGACGCTCGTCTAAAAATGCTGAAAGATTATCTTCACGTTGCTACCTTCTGTGTGCAGCTTTTAAGTATGCTGCACGGTGCTTCGCATACTTAAAAGCTCGAAGGGCACGTATTGATTTTTCAGTTTGTTTTTCTCTGTCTCACTCTCTCTCTCTCTCTCTCTGCTCCTGACGGAGGGGGTGTGAGCTGCCGCCTTCAACAGCTTTGTGCGGTGGTGCTTCGCATACTTAAAAACAAACAGCCCTATTGATTTGTTTGCATTCCTCTCTGTTTCCTTTGAAGAGGAAGATATGTTTGCATTCTTTTAATTGTGAGACAGAACTGTCATCTCTGTCTTGTCATGGAGCACAGTTTAAACTTTTGAAAAAGAGACAAATGTTTGTTTGCAGTGTTTGAATAACGTTCCTGTCTCTCTACAACCTCCTGTGTTTCTGCGCAAATCTGTGACCCAAGCATGACAATATAAAAATAACCATATAAACATATGGTTTCTACTTCGCAGATTTTCTTATTTCGCGGGTGGCTCTGGAACGCAACCCCCGCGATGGAGGAGGGATTACTGTATACGTATATGGTAATTGATTGATACCATATGTTATGGTAGGGTGGGTTAATGACAGTCTCAAACAATGTAGATGTTTGGGACACCAACCAGGTTGTCACTTTTATTCATCCCAAGGTGACTGTAAAATAATGAAAAACAGAATGAAAAAGTTTCATCTTTGTGCTTTTCCCTGGGCTTTGGGCTTTGAAATCAAAAGGCGTGGTCTGGTTTCTCAGAATTCTGTCTTGCAGCTCGCTTGGGACAAAAATGACCCCTCCTTCTGGGATGTCTGGATTATATGGCAGTCGGACCAGAAGGGGTAGAGCTCGGTAACCCTCACTGGGTGGTTTCTCAGCACTGTGGGTGAAAGAAGAGAAGATAAAGTTAGCGGCAGCTCCCCCTGTCATTTTGGTGGGTTACTGCACACTTCGACTGAGCTTGTGTAGGAGTCGACACACATGCGTGACAGTGTATAACAGTAAAAATATCATGACAAAGGTTTATCACGATCCAGACCTCCAATAATAACACTGATCTGGCTAAAGACAATACATTGAAAAAGTTCTTTTTGATCTAATGAAAAATGAATTAGCAAGAGACCTTGAGTTAAAGACCTGGGGCCTCATGTATAAACGGTGCGTACGCACAGAAATGTTGCGTATGAATGTTTCCACGCTCAAATCGCGATGTATAAAACCTAAACTTGGCGTAAAGCCACGCACATTTCCACGGTAACTCATACCTTGGCGTACGCAATTTCTCCACTTGGTTTTGCAGACTGGCGGCACCCAGCGTCAAAGCAGTGCTACTGTTCCTGTGTGATCACCCTTTCTTTCTTAGCTCCACATTCCTGACGCGGCTTTATAAATACACTGAAATTAACTGCATATTGTTTATTAGTGTAATGCATCTGATTGTAATTAACCTGTAGTAATATAATGGTCCAGGGAATAGCCATAGTATTCCAAATACCATAACTGCTTTAGCGTTGTTACGCTCACTGCATCTTGTTCTTCTTTTTGCTGCTCCCGTTAAGGGTTGCCACTGCGGATCATCTTTTTCCATATTACTCTCACTGCACCACTCGGAGTATTTATATCACTGTATCTGAGTGTGAATCACAGCAGCAGCTGATCGGAAAGAGAATTATCGGTATACAGTTTCAAGTACACACTACCTCAACCACGGCAAAAAGCGTCAAAGCCTTTCCTGTACGGACCTCGCGTTTCAGAAACAGTTTCATCCCAAGAACTATAAACACACTCAATCAGTCCATCAAGTGCTCCTTGCAGAACTGTTTGTACTTATAAGTTCAATTACCTCACTGTAAACTTACCCTACAGTTATAATATTGCACAACCTGCGCTACTTTATAAAGCGCGTATGATGACAATATCATTTTTAAGATGAAATGCAGCAAAATATGTTGCTTATAGTATACAGATAAAACTTTAACTTCATTTAAATAATCTGCATTGTTAATAATTAAACATGTGAGGACACGGTGCCGCAGTGTATAGCTGGTTCACGGATAGCTCCTGCCTTGCGCTGCATTATTGCTGGTGCTGACACAACACTGGAAGGATAGATGGATAGAATAATTAAACATGTACTACGAAGATATTTCAATGTTCCTTAAAAGTTTTGAAGAATCGGCATTCTAAGCTTACAGATGGCTTAACGTCTATTACAGAGCTGATTGTGTGGCAATTGGGTATTTGGAGAAAGAAAAGTACGTTTGAAAGAGACAGTACTTCTGTAATAAATTATTTCATCGAAGGTCGCACATGGCGCCTCAAGCCTCTTGCGTGAGATATGAACAATCACTGCGCCACCGTGTTCCCATGTTTAATAACATGCTTTCATTGCTATCATCATGAAAATGATATCACGTATACATCTCAGTATTTTAATTATTCAGAGAGCTGTAATATCTTGAATGTAATGGATTCTGTGTCCTGTCGGAGAAAGAGAAAGAACGGAAGCACATAGTGATTCACACACATAGAGCACATAGAAGATCAAATACAGAACAAAGCATTTAACGTGCTACTTGAGAAACTAGTAAAATAAACGATTTTAAGATGAAGTTTATGATGTTCTACTTTAATGGCAAAATAAACTACATGATTAAAGTGGAAATTTCGAGATTAAAGTTGACATTTCGTGCTTTTTTCCCCACTGTGTGCCTATTTTTTTGTCTGTACCCTAATAAGCTTTCATATGACACTCAGACGGTCCGCTGCGAGTCGCCTTTTCATGGCGACTTTGATATGTGATTTCTTTTTTATTTCGGGTACTGTGCGACTTTGTGAACTCGATCTTTCGAGTTTCTCCGACACTCTGTCACTCGATCAACTTTCTTTTGTTGATTATACCACTGTTTAAACCAACAAATAGTACGTTTTTCCTTTGCCTCCACTTGGTATTCGCTGAAATTCGTATATTTTCCCCTGTGCTTTTCCCATTGTCTTTTCACAGAAGGCTATTTATATTGATTTGCATATTCAAAGAGGCGTAATTCTGGGAGGAGTTGGGGCGGGACAGAAGGCGCGTGCACGTGCGTTACTTTTCACGCTGATCGGGATTTATGTAGTGGAAGAACGTGAAATTTTGCATGCGCACAGATTCCTGCATCTGGATTTTTCTGTGCGTACGCACAATCCCGCTTTTGTGCTTACGCCATGTTCAATGTTCCCTCTAAGGAGTAGCATATAGTGAGCAAAAAACATTGTTTATGAGCGACATTTTGTTTAAGCCAAAAATTTATGAGTACCAACTCCGACGGTCGGAGTGAGCGATCGTGCGATAAGTACGAGCGACGCCGTCAGAATGAGCGATCGTGCGGGAAGTATGAGCGACGCTCTGAATTCGTGTGAGCGATCGCTCACGCGCTCAGCTTAGAGGGAACATTGGCCATGTTTCTATTGTAAAGTCCAGAGAAAGAGACTTATAAGAATTGGTTACAGCAAATTTTTGCTATAGCTGACACTTTGGAAAAGAGTCTTTCATCAGTGCCAAGATCACTGATTTGTCAAAAAATCAAAAAAACAGTAAATTGGCTGTTACTGTTAGGGGTTGCCGCAGTGGGTCATCTTCTTCCATATCTTTCTGTCCTCTGCATCTTGTTCTGTTACACCCATCACCTGCATGTCCTCTCTCACCACATCCATAAACCTTCGCTTAGGCCTTCCTCTTTTCCTCTTCCCTGGCAGCTCTATCCTTAGTATGTGCAGATATTTGCTGTACATACAGGTGCAGTGAGAGAATGAGTCACTGCAAGAAAGGGATCCTTGTAAAAGACAATCTGAAAAGAAAAGAATGAATTCAGTATCCTGAACAAAGACACAACAAGATGGAACCGTGCTATAAACATGAAACAAATGAAGATAAAAACTAACAGCTACAAATTCTACAAATATATGTGGGATTAAAACAACTATGTGTGTTGAACAAACTCCATAGCATAAAAAAGAAATGTGAAAAATGAGCTTAAGTAAAATAAGAAGGATCAAGTGAGGGTATAACCGTTCTGATTTGTATTGGTTATCCCACCAGACTCAGACAACAGAAAAGGTATTTAATAGTGAGAGGAACCGATATGCTGCGAATTAAAAGGAAAACCGCTGAGATCATTAGTCTCATCAAGTTCATGACGATTGCAGGTATTGAGAGCATAAATCAAAAATGATAGTCCACATAACATCTGCTAATTATCTACTACCCATTGTCATGATCTGCTGTTCACTTAAATTTTTACAGTTTCACCTTAACCTCTATAGAATGGGAGACATTATTTTGATGGTTTTAGTGGTCAAGGGATTTGATTTTCACATTGTTTTTTGAATGGACATATTTTTATTGGTGTTGAAAATAAGTTCTTCTGAAGCCCATCCTGTTTATGCACTCCACTAGTTTAAGCATTTGTAGTTAGAGATTCGTTCACAAGGTGCTTGTGTAGATTGACAGGTAAAAGCTCATGGAGGTTAAGTCAGTTGACATCATTAGCACAACGATTTTAAGCCAGTGGCACGATGCATTCAAAGACTATGTTTATGGCTACATCCTAAAGAGTTATTACTTGAACATTTAAAGGAGTCTGAAGGGTTCTGAACACTTTTCTTCCCCTCAACTAAGGTTTACATTAAACGTTTCTGACTTTTTCACTATTCTGGTTTCTGACTTTTTTTTTTGTTCTTTATTCCACCTTATACAATTTCTTGTATTAGGAATTTGTTAGTTTTCGCATACCCCTTGGGGTCAGAGCGCAGGGTCAGCCATTGTACAGTGCCCCTGGAGCAATTACAAGTTAAGGGTCATGCTCAAGGGCCCAGCAGAGTAGGATCTCTTTTGGCAGTGACGGGGATTGAAACCAGCAACCTTCTGGATACCAGCACAGATCGTTAGCCTCAGAGTCCTTCTTGCTTTGATTATCTACTTACGAATCTGGTTTTATGTTCTGGGCCACATTTAAAAAAATTTGTATTTCTTGTTCTGACCTTGGCTAGTTATTTATTTTTTGTAAAAATCCATCTTCTGATTCCATCTAAATTCAAAACAACTGCTATACTGTGCAGTCAGTTTTGTAGTGGTTTAACTATTTTAACAATGAATGAAGTAACCTAACTAAAAATCATGATTGATAGTTCAACTTAACACATTGACTGCTGGACCATTTATTACCAGGACACTGCAGTAAAACGTTTAGGTCTATATATTATATATACATACATAATAATTAAGTCAATCAAAATTTGTAAAAAAAAATTAAAAAATTGAAAAACAATGGTTTTATCATCTGCGGTGGGCTGGCGCCCTGCCCAGGGTTTGTTTCCTGCCTTGCGCACTGTGTTCACTGGGATTGGCTCCAGCAGACCCCCATGACCCCTGTAGTTAGGATATAGCGGGTTGGATAATGGATGGATGGATGGATGGTTTTATTATGGAAAGTAAAAATGTAAAAAAAAATTACTAATTACTTCATATGGATGAACAGCATGACTAAAAGTCTCCATTTGACTGACAGTCCTAGAAGCATGGAACCATGTAAAGTGCAGTCTTAGAAACATCCATCCATTCATCCATTTTCCAACCCAGTGAATCCGAACACAGGGTCACAGGGGTCTGGTCTTAGAAACACATTCACTGCAAATACAATGTGTTCCTTTGCGCTGCCCACGCTTATTGCTCACAACACATTTAGTGGTCGGGGACAGGTTTGTGTTCGGTGGGCAGAAGAATGTCCAAGTTAGATGCCTTGTGTTGAATAAATGCCTTTGGGGAAGCTTACCATATTAGTGCTAGAGACAAGAGGTTCCACATGATCTAATTGATTGTCACTATCTCAATCACTGTCATTATCATCAAGATATACATCTTGCAACACATCTGTTTGTTTCAAAAGATCAGCAGTTTTATACCTTTTCTCCATCACATAACTATGAACTGTCTGTTTCTAGCACAAGTTTACACAAGCTCTTGTGTCTAAAGAAAAACAATTCCATGGCGATCCACTAGACGGCAGCACTATAGTAGCTAACTGAGACATGGTAGCAATGCTTGTATGGTTGTATCTTGACATATGGGTTATACTGCATTATACATCGCGCATAGACAGGCTCAATGAGATGCAACTTAACTAGAACCTTGCATTCAGAGTGTTAATGCACAAGTCTGTGTAGTAGAATAAACTGGCCAATATCATTAAAAGCTGTTATTAAATAAAAAATACATGATTACTTTTGTTTACATTTATTTGTATGTTACTCTTCTGTATAAAAACAGATAATACATTTAAAAGAAAAATGACTGAATAAGCATTAAACAATATTAAAACAGATTTTTTCCATGAGTTAAGACTTTTTTTGTGTTATGACTATTTTATAAGGATATATTAACATACACACACATAGGACCTGGAATTGCAAATCATCGTAACATACACATCTTTGGGGAAATGGGAAAAAACCTTGGGAGACACAGGAAAAATAGAAAGTTTACACAGAAAAATTAGGCATAGGATTTGAACTTAGTATGCTGGATACATGAGGGAGCATTGCTAACTACTAAATTACTGTGCCACTCTTATTAAGAATATTTGAATTTAAATTTGGTTTCTTTAATTGAAGTCTGAAAATGTCTACTAGGAAAGAATATATGAGTGTTCTGTATAAAAAGAATATGTGCTAACTACTGCTAGTGAGCTCTTCAACATTTCCAGTTAGAGTTAGTTGACATTTGATGGGTTTCATTTTAGAAATAAATAAAAAATTCATATTCTATCATCAATTTATGTTGACTAAGTTGAAGTGAAAAAAAAGGTAGCCTACTATGGACTAGAATTTATCTCTTCAAACTGCCCTCCTAAAGAGTGTACCACTAAAAAATTATATAAACATGTCTCTATTAGCTGCGGTGGGTTGGCGCCCTGCCCAGGATTGTTTCCTGCCTTGTGCCCTGTGTTGGCTGGGATTGGCTCCAGCAGACCCCCGTGACCCTGTGTTCGGATTCAGCGGGTTGGAAAATGGATGGATGGATGGATGTCTCTATTAGGTAGTATAGAGCCATGTTGCTTTTTTATTAGTAAATATGGAGAGCCTTCACTCTAAATTAAACCCAACATTTGTTATTATTTTCCTCTATTAATTTATAATAATCAGGGCCTTCACATACTGTATATATGGATGGAGTAGTGGCTCTGAGGTAGGGATCTGCACTAGTAATCGGAAGATTGCTGGTTCAAATTGCGTTAACGCCAGAGGTGATTCTATTCTTAAACTGCAATTGCTCCATCCGGGGTATGACGTTAATCTGCATCCAGCCCTGCAAGTAGGCCTTCCAACCTGCAATGAAAAACCTGGGGGTTGGTGGCAGAATTGGCACTGCAGCTACCATAAAAACCTCACAGGTGCCATTCCACCTAAACTAGTGTGGTGCTGAGGTGTCACCCGGGTCTTAATCTGGCATCCTGAGTTGATTTGTCATGTGCTGGGTGCTGCAATGCGCTGTATCAGCGTGTGCTCCTAACCTCTCTCACATATGTAATGTGCCACAACACACTTTGCATCACCTTGGTGTACAAGGGAGACCAGTTAACAGGGGACTGAAAACTGTAGACTCCATAGGGACTGGCTTCTTGCTGTTGCAGGAAGGAACTGAAGAATATATACCAAAGCATGACCAAGAAGGAAAAATGGAAACCCCAAGAGCCCATCATTAACAATGGAGCCTTCAAAGGGTGTTTTAAAACCTCCATAATATGCACCTTGTGAGGAGTACATAAACCAAAAGAGACAGTAGATGGCTGTTCACTTGGTAATTTGTAAAGGACAGGAACTCTGCCTGAAAGAAGAATCAAGGCATCCCTATAGGAAAAAGAAAAACAGTTAATCAGGACAAAGAAAAGAAAGGTTGTAGACCCTTTTGTTTTATTGATCACTAGAAGAGTCCAAATGCCTGAGCTCAAAGAAATACTTAAGTGTTTCCTCTGTTATTTTCCAGAGCATCATACAGAAAGCACAACTCACACTCAATCCATGCACACCAGTAAAGATGAAACCTTGCTGTTCTCCTTTTACATTCTAACTGTTGTTACTCAACTTTAAGAGGGTCTATGGTAGTCCTTATACATGATAATTTCCTTTTATAAAATGACCTTTACTTTCAAAGGAGCTGCTTTATCCAATATTTGTTTTACACCTGAGCTGTACTTATATGTAAATGATCCAAATTATGTGGAGGCAGGGTGGCGTAGTTCTTATCCCTTCTGCCTCATAGATCAATCATTGTTGGTTCAAATCCTGTGATTTGTGTGGAGTTTGTATATTCCACCTGTGGCTGTGAGGAATTTCATTCCACATGTGTCAATTAGTGATTCTACATTGGTCCTGTGTGGGTTTGTGTGTGAAAGTATATGCTTTGCAATGGAGTGACACACTTTCTAAAGTTCTCTGCTGCTGGGTCTCTGAGCCTCAATATTCCCCTTTTATGTGAATGGATTTCACAATTTTTGTATGCAACATCTGAATGACTACAACATTTAATACCAGTTTGATAAATATATAATTGGAGATAACCGAGGTTGTGGGCTAAACCATTAATACAATGGCAAAGCTTTTCCTAGAGGTTCTTCTTCTTTCCTAGAGGTTCTTCTTCTATCTGTATTAGAACATTACAACAATCAAGACTTTCATACCTCCCATTGTGTATTCAAACTTAACATTTTTAATTCCTACATATTCTTTACATTAAATTTCATCTGCCACAAATCTGCCCAAGCCTGTATGTTGTCCAAGTCCCTCTAATCATTCAAAATATTGTAGATTATCTGCCAATTCAGATAGCTTGCAAACTTAACCAGCTTGTTACTTATTTTCCTATCCAAATCATGTATATATATTAAAATAGTAGCAGCCCTAGCACTGACCCCTGTGGAACACCACACATAACATCAGCCAAATCTGATAATGTTCCTTGCAAACAACCCTCTGCTTCCTATGTCTCAGCCAGTGTTGCCCCCATCTACACACAACACCCTGAACTTTGATGCCCAACCTCTCATGTGGCACCTTATCAAATGCTTTCTGAAAGTCACGATAACTAATAAGATATGCTCCACTTTGATCGTATCATTTTCTTGCTTCCTCATAGAATTCCAGCATGTTGGTAAAAATAACCTCCCTTTTGCCACTCTTGGGTGTTTGAAGGATTCTTCAATAGATTGCCTATTGCCAGGATTTCATAAAGACAGTTTTTTTTTGCATGATAAGTTATTACTCTTAGACTAATTTGGAAAATAAAAACATATTTATATACACCTGGTTAATACAACATATTGTAAAAGTCATGTATGTGTACAGGCGTTTTGATTGACAACATTAAAAATCATTAATTATTTTGAAATGAAGAATAGGTACTTTTGTTTATTTTGCACATGTTAAGTTAGATCAGCTCAGAGTCAGAGATGCACCACATGCAGGGTTGCAATCTGCTGCCACATAGACGTCAACACACACGACACTAAAATTAGATTAAGACTAGGTTCAGAAAATGCTAGAAAATGCAAATTCAATTTAAATAAATAGACAGGAAAAGTAAGAAAATGCATTCTTAGAGAGAATGTTTTATTTATTAGCTCAAGAGTATTGATGTAACTTATCTGCTGGACGACAGCCTGATTTGTAACACAGTATGAAAAAATCTTACACTGACTAATTCTGACGTGACTTTTTAAGTCCTGAAATAAATCATCTGTTGCTTTATGAGTGCAAGAAAAGTATCATGTCAACTGCAACTATAAATCTATAAAACTGGCGGCTAACAAAACATTGACTTTTTACACAAAATTGACAACTTTTTTAACCAAACTACTTTGATAAGCTGATTTAACAGAAAGAGAGGCTTCTCAATGTGGAGGAATTAAATTCACACCACAAACCAAGATCCAGTCATACATACCTTAAAAATCTGCCATATGGGTGGAAACTTAAAGAAGCCAAATACTTGTTTGTTGTCACACTCCTTTAGTCACATGACCCGGACACTCGGCTGTGGTGAGCCATAATGTCAGGTTTGAAGTGTTTCTCTAGATTCTGTCATATTTTTATGCTTCCTGCATATTGTAATTTCTATCTCTTTATAGCTCACTTTACATCAACAAGAAATTTGTGTTGTGCCTGCTTAGAAGTTAAAATTCAATTACAAATTAAAAACACAGAACTGCCATACAGAAAAACAGAAAAACTTTATAGTTATTTTTCTTCTCCTAGATCTTTCTGCCCGGTCATTTTCTACCTTCCACCAGATACTTTTCTCTTTGGTCACCATAACCGTGTGGCCACACCCCAGGGCTATAGACCATGTTCCCCATTGAAACATGTTGCATTACATCAAACTGTTAGAAAATGGCAGCACATGAAGATCAAAGAAATTACTAAAAATAGCAGTAAAAAAATGAGCAAGACAAAAAATGAAACAGAACTGTTATGAGGAGAATATGCCATTTAGCCCAAAATAGCTTGTGAAATTCTTTTCACATAACTCTTGCAAAATAACATCAGGTCTAGTTTTGAAAGTCCCTAAAGTCCTACTGCCTTCCGCACTACTTGATCATTGATTCCATTTGACTATGATTCTCTGTGCAAAGAAAAAAATTGTATTGTTTGTTCTAAGGTTACATAGCATACCGGTACTGGAAAGTTCTGAAAAACACCAAATTTTAAAACAGTACAGTACAAGTATTTTGGGATTTTCAGTACTGGAAATAAAAATTAGCTTTCCACTCAATATCCCACCAACCCCGCCACTTCCCCTTCTCTTTCGACACTTGCTATTGAAATTGTTGTAAAACATTGACTTCACAAAACGAAACCACACCTGATTGGGGCTTCATGGGTGAAATATAGCTTCAACCTCGTCAAGACTTGATGTTTATGAACAGAGACGTGGTATATAACCGCACCACGTACCGAGATGGTAAGCAATTGTGCGGTACAGCAGGGAGGCTGAAGAAACAGAGTCAGGGGAGGGGATTTGAGTTACATATTAGTTTCTTTAGAACTGTACTGTGCTTTAAAAGCTGATATATCGAAAACAAAGACAAAATTTTTATACCAATCCAACACTAGTAGTACAAAATTTACCCTTAACCATTTTCCATCTGGTACCATGTGTTCTTGTTGATGAAATCAGTAGCAGCATTACATACACAAGACTAATCCCCTTCAATATTTTGTTCACATTTTTTGTGTCACCATATAATTTCTTGTTCGGTTAAACAAGAAAAGTTCAATTCCTTCCATTTTTGCTCAAAGCTTATATCTCACAGTCCTTAACACTAGAATTACCAGAGCCTACAAGAAAACTCGTAAATCCGGCGCACGTTAAATCCTTTCTCACCAGCGTCTTTTGTTCTGTAAATGTGTTGAAAAGCAACAAGCAGCCTGGTATCCCATCTCCCCGCCCACCGCCACAGTTCAATTCGCAAAGAAGTTTCTCAGTGCTCAGTTTTTATCTTCGAGTGAAGTGCTGGAGCTTTATAGGGTAAAAAAGTACATCGTCATTTGGAATACATACATTTCATATGTGTTCAGTGTCATCAACAATCTATGTAAAAACGTCGTTAACACAGAAACGTTTTTCATGTTTTAGTAATAATTGACAAAATCCATCCATTTTCCAACCCGCTGAATCCGAACACAGGGTCACGGGGGTCTGCTGGAGCCAATCCCAGCCAACACAGGGCACAAGGCAGGAACCAATCCCGGACAGGGTGCCAACCCACCGCAGGACACACACAAACACCAAGCACACACTAGGGCCAATTTAGAATCACCAATCCACCTAACCTGCATGTCTTTGGACTGTGGGAGGAAACCGGAGCAAACCCACACAGACACGGGGAGAACATGCAAACTCCACGCAGGGAGGACCCAGGAAGCGAACCCAGGTCCCCAGGTCTCCCAACTGCGAGGCAGCAGCGCTACCCACTGCGCCACCGTGCCGCCCTAATTGACAAAATGTAGACATGAAATGTATAATGTGTGAAGTCTGAAATACAAATATGAAATAAATACTTTCTCCAAAGGTACAAGTATAACAAAAACAGTGCACTTTTATTCAAGAATTTAACCAAAAAAAAAGGAAGCAGGTTACGGTAGGCGGTTGATACAACAGCTTGTGTGGTGCAATGCTAAGAACTGCTGCCTTCCTATCAAGAGGTCGTGGTTTCGATATCAGCTGCTTCCCAAATTTACCATTTTGAGTAGTGAGCTGCTCTTATTGTTAATATCATATAATAAAAACATACATTTGATTTGCGTCTGTAAATTTATAGTACTTGTCAAAGTTAGCGGGGTTTTTTTCAGTTTTATTCTCTCACTCCCATGCAAGCTCCCACAAACCCCCACTGATCTGACGCCACTTTCAGATAAAGATGTGGTATAACAAACAAACTTGTTTTGTTATACCCCCTCTTTATTTGAAAACCGTGTCAGATCTTGTGCGCAAACGAGACTGGGACTGGGAAAACTGTGGATGTGGATCTGAGTGGTGTGCGTGACTGAGAATGACTGTGGATGTGAATTTTTTTTATTCAGTTTTATTCTTGAGTGTTCCTGCTCACGCTGAATTAGTATGCACCTTCTGATCCATGATATCACTGACAAAGAAAGAGATTTAGGTATATATGACATTTGGAAAAATTTATTTTATGACCTGTATTGTACATTTCAGAAAACGTTGTTGCACTAATGCAACATTATATTCATTTGTATACCTTCATGCGGTTGTACTTAGTGACTGCATTTGTTTTTTTGTTTTTTTTCCCGATCTTGGCCAGTGTTCACATGTTATTGCATGTTGGTATTTCTTTTGAACTCCAGGAGATGCAGAGGACATAATACTACAGAGAGGTCAGTTCCGCTCTATATACAATCATCAGATTCAAATGTTAACAGTTCCCACACACACCCAAGGACCGTCCTTCCTACATTTGTAGTAATAATTGACAAAATGTAGACATGAAATGTATAATGTGTGAGGCCTGAAGTCCAAATATCAAATAAATACTTTCACAAAAAGTACAAATATAACAAGATAAGTGGACTTTTATTCAAGAATATAACTGAAGAAAAAAGAAAGCAGGTTACGGTGGGCGGTTGATATGACAGCTTGCGTGGAGCAATGCTAAGAACTGCTGCCTTCCAATCAAGTGGTCGTGGTTTTGATATCAGCAGCTTCCCAAATTTACCATTTTGAGTAGTGAGCTACTGTTATTGTTAATATCATACAATAAAAACATACATTTGATTTGCGTCTGTAACAGCCACTGTAAATTTATAGTACTTGTCAAAGCTAGCGTTTTTGTTTTCAGTTTTATTCTCTCACTCACGTTCACACTCCCACAACACCTCCCTGCCCCACCAAAACCCCCGATCTGACGTTGTTTTCAGATAAAAACGTGTACTTGACTGGGGATAAATTGTGGATGAGAATTCCCTGTAATTTACAGATCCATAATCTGAAAACACCACTCACATTCACAGTAATTCCCAGTTACGTGCACCACTCACACTCACACCCACAACCATACAGAACTGATTCCACATCAGAGAATTTCCAGTTCCATTGTCTCAAAACACTACTGACGAATTCTCATTGTGTCACAATGTATACAATGGCAGAATATAGAGATGGAGGGACTGAGCTAAACATGTGTACATTGGATTTCATTGCACATTTTCGGAGGTGACCAAAATGGCAACAGTGTGATTCATGACACAGTTTTGGAGTGACCTGAAATGATAATATCATATTGAATAATATGACTTTACTGCATTACTGTAATGAAACACGTTTAGCTATAATTAGGACTGTAAGTGTATTATGCATTAAGTAAATGCTAAAGTCATGTATATTACGAGAAAAATCTGCTCATAATTGATGTTTTGTCAGAATTACAGTTACACTCTGTTAGTTGTAGTTAGATTGTGTTTTTGAACAGCTGCTACATAATATTATGAAAAAGCAGATTGGAAAAAAATCTATAAATTATTATTTTAATTGTAAGTAGACAGTAGTGTCAGAAATACATTTTCAGTCAAAAATATAGAACATTGTTAAGCTCTGGAATTTCTACTGTAGCCAATGTGTGTTAACCAAGGTTGAATTAAATTGAAGCTCATGGAGAAAGCAAAGTTGAAATTTTTACTAACTCAGTTTAAATCTCACTACTACAAGCTGCCTCCCATCTGATATTTTCAAAATATAAGGAAAGAAAAGGAACAGTTTAGCTTTTAAGTTCTTTTCCTTTTATTTTATTTTTTTTAAGTAATTATGTATTGCTCGCTTCTTTCTAAGTCTTTTTTTTTGTTTTTATTCCACTATTTGGTAAAAATAGACACTATACAATAATCAGACAACACACACTGATATTCTCTATCTGCTTATATCTGAAAAAGGCTTTTGACATAGAAGGAGTGTCCCTAATGGTGACATCAAAGCATACCACTTTTAGTACCTGTAACTAAACAAAACAAGAGGGGAGAAGCCAAATGACAATAAATTAAGCAGAGTAGAAAAGGCATAAAGGAAATAAAATGTACTTGAAACACCACCATATCATGATGAAGAACGGTACATCTTGATATGTATTCTTTGCTTATTTAAAACATTACTTGTATACTTCTGCTGTGGTTGAGACTTAATCAGTTGAATAACTCCTATTATAAATATAAAGGCCTCTCAGCTTTATTAAACAGTATAATGGGCTGCATTGCTCAAGTCATTTTACCCCTTTAGTTTGTTACTTTAAAAGCTAACCACATTTTAACAGTGTATCTTACGATAAGTAGATATGCAGTAAAGTGATTAGTTTGTCTTTGACAATGCAAGCTACTCCATTTGATCCAATCTTACAGTAATATTTATTGTTGCCCATTTCCAATGTTCATATCATTTTTATTGTGGTCCTGAAACATGAAAAATACTTTTCTGAGGTTGATGCTTGTCACTGGGAAAAAATCAATCATGGTCTTGCTCTTTCTATAGTTATTAATAATAAATAATTAAAGATCCTGTAAATTTAATGATGTGTATTACTTATTTTTAGAATTAAAACTTAGGATGGAGGCAGGAAATCAATTGTAAGTTTCTGATGTCAAATTAAGTATACAGTATCTGTATGGACAAAATAAGTATAAGATAAGATAAAATAAATACATACCTTGTTTCCCTAATTTAAAAAATGCTTAAACCTATTTTAGATGTGTCTTGATTGTCATTTTAAAAAGTTACTAACCTTAATATGTCTGCGTCGTGAATTGTGGGTGTACTGTCCATACAATGTAATATTATTCATTTCTTTACACAACTGTAATTCCCATTACTCACTAAAAGTGTCCACAAGCAGTTTGCTCACAGATAATGCATTTCTGTAAGATCATAAATATAAGCAGCTTGACAATCCGACAGTTTACACTATTTATTCCTACTATTTAATTCCATCCCATCACTCTCTTCTAAACTTTATTTTATTATTTATCAGCTATGGACTTGCACCTCATTCAGATTTTTGTCCTGTCTTTTGCTCCATGCTGCTGAGTTTGGCTCCAGTCCCCCAGGCACCTGAATTGAATTAAGTGGGTTTGAAAATGATTCAGTTTATGTATGTAACTACTAATGAATAGCTTTGTCTTGTGTTTTTATACGTAAGATTTTAGACTGTAGAAAAAAAAATCTTGGGTTGTTAAACTAAGTACTACTAGGCTGCATCCATTCTTTTTTTTCTGTACTCATTTTTTCCTTGTCATAGGCACAGGGAGCAAGAGACCATTTTGACAGGAGGAGAAAGAGAGCAGAAACCTGCCAACACATCAAAGGGCACATTCCACACTGACTCACACCTAGTCAATTAAAATGACACCATACCTTTAGAATGTGATAGGTAATGAGAACTCTGGGAGCCAACATATCTATCAGAGGACAAGCAAATTAGACATGCAAGGTTGCCCAGGCTGAAATCAAGCATGCTATGTCTACATGCCCCTCAAAGAAACTACAAGAAGTTTGAAAATGTTCCTGTTAAAATCTTGTCTTGGATCAAAGGCAGTTATAATATAACCATTACCTGGCTCAATTGCTCTGACTTCTTATATGCTTTAGTATTACAGTTAGGATTTTTTATTTTTTGTTATCTTAACACCAAACTACTCTATCAGCTGTAGAATTTATGAAAAAATGAATTGTTTCACATAGCACTTGCTGTTTTCTAACAATCTGTAGTAAAACTCAGAAATTAATTTATTGAAAAAGATTGCCTTACTATGGAAGATACTAAATTGATAAATTATATGCATCATGTAATCTGGATGTCTTACTGTGAAATAATAAGGCGTTTCTGTGAGTATAACGTGCAACATTTGCATTGACAGTATTTTTTAAATTATTAGGCAATTCATTTTAATTTGCACTTATAATGACTTTCAAGAATAAAGTGAACTAAGTAGAAAGAAAGGGATTATTTTAACGAAATATTCACAATTAAGTGAAAAAAAAAAAAAAGCTAAGCAAATGAGAAGTTCATTGTGCAAAGAAGTATTTTCAGGATTCTTTTATTGAAATATAATCTTCTTATATAATACGCTACCGTGGCTATCCAGTTGTCTGTCCAGGATTTTAAATCACCTTTAGCTCGCAAACCGTTTGAACTATTGACCTGAAATTTGGTACACATATACTATGTGAAGTCTACTATCTGTTTCAGGGTGATGATTAACCTCCAAGGTTATTTCTCTTTTCATTTTTATTTTATTATAGAATCAACTCTCAGCAGCGGCCAGCAAGGCGGCCGTGTGGCGCACACATATGAGCACCATTCCCAGTCCCTACCACCTTCACCGTCACTTCCCCTGCCTCTTCATTTCTTAAATCATTCTTGAGGCAAATTGAAGACTTAAGTGCCAGCTTAAGTGAAAAACTAAGGAAAATGCGCTAAGTAATTACAACACAAACACTGACTTAATCAGTTTTAACATATAAAGATGCCGACGAAAGAAGAGAAGAAGTGGGCTGCTAAGGTGGAGAAAAGAAGAGCTGCTCAGGAAGTAGAAAAAACATCAACCTCTGAGTAAACGAATGCTAAACGTACAGAGAAAGAGTATGAAAACTATGAATGCTCAAGTCAAATGTATTCACTGCACGTTATCGTGTATTGCGCCGTTACTGGTAATACATACAGTGATCCCTCGCTATATCGCGCTTCGCCTTTCGCGGCTTCACTCCATCGCGGATTTTATATGTAAGCATATTTAAATATATATCGCGGATTTTTCGCTGCTTCGCGGGTTTCTGCGGACAATGGGTCTTTTAATTTCTGGTACATGCTTCCTCAGTTGGTTTGCCCAGTTGATTTCATACAAGGGACGCTATTGGCAGATGGCTGAGAAGCTACCCAGCTTACTTTCTCTCTCTCTCTCTCTCTCTCTCTCTTGCGCTGACGTAGGGGGTGTGAGCAGGGGGGCTGTTCGCACACCTAGACGATAGGGACGTTGCTACTTTCTGTGTGCAGCTGCTTCCTGAAGGACATGCTGCACGGTGCTTCGCATACTTAAAAGCTCAAAGGGCACGTATTGATTTTTTGACTTTATTTTTCTCTGGCTCTCTCTCTCTTTGTCTGCTCCTGACGGAGGGGGTGTGAGCTGCCGCCTTCAACAGCTTTGTACCGGCGGTGCTTCGCATACTTAAAAGCTAAACAGCCCTATTGATTTTTTTTTTGACTGCTTGCTTTGTTCTCTCTCTCCTGATGCGCACTCCTTTGAAAAGGAAGATATGTTTGCATTCTTTTAATTGTGAGACGGAACTGTCATCTCTGTCTTGTCATGGAGCACAGTTTAAACTTTTGAAAAAGAGACAAATGTTTGTTTGCAGTGTTTGAATAATGTTCCTGTCTCTCTACAACCTCCTGTGTTTCTGCGCAAATCTGTGACCCAAGCATGACAATATAAAAATAACCATATAAACATATGGTTTCTACTTCGCGGATTTTCTTATTTCACGGGTGGCTCTGGAACGCAACCCCCGTGATGGAGGAGGGATTACTGTATTACGTTGTGAAGCTGAATTTTATAAAAACTTAGCTTAATATTTTATTACATTTTCTGTGAATGATTAGTACTAGGGTGCTCATCATTCTTGTATTAGCATGTATTCCTGTATTTCATAAAAATAATATATTTTATTTATGCAGCACCTTTAGTTTGTTAGTTAGTTAAAAGCCATCGATTCGATCCTGAACCATAGCGACTTGATGGATAAACGATCTGTAGGAAGATCAATCTTGTGCTAGCTGATTAAGTTTGGCCAAAATCCTCCTTGTTGTTGCTGTAATGGTGTCAAGCCATTGCATTGTTGGTCTTCCTCATTGCCTTAGTCCCTCTGTTCTGCCAATCATGATATCATTTCCAGTGACTGTTGTCTTCTTATAGTATGTCCAAAGTAGGTGAGACGTAGCTTTGTAATCCATGCTTTGAGTGACATTGCCAGCTTGACAGTCATCTGCTGGGTTTAAACAACTGGCTTAAAGGCTTCTACGAGAATCAAAACATCGGGTTCATTGACAACTGGGACCTCTTCTGGGAGAGGCCGCGTTTCTTCAAGCGGGATGGTCTGTATCCGAATAGATTCGGCGCCCGGGTCCTTTCCGAAACATTCGTCTCTCTTGACTGTCTGTTTCTACTCCTAACCCCTTCTGTAATGCTAATGCTTTGCTAGGGCAGGATAATTCTTTAACAAAGTCTTCCACAAAAGTGCACTGCATTACTACTTTAATAACTAATCTCAATGCACGTAAAAAATCTAGGCAGTGCGGCATAAACACTAATAATTTAATTACACCTTTAGATGAACAATGTATTAAATCTATAAAAACAGATTATAGATTAAGTAAAAAATATGCACAGAGCAGCGCTAATAAAAATAACTTAATTTCTATTTCAAATACCCATAACACACATAGAATTCAGCTCTGCTCCTCTGAACCATTAAATATGGCACTATTAAATGTTAGAGCATTAACCAACAAGACTTTTTTCATCAACGATCTTATTAGTGATAGAAAAATTGATTTTATTGCACTAAGCGAAACGTGGCTTAGCTCAGATGGTGCGGCTGTTTTAATCGAATCTGCGCCTCCGAATTACAGTTTTACTCATGCGGATCATCAGGGAAAGAAGGGCGGTAGTTTAGCAAACATTTACTCAAGCCGGTTAAAGTGTAAAGATGTCAGTTTTGGTAAATTCAAGTCCTTTGAGTATTTCGTCGTTGTTATTAATGGAGATTCTCACTTTCTAGTATTATCCATGTATAGACCTCCTAAATTTAATGCGTCTTTCTTTGAGGAATTCTCAGACTTGGTGTCAATTATACGAACTATGACACACTCCTAATAGTCGGCGACTTTAAATTTCATATCGATAATCAGTGTGACCCAAAAGTAAAAGAACTCATGAACCTCTTGGACTCTTTTGATATGAGACAGCTCGTTAATCAGCCTACATATAAAGCAGGTCATACATTAGACTTAGTAATTACTAACAGACTAAAAGCTGACGTAAAGCAGATCATTGATATTGGTCTTTCAGACCATTTTCTTTTACTATTTAATATAGAAATATTGACAGAAAACATTCATGAGAAGCATAGTTAAAAAAACGCTTCTTTGATTCATCAGCAGCTTTAAAATTTACAAACATTCTAAGCAACCAGTCCATTTATAGTGCTAACAACAATAGCGAGGATAATGTAAATAGTAAGGTGGAAAAATTTTATACTAAGGTGAGAGCTGCTGTTGACATAGTTGCACCTGAAAAGACAGTTAAAAAATCTTCTAGCATTGTTATACCATGGAAGACCCAAAGAGTGTCTGATTTAAAGAGAACATGCCATAGAGCTGAGCGTAAATGGAGAAAAACTAAACTAACTATCCACTATGAGATATTGAAGGTTAAAATAACAGAATACAATAACACAGTCCGTCTTGAGAGGCGCTGCTATTTCTCTAAGATTATAAATAACAATGCTAGTAATCCCAGAGTTTTATTCTCTACGACTGATCGTCTGCTAAACCCAGGTAACTCAATGAAATGCCTCCAAAATACTTCCAGTGAAACTTGTGAGGCTATTGCTGTATTTTTCAATCAAAAAATAAATAATATTAGAAATAATATTGTATGTCTCCCCAACACTGTGGATCCTCTTAAGCCCCAGTACTCCGTTATAAACAAATTAAATTCTTTCACCAGGAATTATTTACCTGATTTACATAAAATAATTTCTCAACTGAGACCCTCCACCTGCGTCCTTGACCCAATACCAACAAGTTTTTTCAAAGAAGTATCGGGCATGCTAATTGATAGTATTCTTGACATAGTAAACTTGTCATTAGATACGAGGGTCTTCCCAGACTGTCTTAAGACCGCTATAGTTAAACCCCTACTCAAAAAAAATAATCTTGACCCTTCTGCTTTTGAAAATTTTAGACCCATTTCTAACCCGCCTTTCTTACAGTAAGTAAAATTTTAAAGAAGGCAGTCATTATGCAGCTAAATGAGCACCTCAATAAACATGCTATTCTTGATAAATTTCAGTCGGGTTTCAGAACAAATCACAGCACAGAAACTGCACTCATTAAAGTAGTAAATGACTTGAGGGTAAATGCAGACAGAGGCCATTTATCTGTTCTCATCCTCTTAGATATGAGTGCCGCATTTGACACCATTGATCACGATAGTCTTAGAAATCGCCTTAGTCAATGGGTGGGCTCTCTGGCAGTGTCTTAGATAGATAGATACTTTATTAATCCCAAGGGGAAATTCACATTCTCCAGCAGCAGCATACTGATACAGTCTTAAACTGGTTTGAAACCTACCTGGCAGGTAGAAAATTCTTTGTTAGCTGTGGTAATTACAACTCAAAAACACATGATATTTTATATGGTGTTTCACAAGGCTCTATCCTGGGTCCGCTGCTCTTTTCGATCTACATGCTTCCGTTAGGTCAGATTATCTCAGGGCATAATGTGAGCTACCACAGCTATGCTGATGACACGCAGTTGTATTTATCAATAGCACCTGATGACCCAGACTCTTTTGTTTCACTAACACAATGTAGAGAAATTAGTTCACGCTTTTGTTTTCAGTCTACTAGATTACTGTAACGCACTCCTCTCAGGACTTCCCAAAAAAGACATAAATCGTTTGCAACTAGTGCAGAATACAGCTGCTAGAATCCTAACTAGGAAAAGAAAATCCAAACACATTTCTCCAGTTTTGATATCACTACACTGGTTACCTGTGTCATTCAGAATCGACTTTAAAATACTGCTTATTGTTTACAAAGCCTTAAATAATCTCGCTCCATCTTATATAACAGAATGTCTGACACTTTATATTCCAAATCGTAACCTTAGATCCTCAAATGAGTGTCTCCTTAGAATTCCAAGAGCTAAACTTAAAAGAAGTGGTGAGGCAGCCTTCTGCTATTATGCACCTAAAACCTGGAATAGCCTGCCAATAGGAATTCACCAGGCTAATATAGTGGAGCACTTTAAAAAACTGCTAAAAACTCATTACTTTAACATGGCTTTCTCATAACTTCATTTTAGTTTAATCCTGATGCTCTGTATATTCAATTAATTAGCATAACTATTCATGCTGGTCTAAAATCCGTACTACAAGCCAAGTCATATGATGATTTCGATTATTAAATACATGGTTGTGTGGTTGTGGTGGGTTGGCTGCCTTTCTTTCATTGATGTCTTTGCCCCTTGATTAAGCTGCTTTAACAATAACATTAAAATTATGTTCAGGTTCTAATTTATTTATTTATTTATTTTGGTTTGCAATAAAAAGTGATCACATAAAAAATAAATGGTTGTATATTGTTACATTAGTTTTCACAATGTAACGTACACATTAATGTAGCCCGCTATCAATATTTTGAAAACAGTGGTAACCTTACTGAGACCTTGTAATGCACTTGTAGCCTTTTTGGTTAGGCTCCTATGTTTCTCCTGGTTTTGTGGGGATAGACATATACTTTTATTAAGGGGGCTTGACTGTTGTGTTGAGTTAACTGTAACCTTTTATGTACAATGTCTACTGCTTAATTTTATGTCATTCCACTAATGCTTCAATGCTTCAGTTTACCTTTACTGGACACATGCCATGCATAAGCAACAGTTCTATTTATGGAATAAGAAAGCATTACTGTGTCACGAATGTGAGTAATACATTTCCATTTTTTCTCTCTCTTCTCTTTCTTTTCCCGGTTTTCTGTGGTGGCAACCTGCGCCACCACCACCTAATCAAAGCACCATGATGTTCCTACATTGATGGATTAAAAGCCAGAAGTCTACATGACCATCATCATCAAGTCCATGAGAACCCTAAATACAAAGAGAACTGTTCATTTATGTTAGGTAGAATGCCCAGAGGGGGCTGGGCGGTCTCATGGTCTGGGACCCCTGCAGATTTTTTTTTCTCCAGCTGTCTGGAGTTTTTTTTTTTGTTTTTTCTGTCCTCCCTGGCCATCGGACCTTACTCTTATTCTATGTTAATTAGTGTTGTCTTATTTTAATTCTTACTTTGTCTTTTTTCTCTCTTTTTTCATCATCATGTAAAGCACTATGCGCTACATTATATGTATGAAAATGTGCTATATAAATAAATGTTGTTGTTGTTGATCTGTTCTATGACTGATTCGTTTGTCCTTTTGGCTGCCCATGGTATTGATAAAATCCATCTCCAGCACCACATTTCAAATGCATCAATTCGTCGACTGTCCTGTTTCCTTAATGTCCAGCTTTTGCAGCCATAGGTGACCATAGAAATGATCAAATTGTGTATGAGCCACATCTTGGTCAGTAGGGAAATGTCCTTAGATTTGAAAACCTTGTCCAGTGATTTCATTGTCGACTTTCCCATAACAATCCTTTGTTTGATCTCTAGGGTAGATGTAGCCTCAATCTTCATCATTGATCCCAGTAGATTAAAGTCCTTGACCACTTCTGTTTCATCCCGGTCTTGTTTAATAGTGTCTTGATCACAGTTGTCGGCTGTTAGAATTTTCATTTTGGCCACATTGAGTAAGAGTCCTATATCTTGGCTTTCTCGTTTAACTGCCCAAAATAAGTCCTTCGTGTCTTCTTGGCTGCTAAAAATCAAGGTTGTATCATATATGAGATTGTTCACATTTTTCTCTATAATCTGAATTATCAGTTACCGGGGAAACCAACGCTGCAGCGGCTCGCAGCTAAAGCAGATCCGAGTCGATCACGGCCGCGCTATAAGCACTTGCCGTCGATGGGTGATGCAAGGGACATTATAAATGTAGGGAGTGGTATTACCCTACCTCTTATAAAAGTACAAGAAGTTGAGAAATTAATTAATGCTTTTGTTTTCATTTGACTAGATTACTGTAATACACTTCTAATAGGACAACCTAAGAAAGGAATCAATAGGTTAGTTGAGAATATAACATTAAGCATCTTAAACAGAAAAAGAAAATTTGAGCACATCTCACCAGTTTTAACATCATTACATTAGTTACCTGTATTTTTTTAACATCATTACATTAGTTACCTGTATTTTTTTAGAAGTAACTTTAAAATACTACTCATTGTATATACTGTAGTATTTTTGAATGCCTGCCCTAGCACATTTCAAGTCATAACCTTAGATCTTCTAAAAGTGGTCTGCTTATTATTCCAAGAACTAAGCTTTAAAGAAGTGGCGAGGCCTTCTTTTGTTGTTAGGCAATAAAAATGGGATTGCAACCATTATTAATCCCTAATTTTCTCTGCTTTCTTTTCTGTTATATTCCTGTGGTTGTATTATGAACCACCCCTACATGATCTAAGCACTGTGCAGCCACCTGTGATGTTTGAAGGAAAGTGGATATCCCAACTGTCCATGCAATCCATCAAATCGTCTATGGTGGAACAAAAAAAAAAAAGAATTCAGACAACTTAAGTGCATTTATGGTAGCATGAACATTGGGGACTGGGGGGGTCTTTTGCCTTTGGAAACCTAGGCAGATTTGTTATTGTCCAGCTTATCTGAAGTTTATTTTTTATTACATCCTCCCAAGCCATCTGACCTAATCATCAATCTCATCTATAGAGACTTAAAAAATGATACCTTTCATTTTTATGAAATTTATTTTAATTACCTTTCTGCTAATTATATATCTATTTTATGTAGTCCATATTGATTTATTTTTTGTTACCTAATCATTATTATTCTTACCTAATTTTAATTTGTTTTTCTTTTCTTGCAAATATTTCTGTGACATCTTGTTAAGTACTGAGATACATCCTTTGCATAAAATGTACTATAGAAATAAATGATGTTGTTAAAATAATAATAAAATGGCAATATCCCAGAAATTTCAAAATGGTGTTTTATGTGAAAAACAATAAGAAATACAAAGAATCGCTAAATTAAAATTATGAACTTAATACAAATGACCTAGAAAATTATAATAAAAAACACTGGTGTATTGGGTGTCAGCATACCCAATAACTTTGAAAGTCAAAAGGTTTGTTAGGGGAAAAACAAGACTACCAACATTAGTGGACTGAAGGCACGTTTTAG
Source organism: Erpetoichthys calabaricus (assembly GCF_900747795.2). Lineage (NCBI taxonomy): Eukaryota > Metazoa > Chordata > Cladistia > Polypteriformes > Polypteridae > Erpetoichthys > Erpetoichthys calabaricus. The sequence goes on along the minus strand of NC_041397.2, from coordinate 104,896,226 downwards.
AAGTAAAGTTAGACTAGGCAGCATTTCTAAACTTTAAAATTTTCCAGAATAAATAAAACCTTTTACAAAATAAATAAGTAAATAATAAAACAAAATGTTTACATGCATAGAATAACTCTAACTTTGCTTTAAGATAATTATTTTAGGATCCATTCAGTTGCTAATTTAAAATTGGTCCAGTAGCAGGTGTGTGAGTATGACCTACAATAGACAACATTATCCTGTGCCAGTTCCTACTTTGCAAGTGATGTTCCTGGAGTCCAACCCTCGTGGTCCTGAAATGGTCTAAGTAGGTTTGAATTAAATAATTTAAATTTATTTAAAGTCTTGTAATACTACAAACTATCCCACTTCTTTCTGAAGCATCTTTTTTTCACTATAATGTTGTATGACTGCATAATAAACTATCAAAACTATCACAGGTATAATAAGAATAATACTCTTTAATTTTAAGCTGGAAGATGTCAGCCTTTTACCACCAGTAAAAAAGGTCATCAGTTTAAAACCTCTATTAAAAATCTTTAACTCATTTTTTGAAGACCAGTAGTGAAGAATTGTAAATCAATGCTGTCTCATTTACATCCTTTATTGTCAATAGACATTTTTGAAGTGCACCCCTCAATTATGTGGATCCAAATTACTGTTACTAATATATTTTGCTAAAAAGCATATAAATCTTTTCAAAAATAATATGGCAATATGAATATTTAAGAACATAAAATTGATTAATGGATAATATAGATCATTCTGAGCTAGCACATTAATGATAATTTAACAATTAATAAGTATGTCTACCTAATAAAATACAGGTTAGTAATCCATCCTGGGTTGGATTGTGCCTTGTACTCAATGCCGCTATCTGGAAACTAAAACTGGATTAATCACTCAGAAACTGGTTTGGTAGATGGAAGTGTTTTGCTATAAGAGTATGCTCATTATAACATGTATTACATTTTTTACTAAATTTTCAGATTTAATTTTCTAATTGCTTGGATAACTTATTGAAAGTCTGGGTGAGGGCAGAGAGAATAGATTTTGAATCATGATGATAAATACAGTCTTCAAAAACAAAAGAAGACAGGCATGCTGCTAAAAAGTAGATATCCACAAACTGGGAGGTAAAGGCTTTACATATAAAAGTATACTTGATACCACTGGAACCACAAGGTGCCAAGAGATATTGTATTCTTTTCAGCTAACATATTTTATGTATAAGGCCTTAGCCTAAATATCTTGTCATGCTGAAAAGAAGTGCAGTTGTGTTCTGGGAAGCTGAAAGACAAAGCAGGATTCACAGTATTTTATATAGTTAGATGGAAGTGTTTTGCTGTAGGAGCTGTGCCAAGAAATAGGAAAAAACAATAGCTAATTCCATGTTGTAAAGTCTAAAAATATCAGTAAGGAATAACAGTAAATTATACTCTAGCAAACTGGGAACTGTACCATGACCATGACTGTACCATAGTGAAAACAAAGTCATTAAAATAAGTTTTCAAAGGAGTCATTTCAGAGAAATAAAAGTATATATAATATATGAATCATAAAGGTAACAAAAATATTTAAGAAATACAGTTGAATTGGTATTTGAAACTATTTAGTTATGAACCCATAGTCCAAGGTTTCAGTAGAACAGAGCCTAGTAAGGAACTAACTATGGACAGTCTATCAAAGAGCACACTCACTCACATTAGGTCAGTGTAGACTCATCAATCAAGCTAAGCTGAATGTCTTTGGGTTGTTCAAGGAAAATGTGAGTACAAGGAAAAAAATCAGGCACAGACCCGAGGATAACTCACAGACTCTGAAGTTATACTTCTCTAAACTCATGCAGACTGTTGTAATTTGTGGTGAAACAAGGTCTGTGTAGCCTATCTCCTGTGTGGTGTTCCTGCTTTATTCTCCTGTGTGGTTTAGTGCTTTATTCAATCTTTCAGTATTGGCTACTTGATCAACAAAAGGATCTCATGTCCTACTCCTGAAGTCCACTACGCTCCTCCTCTACATGAAGGACTATGTTATGTTATATTTAGCTATGTACCAAATATACACAAGCTCATTGCCCGCAATAAAAGACATCTGTGCATAAACAGTAAGTCAACTAACTTCCTACAGCTATACATAAACAAAGCAGAAGTGATTCTTATACATTGGGCATTTCAGTTGCATTCTTCTCGCAAACTATCATCCATTGTCAAGGCTTTGTTATACCACTTTTGGCACATTTGCAGATATATTTTGTTATTCCCTCATTACATTTCAACTGGATTATTACAGTTTAGTTTTCAGTGGACTCCCTGACTGAAGTATCAAATGATTATTACAAGTTCAAAATTCTGCTGTCATAGATAGATAGATAGATAGATAGATAGATAGATAGATAGATAGATAGATAGATAGATAGATAGATAGATAGATAGATAGATAGATAGATAGATAGATAGATAGATAGATAGATAGATAGATAGATAGATAGATAGATAGATAGATAGATAGATAGATAAAAAAATTAACAACACCCAAGAACAGGCTGACCTATACTGGCTTCCTGTATAATGTCACGTTGATCTCAAAACACTTCTATTGATATATAAAGCTTCAAAATGCCACACTGTTATTATTGCTTAAATCATATCAACCAATCACACAAATGAGAGCTCTGATTCTTGTTGTATCTACATTTAATTGTGAATGTTCATTTAGCATTATGGCTTTTCCTCTCTGGACCCCTCTCCCTAAGTACAGTAAATACAAAAGACATCATGCTTTAAAGCAGACCTCTTCTGATATGCATTTCAGTTTATGTCTGAAATTGTATTCTCTAGTTTGATTTTTCTGTAAAGGATTATGCTGATACTTTTTCAACCATATTGTAATTTCTCATACTCATAGTTAATACTCAGTTAATCCTTTCTTATGTACAGCACACTCACAGTAAGTCTAATGCTCTGAAGGTTTTTGTGTTTAATATTTCAGTTTTTGAAATCTGTTCCTGTTTACTCCTTATGATGTCATTGTCTGTGCAGGGTCCTATATAATACAAAGACTGAATGATTAATTGGGTCAAGACAAAATAAAGTAGGTATAAATATAAAGGACTGGCCAAAATACTCTCAAATTCACAGTACTGTGGTATTAAATTTCAAGCCAGTAGATTCAGAAACAGTTTTGATGCTTAAGTATACGCTGTAAATATCATGGGGAAATCAAGCTGTATGACTCTAATTCTTTATCTGGAAACAGACTCTCTGGCATTACATGCTGTAATTCCTCACATTTTTCTAGTATTAATCATTGTTGTGTCCTTTTTCTATACTTGGCCAAGCTGCATTAAATAAGCTGATTTTAACAAGCATATGACAAGAATGACTTCATAGTTTGGTAGCATGTTCTAATAATGCATTGTCACACCCACCACACAACGAACTACCTGGATTGGGACCCAAGTGCAGCGAGTGACACCTCAGCACCACACTAGAATAGTCTGAGTTTTTTTATGGTTGGCGGAGTGCCAATCCTGCCACCAACCCCCAAGTAAGTTGTAGGACCTGCTTGCAGGGCTGGATGCAGATTAATATCATACTCAAGATGAAGCAATTGCAGGTTAAGGGCCTTACCCAAGGGCCCAACACAGTAGAGTCACTTGAACTGGCAACTTTTTGATTGCCGGCGCAAATCCCTAGCCTCAGAGCCACCACTCTGCCCAAGTATATATGAGCCAAGTAGGTTCTGTAGGATTAGGGGTAGAACTACTAATCCAGGTTCTTCAGGTCCAGTAATATAATGGCAGGGTTTTTCTTCAGGTTCAGTCCTTGCAGTGGTGGAAAACTGGGAACATGTCTGTGGACCCAGCAGGATACATACAGCCTGCCATTGCTAAGGTATTCAGAGGTTCTGTATTAAATCCATTCAGGATTCAGGGCTAAGTATTGCTGATTATTCAGGTAAAACAAGCTTAGTTAAAAACAAAGAAGCTTAAGAACATTATTTAGACATCTTTTTTTCACCAATAAAAAAGAACATCTGGAGGCTAAAGTGTTTCTGATAAACATTTTAATGATACAATTTTTATGCATTTCAATTCATTCTTGTTTATCAATCCACCAGAGAGTGTCAATGGTTGGTCAGACATGCAAGTAAAAATTTCACTGTGCTCTGCCCATGTAATAATACTACCACTATTACTATTAGTACCACTACAACTACTACTACTTTAGGCGAATTGTCTGGTGTCATGAAGTAGTATCATTATCCACTTTCTGACAGAACAACAAATAGATCTTTGTCCCATCACCAAAACATACAATCCAGGTATGATGCTTAAGGAATTTGGTTCTAAAATCCCCAACATATATTCCAAGTTTCAGTCCACAAACACATTTTTTTTTCATAAATATCTATATTATTGTAAAACTCTTTATTAGGATTCTTAATAAAATGTGCTCTGGGTCTCCATCTCCCTTGTCCCATTTGAGGCACTTTCAGCCCTCAGAAGTTACATTTTGAAGATAATGTTTAAAGACAGCTCCAAACCTTTTAAAAGTCACATGATAAATCCCCTGCTATAAGACATGTTAAATACTAATACTAACTCTTGTTAATTCCTTTGTAGTCAATTTTATTTATCTCAGCATTATTTTTTATCTTACAGAATTTAGCTTCAACAATATGTTGATTGTCTAGGTATCTTGTTAATTTCTAACACATTGTTTGACAGTGTATTGCTGTATCTGTCAGAAATAATTATTTGCTCCTGCAAACCGTACCCATGTACTTGTTTAATAACTTCTGATTTGCTGTGACCATTTTTCAGCATTCTTATTTTGATTGATTGCTATATGCCATTTTAGTTTTCTCCTCTGGAATTTACTGACTTTAAAGAATTGAGAAACTGAACATTTTAAATCATATTTATGCATTTCTTTTTTCTCTTTCATTAGCTAATAATGCCAAAAATGTTATCAGAGCAGATTTTGAACACATTTAAAAAGGCATTTATGAATCTAATATTCAAGTAGTTTTTTATATTCTATATAAAAAACTGGCATCACAAATATCTGTATAGCATTTATCCACTATACTACCAGTGGCAAAGAAAAACACTTTTATTTGCCTTCACAATGATTTATTTGACATTTCTGCAATGGCCCTCATCCATTCTGTGCATCTGGGGAGAATATGAACTAGCAGCTTATAGCCTGCCACAGTTGCACTTTCTGACGGAACAACAAACAGATCTTTGTCTGATCACCAAAACATACAATCCAGGTATGATGTGACTTGATGACCTTGAAAGAGTCAAACCTTCCTGAGCAAACGTCAATTTCTTCCCAGAATTGTCAGAGATTCCTGCTTGAAGGTAACAGCAGTAATAGAGTTCAGTAGGTAATAAAACTGTGAATTAGCATCTCATAACATTTCAAGGCTGAGATGAATGACCTCAGGATTGTAAGGTTTGTAATGTTTGAAAAAACAATAAAATGAATATTTACTGTTGTCTGTAAAGAAGTAGCTTGAATGGCACCTGAACATTCACAAGGATGTGCAGCACAGAATTCCACTTAAAATTACTTTTAATAACAACAATACATGTTATGTGGACATTTATTGAATATAGTGGACTGCACTGCATTTTAATTTTAGATATACTAGCCTAAATTAATATGTTGTTAATTTTTGCTCTAAAATTTACTTAATTTAACCAAATCTTCACCCATTAAAATGACACTTTTGCAAATGTAAAAAATGCATAATTGAATAAAAATTACAACACATTTAAAAATGTAAATACTGTATATTTCTCCTCCTTGCATTTATTTTGTCAACCCACTTTTGCAAATTAAATTTGCTTAAAGACTGCAACATATTACTGATTTTCAGGCAGCCTTACAACTCCAGAACCTTTGACTTGCATTCCCACCCATCTACTGCTTCTGTGGTGTCTGCTTGCTTTTCTCTGTCCGCATGGGTTTCTTCTGGGTACTCTGTTCTTTTCTCTGTGTTTCTGTTGAGGAATTCTCTCAGTAAGATGTCCCACGTTCAGTTGTTTGTCTTCTCTGAGACTGCTACATTGGGACTTAAAGGCAGGGTCTTTGGAGAATGGAACAACCCTTTCAGCCATTTCAGCTAAATAAGACCTCCTTAAGCTTCAGTTGATTCTAACTGCGGGGGTGTCTTTCTCTCTAGCTCTCTCTGTGCCTTGCTGACTTGGCCCAATCTGTGTTTTTTTTTTCTTCAGAGTTTGTTTTGCAATGCAAAATAGGCTCTTATCTCTATAACCATGAACTGGATTAAACTGAGCAGATAAAAGATGCATAGCTGGATATATTGATCTTGTAGAGCCAATACCTCCTGCCAGTATTGGTTCACAGAAATCAACCCAGGATGAAAATTATACACTGACACACACACTCACACTAGGATCTAATTCAAAAACACCAGTTTAATCTAATGTTAATTATAACAATGCTGTTGAAATCAGACATAGCTAACATGGACATGCGGAGAATGGACAACCTCCATGTAGGCAGAAAAACACCCAAAAAACTCTGAAACAGTGAGGCAGATGTAGTAACTGCTGCATCACAAAGATACCCATAACTATAGTAATGCTCCCTAAAATTACATTATATTATGGGAGATTTTTCATTATCCATGTACTAAAATTTAGCATTTTATTTCTAAATAATGACAAACAGAGTAAAAGTATGCTCATTATCCATCCATCCATTATCCAACCCGCTATATCCCAACCACAGGGTCATGAGGGTCTGCTGGAGCCAATCCCAGCCAACACAGGGCGCAAGGCAGGAAACAAACCCCACCGCAGGTATGCTCATTATAACATGTTTTAATTTTTTACTAAATTTGCTAAATGTAATATTCTAATTGCTTGGATAACTTATTGAAAGTCTAGGTGAGGGCATGATGAAAATACAGTCTTCAAAAACAAAAGAAGACAGACATGCTGCTAAAAAGTAGATATCCACATAATGGGAGGTAAAGGCTTCACATATAAAGGTATACTTGATACCACTGGAACCAGGAGGTGCCAGGAGATATTGTTTTCTTTTCAGCTAACGTATTTCATGTATAAAGTCTTAGCCTAAATATCTTGTCATGCTGAAAAGAAGTGCAGTGTGTTCTGGAAAAACTGAAAGACAAACCAGGATTCAGAGTATTTAATATAGTTAAAAAGTGATGCGAGACCTTAGAATGTTTTGCATAGCCAGTTTGTTTTCAGATTCAGGCAGCTTTTTTATTCCCATGGGAAAATAACCTTGAACTTGTTATAATGATTTAGTAACATTCTGTGTGATTTAAGAAACTATAAGCTTTCTGCTAACGAAGAAGGCAGGTTGTGTGTGTGTGTGTGTTTGTGTTCATTTTGGGCAAGATGAGGGTCAGCACAGTTCCTGAAACAGACAATTTCATGGTGTTTTTAGTTCAGCTTCTGTGTTTCTGACATTTTCGTAAAGAGCTCAACTGAGCTGCAAAAATGGTTATTTGTGAGGACCCTTATACTAACTGAAACATACACTTTTATGGAGCTTTCTGCCTGCTACTTATCTGCTGGACACTTATTTCTCCAGCAAGAAATCTTTCTTTTCATTTTTGATTAGGATATATCATTTTTAGCTATGGAACCATCCGGAACATCTTGCTGATATGAAGACCTAACCCATGTGAATTAGTTCTCTGTATTGCTAATATTTGCTGTTGTTTTTGATGCAAAAAAAAAAAAATGAAGCAAAGGCCTTAATCGATGTCTCTGTCTGGTTATTGATTACTAGCTGTGCTAAAATGGATTGAAATCTAAGTAATCAATGTAGACCTCAGTGCTAACGTTTGCAGTGCACCATGCAACACATGTCTTTGTTATATGCCATTTGGTATGGAATTTGTAAAAGAAGTGTTAATAAGTGTGATGCATGATCTATTAGAATGACAAATATGATGTATTTTATGACTAAAAATGCTTGTGATGCGCCATTTTTTGGATTGACAGAGACATAGCAGTCAGATGAACACACAGACACTTATCCTTTTATTAAGGTGAACTATTACAGCTGAGAAGCTAGACTGCTCATTAGCTGTCGTTCCTTAAGGGCACAGAGGATGTTCTTGTGAAGCCCTCCATTAGTGGCAAACTGGAATGAAGTAAAGGATTGAAAGTAAAAGAAAGTCGCAGTCAGTGAACAGCCTGACATTAGATGTTGCTAGAGCAGAATGCATAGGGTATAATACAGACAGTGAGACAAGTAATAGGTTATATGTAACAGTAGTATAGCTGGTTCTTATCCCCAATCAAGAAAAGCACCGAAGACATTAGTTGGTACCTTTTATGTTAGGTGCATCAGAACAGAAGGGAATACAGTGTGCTTTGAAGTTAGGAAAGCAGAGAAGAAACCACTCACATTTATAATATGTGGAATTATAACAACTCAGAGGGCAAGAATATCCCTATTTCCCTTCTAGGTCATAGCTGAAATTTGTGAGGTACCTGAGATATTTAATAACAAAACAAGATAGAGCTGTCAGTTAGATGTAAGGTTCATTTTTTTGCTAGCATTTTCAGATAGAAAGTGTCAAAAGAGGTGTTTAGAAAAACTAAATTATCTCCTGGGCTAATTTATTAGTAACGTTTGATTAAGATGTGCCTGTTATTTGAGTATCACAATGGTTTAACTTCTGACTGCTGTGTTGATGGAATTTGTCAAGGAGAACTCTTCTCTAAACCAATTCACCTAAACATTGTAAAAAAGAAACTTTGCTGCACTCTATCTTAAATTCTGCTGGTTTCAAGAAGTTAAAAGTAGAAGTAGAAGTATCTTAAGTTACTTTAAGTGCTATTTTCTTTTATGTTCAAGCATTTTTGTCATTCATCGACTATTTTTTAGGTGTGAATATATTTGTGTGTTCGTATAGAAGGATTTGGCAAATAGCAAAGACATTGAGAAATTTTTTTAAAGAAGCATGTGTCATTGTATTTCACTCCCATCTTCAGTGAATAACCCGGGTAAGATACTAAACCTTTCTTCTTGGTCTTTCCCAGATTTATCCTTCCAGTGTTTCGTCTTAGGAAGTTTGCTTTATGAAGAATTTTTCTGGGCTATTAAGGTAATTTCAAAAACATTTGAAAAATTGATGATGTCAGGAGTTTAGAGCAACCCTCAAGATACTCACATTTTCATTACTGACATTGGTCAAAAGCAAAGCTTTACAAATAATATATTTCTAATATAGAAAATCTTATCAGGCACAACTGGCATTATAGCTTCTGAAAGACACACAACCACTTACTATAATAACACATTTTTGCCATGAACTAAATTGCTTTTTCTCTGTTGTATATACAGTATTTGCATATTTACTTTATGCACTATAGAAATAACAAAGATTATTACACTGTTTACAGGTTTGTTTTTATTTCATTTTCAACTATTTTATGTTTGGGAGCAGATATATTTTATGTTTGAGAGCAGATTCGACCTTGCAGCTCTAGACTTCTGGTTTCAAATCTAGCCTAATCACATTCTTTAAATGTTATTCCCCAATAGAACTTCTTAATATTTTCTGGTTTTCTTCAACATTAAGCGTACTGGTATGGTAAGTGTACTGGGAGATGGTCAAATTCAGGGTTGGTTCTTGTCTTGATCCTGGTGCTTTCTGCACAGTTTCTGGCTTCTGGATAAAAATAATTTTGATTAAATGCAAAAACACAAATAAATAGTGTCAGGTTTCTAAAAAATTTTTTGGACTCCCCCAAAGGAGGCAACACACTGCGTCTATGGAAGACAGCCTATTGGTTGCTGGGGCAACAGCAGGCTGCCAGCGCTGGAGCAGCTTGTCGCAAAAACAAATCCGAAAGATCGCAGTCACGCTATGAGCACCTGCTGCTGGTGGGTGATGCAAGGAACATTGTAAATGTACGGAACAGTATTACTTGGCCACTAACATGACCACGGTCTGGTCTGGCCCAGGTATGTGGCTCATAAGTTTCCCCCAGGATGTTAAAGGAGAACAATTTTAACCTCTTTTACATTGGCCAGACGGGAATTCTCTGTGCTATTAGACCTCTGCGTAGTCCACCATGACTTGCTCTGTGAACATCCTCTGCATCCATGGGGACATTAAAACATACAAGACTATATTACTCCCCTTAAAATTTAAAGGGAAGAACTTTAAGGTTTGGACTGCCTTTTCAGACAACTCACCCTGGCCATTCTTAATAGGAAATTAATAGGAAAAAGGAATGCCCTCTTCCCTCGGCTGAGGGGGGAGATGTAAGTTTTCGAAATTCTTTTGGGGCTCCCCCAATGAGATGACATGCTGAAGTGCATCCCAAAGTGCGATCACCGCGTCTATGGAAGACAGCTTATCTGTTGCTGGGGCAACCGCGGGCTCCCAGCGCTGGAGCAGCTCACCACGAAAACAAATCCAAAAAGATCGTGGTTGCACTATGAGCACCTGCCATCGATGGGTGATGCAAGGAACATTGCAAATGCAGGGAACAGTATTACTTCACCACTAACATGACCACAGCCCTGCCTGACTGCTGTTTCTGTGTGTAGGAGAGTGGCAGATCCCGCTACAATAAATAACTGTGCTTTTCCTGTTTCAAGCTGAATAAAGCTGGTTTTGCTAAAGTACTGAGAATCAGCCTCGTGTTTTGGGGTGCAAGACAGGGACTCACATGTCACAATAGTAAGAAAGGAGTTTAATTAAACAGCTGAAATTTAGGTTCTGCATTACATTTTTAAACCATTACCTGCTAAAAGACAAAACATATTTTGCATTATATGCACACTTATTTTTTTGTACATTATTTTAAATCTCATATAACAAAAGATTTATAAGTTACATAAAGTTGCAATTCCAAACTGGCAATGCATAAGTGTGAACATGAATGTGTGTAGGGGATGTGGGATGAAGGATGTATTGTAGAATAAACAGCACCAAGTTCAGGATGGTCACTGCCTGAAACTAGTGCTACCATGATAGGCTACTGTACACTGTGACACAGGAGTGGATTAAATGGGTTTGAGAATGTTATGTTCTTATTTAAATGCATAGAGTGAAACAGACATGAAAAAGGCTATCAATGCATTCTTATGTACTGTATGGCTACAACAACACCATGCATTTTTTTAGCACATTTTCATAATAATAATAATAATTCTTTGCATTTATATACACAGGATGTAGCTCAAAGTGCTTTACAAAATGTTAAAGAAACAGTTACAAGCAAAGAAAAACAAATTAAAATTAGAAAGGAAGAATAATGAATAAATGACATACAAAAATTAATAATAGACACTTATATAAGTTAGGTATATATTTATTCGAGAAGTAGTAGTCCTTATGTATTGAATCAGATTTAATTGACTGCCTGATTAAGATGCTATAAGGTATTACTGAGTAATTATTTTTTGGGATGGTTTACATCATTGAGAGAAGTATGGTGTGGGGAAAATGAAATAAAACGAAAAGGCCAATATCTGGCTGGACTGTGTCTAAAAGATAATAACAATAAATAAATAAATAAATTCACTACTTTCATCTACTATATAAGTGTCATTACTTTAATACTTTTATTCAAAAAAGCATGGATGACGACTCATGAAATGAGTCATCTCTTATATAGTTTTTTATAAGGATTGAATGTGCACAATGGGGAAATGCACTTACACTTTCATTAGATCTGCTGAATACACGCATTGCCATCACTACTACTACTGTGTATTTTTTCTACTTTTAATGTCATATAATAATCTACCCTTTTTATATTTCAGTCAGCTTACTTCTGAAAAGGGATAACAGGATGGTGCAGTGGTGAACACTGCCACTTACCTTCAGAGTACCAGGTTCAAATCTCAGCCAGGACTCTTGTCTGTATTGAGTAATCAATGTTCTCCCCGTGTCTGTGTGAGTTTTTCTTCCAGTTGAAATATGTGCTTAAAGGGAATGGGAGACTGTGGGTATATAGATGAGTGAATTATGCAATGAGCTGGTACCCTGCCCAGAGTTAGTCCCTGCCTTGCATCTGGTTTAGCCAGAATAGGCCAAATCCCTTATCTCTAAATTGGATTAAGCTGGTTCAGTAAAGAATGGATTATCCTAGATGATAGCTTGCAATAAGTAGATATTTCTATAGGATATCAAGTTAAGTCAAGACAATTGGCTTTACTGTCATACCATCTATACACAGTACTGAAGCATACTTTGGCATGAAATAACATTCCCTAGGACCACTGTGCAAAATATGCATTAACACAGGACAAGTGCAAAACATGTAAAGAACTATAGTATACTAAAAATAGATATATAAATAAACAATAGATAAATAGTAATAAATAGAAATCCATCCATTATCCAACCTGCTGAATCCGAACACAGGGTCACGGGGATCTGCTGGAGCCAATCCCAGCTAACACAGGGCACAAGGCAGGAAACAATCCTGGGCAGGGTGCCAACCCACCGCAGGACACACACAAACACACCCAGCCACCAAGCACACACTAGGGCCAATTTAGAATCGCCAATCCACCTAACCTGCATGTCTTTGGACTGTGGGAGGAAACCGGAGCGCCCGGAGGAAACCCACGCAGACACGGGGAGAACATGCAAACTCCACGCAGGGAGGACCCGGGAATCGAACCCAGGTCCCCAGATCTCCCAACTGCGAGGCAGCAGCGCTACCCACTGCGCCACCGTGCCACCCTAAATAGAAATTGATAGTATTAAATAAATAAATAAATGATGATAAAAGCAACAGTAATAACATGAACTATAAACTACTAGTGGCAGATCTGAGGGAGAGGGAGCAGCGCAGAGTTCAGAGTGTGGACAGCCAAGAAGTAAAAGGTGTTGCAGAACCTGGCAGAACTGATTCAATGCTACATTTACTATATACAGACTTACATAGATGTATATATGCTTATGTGTATAGCAGACCAGTTCTTCCATTAGGCAGCTCCTTAAATCACCCATCACAAGATTAAATGTGAGACTGAGACTTAAAATGTCAATAGAAAATATCAAGAAGATACATAAATGGAAAAGAAAAGAAATTTTATTAGTAAAAAGTCTGAGCACATGAATAAATTAAATGAGCCATATTATCAAGAGACTTCTTGAAGCATTCTCTTATTTCAGTTGTTAGACTGGCACTGAAGATAATACTTCAAATTGGGCTTTCCAAATCCCTAGCGCCAAAAAAGTTAAAGTGTTGGTCATCCCATTACGCAAAGAGATTGTAAAACTTGTGCCTGTGTCCTCATGGCAAGGAAAGAGGAAATGTAAAAGCAGAGATAACTAATTTCTTTTGGCCTTGTAAGTATTGAAATCTACTTTGAATTAGCTTTTCAGTTGTTCGCATTCTTCTAAAGGCTACTTTATTTTATATTTGATCAATTATATTTTCAGTGTAATTTTGATTTCAGATGATACAAAGCTGTATTATTCAAATGAACTGTAGAATGACTCAGAAGGTCAGGGCATCTCAGGAGCATTTTCACATGCAGTGAGCATATACAGACAGAAAGAATACCCACTGCTGGAGAGCAAACAGGCTAGTGACAAATGACATGGCATTGAGAAATTTATTCAGAATTATTTTGAGCTTATTTTGATTAGATTTCAGTTGATAACACTTCAGAATAGAACCTTGATTTTTTTTCCATTATATTCTGGAATACAGGAGGATAATTTTTTTTTTCAAACTGACAGATTACACAGTGTGATATAGAAAAGGGGAATGCAATTCATGATACAGTATGTATTTTTTATTTTTGTAAATTAAAAAAAAATAATAATAGAATTAAAATCCTCAAATGTAAAATGTAATTTTAATTTCCACCTAGTGAGTCATTGGTGTGTAGTCTTAGATATCATATGCCTGGTTTATGCCATGCACAATCCACTACAAAGACAATTAGTACAGCAGGCATTGGTTTTACCGATATTGTTCATCTATCAAACTATAGCAAAGCTGTACTGGTGCAAATTAGGACAAATTATTTTGGGATAAAAAACTAAAAATTTCCTTCTGAGTCAAAAAGCAGTAATCATGTAAGGGTTCCTGGTTTTAATGCCATCTTTGATTTAGCTAATTGGTTTAATGAATGCTTGTTGAAACTGAGCAGTTTGACTTTATTGAGCAAGTGCAATGCTTGTAGCCCATGGTTTCAGATAAGATAAGCTGATATAGAAAACTCAGGATTTATTAGATCCATTTCAGTTTGCCGACCAGTGTAATAGAGAAACAAAGGACACAAATGTCATTTTACTTCATCTGTTATATTTCCACTTGGAGGACATCAAGACTTATGCAAAGATCCTGTGTGTAGACTTCTCATTTGCTTTTGACACCACCCAGCCCAACCTTCTTGTAGGGAGACCTACAAAAGATTTTAATTTGGATTTCAATATGGTAGGGTGGATGACTGACATTTTAACTGACGGAGTGAAAGTCACTGGTTATCTGTCTGACATGATTTCCTCATTCACATGGTCTCTTCAGGAGAATTTTCTTTCACTTCTTTTGTACATTCTCTACACTAATGGTTGTTTAAGTAAATGTGAAAGCAGGCTCATCTTAAAATGTGCTGTTTAGAATAAAACCAGTCATGGTCCAGTGGTAGATGGTAGATGGTGATAACTGGTATGATGAGTCTTTTCTGCACCTAAACATACAAAACAGATAACCGATTTTAGAAGGAACACCACTTACCAACAGGAAACAAGCATTGAATATCAGGCAGTAAAGACTGTTGACAGTTATAAGTACTGTATCTGGGGACAATCATAGATTCATAACTGACTTTTAATGAAAATATAGAAGCCATCTGCAAAAGAGGAGACTTTTTAGTGCAAGTCCTATCGTTATATCACTCTTTTGTAAATCTTGTAATTAATCTGACTTTACTTATGTTCTGCTGGCCTGGCCTGGAAATCTTAATGTAAGCAACAAAAATAGAATAAATCAGTAAAAACTATCACAGCCTCAACAGTCAAATCTCACAGATTCATTTGATAAACAAGTATTACAGAACGTACAGTAATTTCACAGACAGGACTCATCCACTACGTTCTCACTTCCTGTTCACATACTCAAATGGCTATTAATCTTAAGTTCACCATTAATAAACATCCACAGGCTTCAATAATGCGATGAACACTTATCATTTGCATCATTCATCAGTCAAGTCTAAACGTTGGTTTAAGTTTTATTTATAATATACTGTACTAGTTGTCCCCCACGGCCCCACCCGTAGTAGTGAAACAGGACAAACTTTAAAAATCAATAAAAAAAAAAAAAAAAAAGTAACAGTTTGTATTGAATTTATATTGATAGCGTTCGTATCTGAGGACCTCTTAATATACAATAGTTTTGGTTTTCCTATCGGGGCGAGAATGTAGCTGTGATCTCTTTGCCAAAAATGTAAAAAGTTGGCAAGGTATCTGGCCAAGCGGAAATTAGGTACACTCCAACGTCAAACCTTGCCACTGTATCTGATAGTGTTCAGCTCTGACGGGAGAGCGTCCCTCGCGTGGGGAGAAGAGTACATGGCTGTGATATCTCTGCCAATGAGCAGCCACCCTCTAAAACACGCGTACCTGTGATCTCTTAACAGTCGTTACTCTTAACAATCCCTAGATGATAATGTCTGCTGAACAAACAGGTATCGCTAGCTAAGTTGAGGCAAGGTATGCTCCAACACGTGGCGAGAGGTATAGCGACTCAAACGGAGGCTGGCACGTGAGTGAGGAGGGCCCTGACCGTCTCCCCCCTCCCTTGATCCCGTCTCTCCCCTCCCTCGGCACACAGCCTGTATCTCAGATTCACACAAATAAACTGGTGCCGCAAACTGAACTATAATACTTAGCGCAATGAGAGAAGTCGTAAAATCGACCGGAATGTTCAAGGAAATTATAGAAAAAAAAAAAACGATCTAAATACACTAAGTAGTTCTCTAGTGAAAAGCAGACATACAGACAGACAGACATTGGATTTTATATATATATAGACATTTGAACTAATATTTCATCATAAGCATCAAGTTAGCTGCTATATTATATTTACTTGTACAGTACCATGCTTATATCTGTTGGCTGTGTTCTTTATGATATGTTTTTAATGTTATGTCATGGTCACTCTGTAAAACCTACTGACAAACCAAATTTCCTTCTTGAAGCAATACAATTGAATTGAATTGAATGATCTTGTATATGAAGAGTAAAGTATGACTACTGACCGCAAAAATTGTACCACCTGCCTTTAGAGCTTTTAAATTCTGAATGTTGTGGTGGTTCACTACTGATGTTAGGTATGCAGAAAATCTGTCTCGCTTTAATCTCGCTTTAATCTGTTTTGAACTGCTTGTAATATGCTAGATGGTGTAAAATAGATGATGTGGAGTTGCCCCAATAGTGAACAAAAATGTGATGTTAAATAGTTAAGCTCACAGCTCAGAATGCTGCCTTAAACATATTTGCTGTTCTCATGTAGCATTCTCATGTTAGCAATGACTTTAACTTTATTTTCTGAGCCTAGTTTGCCTATTGAGATTAAGCCTAAACATGTAGCATTGTGCAAAAGGAAGAGACCTGTTCTGAATTGGATGCCAGTCTATTGTAGGGCGTATTTACACACGTGTAGACACTTCCAGTTTGAGATTTATCTGTTAACCTATTACACATATCCTTGGGATGTGATTGGAAACCAAAGTATATAGAGAAAATAAACAAAAACATGTTCAGCACCATAAGAAAGGGAAGACCCCATGCATACAATAAATAGGAAAGAATTGAACTCCGGTAATCACAGCAACATTAAAAACTGCATCAGTTTATAGTGGTACTAAAATAGATCTAAACACATAGAAGGTAATTTGATTTTTTTTTTACTAATACTAGTGAAAGCACAAGTTTGATAAAATCCTAATAGGAGTATTAAATGACATAAATGTAAAATGGAACACCTATATGAAAGTTTTGTTGGAATAACACCCTCAGAATTTATAGCTAACAGGAAAATGATGTCAATAACTAAGCTTTTTCCTGGAAATAATAGTTCTGTTTTTCACAATTTAATAAATACTAATTCTTTGTTATCCAGTTGTATTTATGTTGTATAATAACACATACAGGTAAAGTATTACTTGAATTATATTATTATTCACATCTGAAGAAAAGTCATCAGTTGTATATTACATACCAATAACTGTGTGAGGAACTGAGATTTATCCTCTAAGCTTGCATTGTTTTAAAGGAGGAGGACATTTGAAAAATACGTTAATGTCTCTAGAACATTTCAGTCTAGTCTGTGTCTTTTAAACATCTATCTCTCCATAGTGATTTGGAAAGAATCTGCCACTTAGACTAATAATGAGGAGTTATTAATTAGGTTTAGTGTGCTTTTGACATGTAATGTGATACAGCACTTTAGAAGTTGAAGGAAGGTGTCTGTCTCATTTCCAAAGTCAAAGAAGTAATTCAGTGAGTGTGAATGAAATAAGCTTTCAGTTTTCTGGTTAAAACAATCATAAAATTACCAGTATTAAAGATGGGCCTGACTGTCCCTTCTGAACCCAAGTATTAATTACTAAAGCTTATTTTCTGGATACTGTAAATAATATGCTTGGGATATTCTTGTTTTTCATCTTCTAAGATTGATTTGCAAAGCAATCAGTATACAATTCAAAGAGTGTAAAATACAAAATGCTTGAAAATAACTTCAAATTTGTTGCTTTGGTTAAGGATTTTTTTACATAAAAGAAAAAGTCACATCATTTCAAATTTGAAAGAAGCTTTCTATTATTTCTCTCTAATTTGAATTTTTTTTTTTTCTTGCAGTAGTGTCTAAGTATTGTCATGTATTCCAATATGGCACAGAACTTATAATTTTTAAGCTTACGTTATTCATACTTAAGTAGCTTATTTTTAATAGATAGATAGATAGATAGATAGATAGATAGATAGATAGATAGATAGATAGATAGATAGATAGATAGATAGATAGATAGATAGATAGATAGAATGGCAGTGTTACAGAGCCTCACTCAGTAGTCTGATAAATAAATAAATGTATTCATCATTCAAACTATAACCTATTGTATTTATACTGTTTATAACACTATCTAATATTATATCGCAATTAAAGGCTTTATTTTTAAATTAACCTATTACTATTGGGGAAAAATACATTTTAATTAGCACGTGTTACACAGTCTGATAGAAGACCTCAAATAGTGCTCCATTGAGAGCTATGATAAAATGAACCTTTTTCTGAAGATGTTCCATAGGTTATTCAGGCTATCATGCAGAACACTATTTATCAAAGCTAGAAAGTTGCTCTTACCAGATGCCTCATGAACTCTTGTTCTAGCATGAATCAAACATCCAGGCATTTTATGGTTCATGGCCAAGTCCTCTACAGACAGAACAAGACATCAAGACAGCAGTTTTTTAGAAAGGGCAAAATATTCGACCATTCTTTATTATATTGAATGCTTTCTGTAAGTAATAAATACATTGTGTACTTTTAAATTCAAACAGTCTACTTCAGTAAGAGAAGAATAAAAACAATTATCATCAAAAACAGAAAAAAGAGTCCCACTCTATAGACATTCTTCTGTGTTAAAAGAAGACATTAAGACACTCCCTGAAAGTAATGGATGAAAACTGAAAGCACCGTTCTATTCCTCCATGATTGATTTTGCACCTCCCAATCAATGTTACTCAAGGCCCATTCTGGAAATACGGTATCTGCACTTTAGACTTTCCATACTCATTCTTTTTCAAGCTCTATCTTGGAACTGAATTTGTGCCCTCTACTCCTCCAGATAACTCCCTGTGGTAGTCAGCAGTTTGGCAAAGCATCAAACAGCAGGGGTGTCCAACTCCGGACCAACTTTTCATTCTAACCATTATCTTAATCAGAGAGAAGTTTTTACTGCTAATTAACTCCTTTTCCCTTCATTTTAATAGTCCATTTTTTTAAGGATTCAGTCCTCTGAATTGGTTTGTTTCTTCATTAAATGGCAGCCAAACAGAAATGAATTGTGAAATGAGCCAACAGATGACCAGCTAAATTGGAACATCAAACTCCAGCCAATTTCACTCCAACCAGAAGCCAATCCTTGCTGTTAATTAAAGTCATTATTGAATATCATGACTTGTTGCTGCTCTCATTCTGCCACAGCAGACTGTTGATTTTCTGTTTTTTCTAAGACCACCGTCAAGATGTTTTGGTGACCCGAGCAGACCAACATGACCTTCACCTTTCTTTATTTTCAGGGTAGCTGGTAATCTGGTGGCTTGTTTTGTGTCTCGTTGTTCTTTGGCTGCTCATTAAGGAAAAAGAAACAACTAAGGAGTGTGAGTCACATCAATTAAAATGAAGGCAAAACAACTTAATCAGTAGCAAAAACAGCTCACTAATTAAAAAGATGGTTAGAATGAAAACCTGCAGCCACTACGGCCCGCCAGGACAAGAGTTGGACACTCCTGATCTACAGGCAAATACACAATGCCTGCAGCACTCAATTAGAAGGCTACTCAACTCTCTCTCTACTCCATCCCTACTCATTAAGTACTCCCAGCTTTGCATAACTCAATGGAGAAAAGACCAATCACCCTCAGCTGCTCATGATTGCCTTATTCCCATTACATAGCCTCTCTCTCTCAGCATGGTATATTCACACTGGTATGCAATGCCTCAACCAGCTTCTCACCATCTCACCTGTTCATGACGGTTACTCCAATCTCAATTTTGGCCCCTCACGCTTTATTTAACTCCCAAACACACCCTCACACACATATACACATTGTCAGATACTCAACTCAGAGTCATGGAAAGGTTTGGGGCAGCCACCCGTATAATTGATTTCCTGGCTGCAAAGTTGAGCAAGTAAATACAGCACGGCTGTGCACAATACAGAGTCCAAAACAGAACTGAGGGAATAGGGAAAAGGTGCAGGCTTTTAAAGGGGAAGACAGGAAGTCAGATCATAGGGGTCGGGCTCATGAAAGTCTTCAGCTATTGGTTTCTAGCACGGACGTGACATCACAGGAGCCGGAGCTGGCAAGGTCTCCTTCCATAGGCTCGGTCCTGGAAGTGACATCAAGAGAGCCAGGTAGAATCTCCCGTGAATGGTCTACAGGAAAGGGAGAAAAAGAGTCAGTGCACTCTGCCACATCCTGGTATGTATTGGAACTGCCCTTACTCAAGCCCTTTAGCTGCCTCCCATGCTCCCGTGTGTGACAACATACACACATACATTCATGCTACTCACAGCACCACACCTGCAGTAACCCCCCTGTCTTGGTACTTACAGGTACACACACCAAGATGACTAAAGAGTCACATACCTAAATTTAACCTGAAGATAATATGACTCGTTTTAGGTTGTGAGGTGCTTTAAAGATTCAAACAGTGCTTCTGCTTAGTGCTCCTATGCTAACCTCCCATTTCAAAGTTGAAACTGGAAGTGGAAAAGCAGGCAAAATATCTATGTTCAAAAGAAAAGAAATAATACAGTAACACAGCAGAACTTAAAACAGGTACTTCAGACAAGACGTTAAGGTAAGTCTAAGTAGAATTTGATAATGTCTGTTATATAATTTCTGTTTTTCTTAATTTTTAAAAAGTTTCTTAGCCACTATTTACATACTTTGTTCAATTATTGTTGCTCCCATTTGTGGTTTTTGAAGGTAAGGATTTAAGTTTGAATTATTTTTTAGTTATTTTTATGTCTTACCATAATGCCATGCTGATTTTTGTGGACATCACCATTTTTCCCAGTAACCTTACCATTACAAACATGGCCAACTATAATTCATGATATCAGAGACATGACCGTATAATGGTCAGCCTGTTTACTTCCCTAATTATTTGAGTTTGTGGATAAATCTATACAAGACAGTATGTGTTTTTGATATACTCTTTCTCAGGCAAACAAAGTTTTTGGTAGTGTTTTTTTACTAAGATTTTGGGGGTCTGTATTGGGTTTGGTATTAGGGTGGACTGATTTCTGGCTGACAAACTTTTTTTGACTATGTCTAATTTCCTGGTCCTGCTCACTAAAATACTGTCTCTCATACATTTTGGGTCAGTATAATATCATTCTCCCAGTGAGAATTACGGTCATAGGCTTGGCCCTCATAGACCCCACTGAATCTTGAAGGTGGGATAAAATTTATGTTCATTTCTCAATTACATGTTCTTCTTGTGTCTATGTGAGCTTCCTCTGAAACATATATTATTATAGGATTCTTAGGTAATAAAATACCCTTACCTGGGTGAGTTTCAGTAAATGTGACTGTGTGATTGATTAAATTCAGCACTGAAATCTCATCATTTTTTGTCACATCTTTGCTTCTTAAACTGTATTTCTCTTCATCCATGTAATTGAAAAGGGGTTCAGAGAAGGGTGTTATGTATGGATGGTCGTATAAAATTAATTGATGAGTACAGCAGCAATTTTTAATTTAGATACAGAAAAATTAAAGGATCGCAGTAATAACTCATTACTCACATTTACATTACAACCTCAGGTTTTGTTTATCTAAGTATACACTTCATGTTGATTTACACAATTTTAAACAAAACTGATCCTTGCTTCACAATCCATATTACATATTATACCAAAAAGTAAAGAAATACATTTTGGTTCCCAACTAGATTGCTACAAAAAAAAAAACTTAGAGCAGTTATTTTATTAAACTTCCAAATAATATGACTTAGCTCATGATATTTCTTGGAACTGTGCAAAAACAGGCAAAGAGTGAATGGGGAAAGTGCAACTTCTCTCAAAATGTTGTATAACAATGGCTTTGGGGCAGATATTTGGACATACTAATTTTCAAACAGGATTTTAAATTGTGATGCTAGATAATTACAATGAAGAAAATTAAAAAATGACATGTTCCTATTTATAGGACAAGAGCTAATTACTACTGTTTTGCCTCAGTAGAGCTCTATATTACTCTACTTTCCCCTTTTGTATTCTTTAATGTATAGCCTTTATCAGAATGCCTCAAATCCCATAGACTTACCACTGTTTATAAGGAACTGTAATTTGTAACTTCGCCCCACCTTCCCTTCTACATCTTTAACCTCAGACAATTACATAGAGTAAAAGGACAAGCAGGAGTTAAGTTACAACTTAAATAATGTATTATTGATTATTGTTCATAAAATAATAACAATAAGCAAAGTAAATTTGAATATTGGCAGCCATAAAATCTGATAAATGCTGATGTGTAGTTTCAGGTGGCACACAGACTTGTTATTTATTTAAAATGTCTCTAATTAAGACATCATTTTATGGCTTTCTTCAGGACAGGCCACATGCCTGTCTCAATATGGCTGCTGAGTTGTGCTTCTCAGTGTGGTCTTCTTTATAGTTCATGGTGTGTGAGATGCTCCTCCATCATGATGGTGTGTGAGAGAGAGGGGGAGGGGGGTAAAGCAACCAAATTTATACATTCTTTATCCAAATCCTTACACCAGTATGGTGTTGTGCTACAGAATGACCTCTGATTTAAACCAATCTCAAACAGCCATACTTCAGACCAATGGCGGCGGGGATGTGGGTGCACACAATACCTTTCACACCTGCCCCCAAAACCATTTGTTGAGCTGATGCTTGCCAGCTAGGTAGTCTGGCTTTCCTGTGGGGATGGATTGAGAGAGTCCTGCAGAGAATCACTTGCCAAACTGGTTTTAGGCACTCCCCCCATACGACCGTGTCATAAAATTCCTCACTAACCTGACTCAGTCCTAAAGGGGGATGGGTGATCAATGATGTAACACTAAACTTATATTGCTTTGTCTAAGTTACAAATAAAGACAAAATATTTATCAAATTGTATACAAAAATTTCACACCACAACAACCCCCAAGTACTCAGAAAGAAACTCAGTAACCTTTACATCCCTGGTGCTCCCTGCATGATGTTTGCATGTTCTCCAACTGGGTTATGTGTCAGGTGTTTCTGTTTCCTTCCACAATCCAAAGACATGTAGGTTGGGTGGATTTATGATTCCAGATTGCTGGTAGTGCTTGTTTATGTGTCAATGTGCTCACCCCACAATGGGCTGATACCCTGTCCAGAGATTGTTCCTTGTCTTGCTGGAATAGGCTCCATGTTTGCCGTGACCCTGCTCATTTAGAAATTTGATTGATGAGGTATATCTCGTAAATAGGGTTTATAGTGCCCGCAAGTTGGATATGCTTTGAAAAGTTCTAATATGGCAAGTCATTACTGATAGGTTACAACATTTCTTGCATATCTCAAAATTATAAATAACAGAGTCACAATTAGATTACTGCGGTGGGTTGGCACCCTGCCCGGGATTGGTTCCTGCCTTGTGCCCTGTGTTGGTTGGGATTGGCTCCAGCAGACCCCCGTGAACCTGTGTTCGGATTCAGCGGTTTGGAAAATGGATGGACAATTAGATTAATGAAGTGGCCATTTTTAACTGTAGAAATGTGCAGGTTGTTTGGATTATTGTTCCCATATGCAGTATGTAGTTTAAGCAATAGAAAGATATTCGAGCATGTGGATTGTCTTGAAGGACTGGTTCAGTTCCTCATTATTCATTGTAATTGGGATGGGTAACAGTGATAGGAAGACCTAAATGAAGTAAATACAGCATTCAGCTTCTTGCTGACCAACAATTAGCATAATAATATCTTTTTATTTTTTTATAGCATTACTGTTGCTATCAGCTGCCTTATTAGGTAATGAGCAGATGTTTGGCAAGTCACAATTTAATGGGAAACTACAAGGAAGTGTCAGTATATTTTTTAATTTATATCACATTATCAATGTTGATACAAGATATAAATTTGAATTCCTGTCTAATTACTGTCTGTGTTTCATAACTAGTGGCACTTGTTAATGTGCAATTTGGTGGATGCCCCCGTACATCGACTAGGGGTCAAAGAAAAATTGATAATAGCATGAATATGTGCAAGCTACTGTACAATTAGGGTTACAACCTTTACATTCCATTTCCATTGAACAATATATATGAGGGTTTTTTAATATTAAAAAGATTATATACAATAGAATATATGATTTGTTGTTCATCAAATAATTAATTTTTGCTTGATTTGATGAACAGAATTAAGAACTATCTTCAGTTTAATACAGATTAAGCAATATGACATTAAGTTCAACATAAAACAAATGTTTGCAGTGTACTTTGTCCCTGCTGCCACTGTTAAGTGCTTTTTGAATTTTTTTTTTCTGTAGCTAGTACCTGTTGGTAGCTAGGTGCATGAAAATTATTTTGTACCTAACATACAAGTGACATAATGTGCTGTGTATTGACCATTACTTTGAAATAACGTTTGATATGATTACATTTTTAAACATGTGAACTTGAGACAAAAACTTTTATCATCATCTTCCACTGTTTCGGTATTAACCACCACTGAAAATCAACTAAAATCATTAAAATACACTGGCAATTAGGAGCACTTGACAAAACATTTTCATTACTATTTCAGTTTACTGTCTTTGTTAAAATGTAATAAATGTATCCAAAAAACAGTGTAAACACTTAGAACATGTGAAATATTACACCAAAGAAGCCTCGAGAATGAAGTTATTAAACACCATAGCTGAAGTAGACAGGTACTCAGATCCCTGCACTTGAAAATAGATGATGGAAGTAAATTAATAGTGATCATTCCATCTCACATGAGACAAGTGGGCAGGACTCACAGGGTCAGATGCAGTGAGACAGGTTGGATGGGATGGCAATTTGGGTCCAATCCCTCAATAAAAGGGAGATGGAGTCAAGAAAATGAGCTAACCCTCTGCTCTCAAACTTTGAGGCTCAGTTACAATCCTTCCCAGGTCCTTGATATGGCTTTTACTTCCTCTAGGTAGTCAAGTTCGAACATCTTATTGGCTCTGTGCCAGAGGCTGTGAACGACTGCCACAGGGTTGATCTGAGGACAAAGGGCAGGAGCTTACTTGTTGCAAGCTTTTGACCTGCACTTGCTAGGAATTCATTGCTTGTGAAAAGAATTGCAAGCTCCATCACAAATGGGGCTAAGCAGCTGTCCCACACCTCTTGGTGCCAAGTAGACACACATTGATCCATTCAGTGTGCGCCCGACATCTAAAGATATGACAGACCAGTAATTGGTCGATCTCATGGGTCACTGTTGTGTGATAGGTCTCTCCAAGTTTTATTTATACTATGCATGGCTATGAATAGACATGAATAGACTGCAGGTGTTCCAAAATGAGTTACACTTTTAGAGATGTGGATAAGCAAATCTGCAGAACGGAATCTGCAGATAGTGAGGATTTACTGTAAATGTATAGTATTGCTTCACTTGTATAATTGTCATAATTTGAAATGTTAAATGTAAATGCACAATGGGGGTCTGAAACTTGAAAGTTAATCCTATGAGAAGAATCTACAGATCCTTCATATACGAGAAGGCTTATAGGATGTTAGGTTATATAGCACAATGTGTGGAGTACAAGACAAGTGAGGTTATGTGTAAACTATATAATGCACTTGTAAGGCCTCATCTGCAGCACTGTTTACAGTTCTGACCTCCATATTACAAAAAAGAAGTAGCATCATTACTGATAGTCCAGAGGAGGCTAAGCTGCTACGAGGATCTAACCTAAGCGGGGCAATTGAAGGAACTGAACCTTTTCATTTTAATCAAACTGAGAATAAGAAGTGACAAGATCTTAGTGTTTAAAATTATAAAGGAAGTTAGCACAGTGTGGATCCCAGTTGTTACTTTAAAAGAAATTCTTCAGCAAGAACACATATACAAAGTTGAAAACTTGCTAAAGGCAGATTTCATACAAATGTTAAAATGTTTTTGTTCACTGAAAGAACCACAGATATATGGAATAAATTACCAAGCAATATGGTAGAGAATAAGAGTTTAGGGACCTTTATATCTGTACTTGATATTATTTTGGAGAATTTCAGTGAATATAATGGATGAGTTTGGTGGGCTGAATGTCCCGTTCTTGTGACAATTGTTCTAAAGTTCCAATACTCTAGGTTTCTAGTGGCATATTTGCGACTCCCTGCTCCACTCTGCTCGGTTGAACCATACATTTTCCACAGACATACTGTACATTTGTGTATGTGTGTTTAAGACACAAAGAATAACAAAATATTTTCAGTTAGCTTGAAACAGTGAAATGTGAAATACAACGTAAATATGCACATGTTAATTAAAGCAGCTGACTAGAAAACACAAGTCAGGTGAACTTTTAACTCTGGGAAAATGACTAACTTAGAAAAATCTAACAAGTAACAAAAGCTAACATTATTGAAAGTGATTTGTGTGCTTGTCATCAGTATCCTTGTTACTTTAATCACCGTTCTAAAGTAACAAAGGATATAATCTACATATTTTTGATGGTTTTGGTGCATTCCTTTTCTGGTCTCCCAGCAACACTAAAATTATGCCCACTGCTGCTACTAGTATGCTGAAATACAATGCAATACTGAAACTAACAAATCTTCCTAGTTTTATGTAATAGAACAGTAACCATTTTAACAAGTAGTAAGTAATAATAATAATGATATACATGCATTACCCGCATTTTACACTTTTATCATTAAATAGCTGCATATCTGTTATATGTTTTAAATGCCAGGTCCTAATGATGCAGGTAGAGTTATGATCTTGATGCATTTCTAAACTAGATATGCATATTATTTAACTGGCTTTACTGACAGACTATGAATTGAATTGAGAAGGATGTCATTGGCCATATCGAAAAAAAATCAACATTTATTGGCTAGTCGCCAGTTCTGCAAGACAAACTTAAGGATCCTCAGTAAAAACCTTATGGAAAGAATGGTCATAGTGGTCGTCTTAGTCGTTTGGGCTATTCAACATGCTATTCTAGGCAAGTCTTAGATGATCTTCAGGTGTAACACTATAACTCAAATATTGGTGTATACAGGAAGGAATAAAGGGTTTTGGAACATTGGAGTATCTTTTGTATTTATAATTTCAGGACAGGTTGCAATTGAACAAGATTGACAAATGTATTAGGAAGACATTCGCTTGGTTTAGGAATTTTTAAACAACTTTTTGGGGATAGTGATGTATGTAGTGTTCAAAAAGGGGCATCTTTGTCTTAGCATTTTATGGATACTGTGAATTTGCACCCATGTACCCTTGTAGAACAAAATTACAATGTTGGTAGTAGAATAAAGGCACTGGCTGGAGGGTACAGAGCTGCCATTTTTGACATTTACTGACTATAAAAAAACTAATCTATTTAAAACCAGGTAAACAACTTCATTCTTAAGAAGCACAGTGAGCTTTGTTCTTTAGTCATATTAATTTTGTCATTTCGTATGTCCCAGGCAATATGAATATTAAAGATGATACCCTCTCTTATTCAAAATAAAACTAGCCATTGATATAAAACATAGTAATAAATACTTTAAAGATATATGTTCCCCCAAAGGAGTGCCAGAAATATTTTTTGATCAAAACTTGATTAGTGAAATGGAAACTACCAACAATCATAACAAACAACATTAAAGTACAAGATATTATTTTAGGACTATAAAACACCCACCCCATGGCTCTCAACCCCATCACTTTACTTCCCACTGTGATACTTTGATGCAGCGTGTCAAGGGCCCTTTTATTCTTCATTGATGCTCCATGGGTCATTATGGAAGGCACATAAACTCACAAGAATCAATAGGGTCTGAATACAGATCAAGAGAATGATGAAAAAGACAGAAAAACAAAGAAATTGAGGAAGAAATAGATTGAGAGAACAAAGGGTAGAACTGAGTGATTGAGCTGATGTGGTGGAAAGGAAGCAAGGCAGTTTAGAGGCCCCGTAAAGAGTGAGTAGAACAGCATTCCAGGGTCAAGTCTCTCCTGTTGAGCAATAGAAGGAGTAGGAGTGGCCAAGTGATCTAAGGGTCATCCAGAAGATACTGAAGGATGATGGTAGGGCAAGGTAGTTGGTGACCAGCGGAAGTACCTAAGATGAGAGGAGACTACACTTGCCTGTGTCTCAGCCTGCTGCTGAGGATAATCAGGGGAGACACATGGAGGCACAAAAAAGAATTAAGATGATTCTACTTTATTCTGATATTTTCCCAGCTCTTGTTATGACAAACTAAACCAACTATGTATATAGAAAGTGCAGATCTTTGTGTGTGTATTATTTGCAAGGAGATCAGTTCCTGAGATTTTTAAATTCCTGAGTATGTAATGCTGCTTTTAGTGTTATTTTATGTAAGTGATCACTTCTCCAAACCATACAGGTGCCTATACCTGTAATGTAACAACAATTGCCTTGATAACAAAAGGGCCTTCTTTTACTAGGCATTTTACAGCATTCAAAACAGCCATGACGATTAATCAGAGAAGCAATTCAATGCTATGCTAAGTAATGTTATTTATTTAATAAAATATAAACTAAATATTAATAAATACAAATGAGCAAAATTACTTGCATACAACCTGTGATTCAGGTGATTTGTTATTCTTGCAAGCATTTCAAAATTAGTCTTTGACACTCTTGTTCTATCCTGCATTGTAGAGCTGCCTTTTTTTCTTTTTCATATTGTGCACAAAAAGAGATCTACTCTGGCTTATGAAAATGTGAACAAACATGTGTGCCTTAGAAACTGGTTGAATGTTAAGAAGGAAAAATAAAGATGACAGTGGCCTCGAAAAATGTTACGTTTCCAAAATATTGTATTTTGTTTGTCATAATTTTGACAATAAAAGGAAATTCCAAAATCCTCTGAGAATTATTTCCACTATATCACAATACTAACATTATTATATTTATAGCTGATCTGATGATGCAGTAACTGTACATATTTATATAATTCATAGTGTACTCTAGTACTAAACACCGTCCTGTATAATTACAAAACATGCAAAGACTCTGTCTTTTCTTTTTATACATTGTGTGTTTTTTCCCTTAGTGTGCTTTTGTAATAGGCCTACTCTTTGCTAAGGTCATGCAGTTAAAGAAGTTTAAAGAAGTCGATAGTTTGGGATGCCATCATGCCAATTAAAATTCTTTTTTTTTTGTTTGTTTAATTTTGTTTTGTGTTTTGCATCATCCAAAGACTATACTTTTAGTTTTCTTTTTATAATAGCCAAATAGGATACATTTTATTTTTAACAGCTAGGTCTTAGGTCTTAGGTGGTGGCCGAAGGTGGGGACCTTGGCGGTCCGATCCTCGGCTACAGAAGCTGGCTCTTGGGACGTGGAATGTCACCTCTCTGAAGGGGAAGGAGCCTGAGCTAGTGCGTGAGGTTGAGAGGTTCCGGCTAGATATAGTCGGGCTCACCTCGACGCACAGCTTGGACTCTGGAACCAATCTCCTTGAGAGGGGCTGGACTCTCTACCACTCTGGAGTTGCCCCCGGTAAGAGGCGCCGAGCGGGTGTGGGTATACTTATTGCCCCCCGACTTGGAGCCTGTACATTGGGGTTTACCCCAGTAGACGAGAGGGTAGCCTCCCTCCGCCTTCAGGTGGGGGGACGGGTCCTAACTGTTGTTTGTGCATATGCACCGAACAGCAGTTCGGAGTACCCACCCTTTTTGGAGTCCCTGGAGGGTGTGTTAGAGGGCATACCATCTGGGGACTCCCTCGTACTGCTGGGAGACTTCAATGCTCACGTGGGCAATGACAGTGAGACCTGGAAGGGCGTGATTGGGAGGAATGGCCCCCCCGATCTGAACCCGAGTGGTGTTTTGTTATTGGACTTCTGTGCTCGTCACGGATTGTCCATAACGAACACCATGTTCAAGCATAGGGGTGTTCATATGTGCACTTGGCACCAGGACACCCTAGGCTTCAGTTCGATGATCGACTTTGTGGTCGTGTCGTCGGACTTGCGGCCACATGTCTTGGACACTCGGGTGAAGAGAGGGGCGGAGCTATCAACTGATCACCACCTGGTGGTGAGTTGGCTTCGATGGTGGGGGAGGATGCCAGTCAGGCCTGGTAGGCCCAAACGTGTTGTGAGGGTCTGCTGGGAACGTCTGGCAGAGCCCCCTGTCAGAAGTAGCTTCAACTCCCACCTCCGGCAGAACTTTGACCGTGTCCCGAAGGAGGTGGGGGACATTGAGTCCGAATGGGCCATGTTCCGTGCCTCTATTGTTGAGGCGGCTGACCGGAGCTGTGGCCGTAAGGTAGTCGGTGCCTGTCGTGGCGGCAATCCCCGAACCCGTTGGTGGACACCAGCGGTGAGGGATGCCGTCAAGCTGAAGAAGGAATCCTACCGGTCCCTTTTGTCCTGTGGGACTCTGGAGGCAGCTAATAGGTACCGGCAGGCCAAACGGAATGCAGCTTCGGTAGTTGCTGAGGCAAAAACTCGGGCATGGGAGGAGTTTGGGG
This sequence comes from Erpetoichthys calabaricus, assembly GCF_900747795.2. Lineage (NCBI taxonomy): Eukaryota > Metazoa > Chordata > Cladistia > Polypteriformes > Polypteridae > Erpetoichthys > Erpetoichthys calabaricus. The sequence goes on along the minus strand of NC_041397.2, from coordinate 104,865,822 downwards.
AGGCCATGGAGAACGACTTTCGGACGGCTTCGAGGAGATTCTGGTCCACCGTCCGGATTCTCAGGAGGGGGAAGCAGTGCAGTGTCAACACTGTATATGGTGGGGATGGTGCGCTGCTGACCTCGACTCGGGACGTTGTGGGTCGGTGGGGGGAGTACTTTGAAGACCTCCTCAATCCCAATAACATGCCTTCCAATGAGGAAGTAGAGCCTGGGGACTCGGAGGTGGGCTCCCCCATCTCTGGGACTGAGGTCACCGAGGTGGTCAAAAAACTCCTTGGTGGCAGGGCCCCGGGGGTGGATGAGATACGCCCGGAGTTCCTAAAGGCTCTGGATGTTGTAGGGCTGTCTTGGTTGACACGTCTCTACAACATCGCATGGACATCAGGGACAGTGCCTCTGGATTGGCAGACCGGGGTGGTGGTCCCCCTCTTTAAGAAGGGGGATTGGAGGGTGTGTTCCAACTACAGAGGGATCACACTCCTCAGCTTCCCTGGAAAAGTCTGTTCGGGGGTTCTGGAGAGGAGGGTCCGTCGGATAGTCGAACCTCGGATTCAGGAGGAACAGTGTGGTTTTCGTCCTGGTCGCGGAACAGTGGACCAGCTCTACACCCTTAGCAGGGTCCTGGAGGGTGCATGGGAGTTCGCCCAACCAGTCTACATGTGTTTTGTGGACTTGGAAAAGGCGTTCGACCGTGTCCCTCGGGGAATCCTGTGGGGGGTGCTCCGGGAGTATGGAGTACCAGACCCCCTGATAAGGGCGGTTCGGTCCCTGTACAACCGGTGTCAGAGCTTGGTCCGCATTGCCGGCAGTAAGTCGAACCAGTTTCCAGTGAGAGTTGGACTCCGCCAGGGCTGCCCATTGTCACCGATTCTGTTCATAACTTTTATGGACAGAATTTCTAGGCGCAGCCAGGGTGTTGAGGGGGTCCGGTTTGGTGGACTCAGGATTGGGTCACTGCTTTTTGCAGATGATGTTGTCCTGTTTGCTTCATCAGGCCGTGATCTTCAGCTCTCTCTGGATCGGTTCGCAGCTGAATGTGAAGCGGCTGGGATGGGAATCAGCACCTCCAAATCCGAGACCATGGTCCTCAGCTGGAAAAGGTTGGAGTGCCCTCTCAGGGTTGGGAGCGAGATCCTGCCTCAAGTGGAGGAGTTCAAGTATCTTGGGGTCTTGTTCACGAGTGAGGGAAGAATGGAGCGTGAGATCGACAGGCGGATCGGTGCGGCGTCCGCAGTGATGCGGGCTCTGCATCGGTCTGTCGTGGTGAAAAAGGAGCTGAGCCATAAGGCAAAGCTCTCAATTTACCGGTCGATCTATGTTCCTACCCTCACCTATGGTCATGAGCTATGGGTAGTGACCGAAAGAACGAGATCGCGAATACAAGCGGCTGAAATGAGTTTCCTCCGCAGGGTGTCTGGGCTCTCCCTTAAAGATAGGGTGAGAATCTCAGTCATCCGGGAGGGGCTCAGAGTAGAGCCGCTGCTCCTCCGCATCGAGAGGAGTCAGATGAGGTGGCTCGGGCATCTGATCAGGATGCCTCCTGGACGCCTCCCTGGTGAGGTGTTCCGGGCACGTCCAACCGGGAGGAGGCCCCGGGGAAGACTCAGGACACACTGGAGGGACTATGTCTCCCGGCTGGCCTGGGAACGCCTCGGGATTCTCCCGGAAGAGCTAGAAGAAGTGGCCGGGGAGAGGGAAGTCTGGGCATCTCTGCTCAAGCTGCTGCCTCCGCGACCCGACCTCGGATAAGCGGAAGAGGATGGATGGATGGTCTTTGAATTTGTGTGTGCATCTTCCAACGTTGTGTGCATTACCGAGCAGGGTTTTATTAGAGGATCTCCCTCGTTTGTCTGTTGATGGTTAAGTTCTATAAACTGTCTTATCTGGATGAGATTTAATTCGCACACCTAGTTTCCTATATGCCCACCCACCAACACATTTCTGGCTATGCTACTACTACTGCTGTACTACTAATAATAAAAATTCTTCACATTTATATAGATCTTTTCTCACTACTTAAAGCACTTTGTGTGTAGGCAACATTATAGTCTGTGTATGTGTTTTTTCTTTTCTTTTCTTCTCATTATGAAGTGCTGTTCAGTTCATCCCCCTAAAAACTGTGCCCTTGCCTAAATGTTTTTCACCAGCCACCACTGATAAGAATTTAGGCTTGGGCCTAAATGTTTTTTAAGTTTTAGCCATATACAGTGGTGTGAAAAACTATTTGCCCCCTTCCTGATTTCTTATTCTTTTGCATGTTTGTCACACAAAATGTTTCTGATCATCAAACACATTTAACCATTAGTCAAATATAACACAAGTAAACACAAAATGCAGTTTTTAAATGATGGTGTTTATTATTTAGGGAGAAAAAAAATCCAAACCTACATGGCCCTGTGTGAAAAAGTAATTGCCCCCTTGTTAAAAAATAACCTAACTGTGGTGTATCACACCTGAGTTCAATTTCCGTAGCCACCCCCAGGCCTGATTACTGCCACACCTGTTACAATCAAGAAATCACTTAAATAGGAGCTGCCTGACACAGAGAAGTAGACCAAAAGCACCTCAAAAGCTAGACATCATGCCAAGATCCAAAGAAATTCAGGAACAAATGAGAACAGAAGTAATTGAGATCTAGCAGTCTGGTAAAGGTTATAAAGCCATTTCTAAAGCTTTGGGACTCCAGCGAACCACAGTGAGAGCCATTATCCACAAATGGCAAAAACATGGAACAGTGGTGAACCTTCCCAGGAGTGGCCGGCCGACCAAAATTACCCCAAGAGCGCAGAGACGACTCATTCGAGAGGTCACAAAAGACCCCAGGACAACGTCTAAAGAACTGCAGGCCTCACTTGCCTCAATTAAGGTCAGTGTTCACAACTCCACCATAAGAAAGAGACTGGGCAAAAACGGCCTGCATGGCAGATTTCCAAGACGCAAACCACTGTTAAGCAAAAAGAACATTAGGGCTCGTCTCAATTTTGCTAAGAAACATCTCAATGATTGCCAAGACTTTTGGTAAAATACCTTGTGGACTGATGAGTCAAAAGTTGAACTTTTTGGAAGGCAAATGTCCCGTTACATCTGGCGTAAAAGGAACACAGCATTTCAGAAAAAGAACATCATACCAACAGTAAAATATGGTGGTGGTGGTGTGATGGTCTGGGGTTGTTTTGCTGCTTCAGGACCTGGAAGGCTTGCTGTGATAGATGGAACCATGAATTCTACTGTCTACCAAAAAATCTTGAAGGAGAATGTCCGGCCATCTGTTCGTCAACTCAAGCTGAAGCGATCTTGGGTGCTGCAACAGGACAATGACCCAAAACACACCAGCAAATCCACCTCTGAATGGCTGAAGAAAAACAAAATGAAGACTTTGGAGTGGCCTAGTCAAAGTCCTGACCTGAATCCAATTGAGATGCTATGGCATGACCTTAAAAAGGCGGTTCATGCTAGAAAACCCTCAAATAAAGCTGAATTACAACAATTTTGCAAAGATGAGTGGGCCAAAATTCCTCCAGAGCGCTGTAAAAGACTCATTGCAAGTTATCGCAAACGCTTGATTGCAGTTATTACTGCTAAGGGTGGCCCAACCAGTTATTAGGTTCAGGGGGCAATTACTTTTTCACACAGGGCCATGTAGGTTTGGATTTTTTTTTCTCCCTAAATAATAAAAACCACCATTTACAAACTGCATTTTGTGTTTACTTGTGTTATATTTGACTAATGGTTAAATGTGTTTGATGATCAGAAACATTTTGTGTGACAAACATGCAAAAGAATAAGAAATCAGGAAGGGGGCAAATAGTTTTTCACACCACTGTAGTAAGCACATATTTAAATTATGGACCTAATTTAATTTAATTTAAGTGGGAGTTGTTTCAATCTCAAAGAAGTTGAAGGAAGGTGGTATAGAGATTGTGAAAAAACAGTTTAGCCTCAATCGTTAGCCAGGATGGGGGAATATAAGAGGGCTCCTACTTGCATCTAACTGATCTAAGTGTCAACGCTCAATGATACAATTCTAGACTTGGTAAGACAACCCCACCTTCCAAAATGTCATAGATCAAGGTGGAATGTTTAATGGAAGATTTTCTACCATTCCAACCATGCCACTAACAAAATTAAACCAAGGGCCATTTTTCTAATAATCAATCTGGACTGAAAGGATACGTCCAAAGAGGACCAGGGGCATCATGTATAAATGGTGCGTATGCACAAAAATGTTGTGTAAGCCCGTTTCCACTCTCAAATCGCAATGTATAAAACTTATATGTCCTCAAGTTCTCTGCTCGGTTATGCAAACTGGCAGCACCCAGCATCAAAGCAGTGCCTTTGTTCCAGTGTGGTTTCCCTTTCTTTTTTAGATCCACATCCCTGATGCAGCTTTATCATTGTGGCACCTGGGTGGGGTTGTCGCCCGGCCGGGATGCCCAGGAGGACCGGAGGAGGGCTCATGCCTCCTCCAGAACACGAGGGGGCGTCTGCCCTGGTTGCTTTGGGGGCCACGGGTACAGAGCTTTGAAGCTGTACCCTGTAGGGGCCCGTGGTCACCGCCAGGGGGCGCCCTGATGCCTTGGGAGCCCTGATGCCTTGGGAGCCCTGGACCTCAGCACTTCCGCCACACCCGGAAGTGCTGGGGGGAAGAGGATTGGGGACACCCGGGGGACTTCTGGATACGCCGCCAGAGCTTCCGCCACACAGGGGTGTGGCTATAGAAGCTCCTCCGGATACACCTGGAGTCCACCCGGGGTGGATAAAAGGGGCCGCCTCCCTCCAGTCGGGGGCAAGAGTTGGGAGGAAGAAGGACGAAGCTTGGCGGAGAGGAGTGGAGGCGGACCAGAGACTATTAAGGCATTGTGTTGTGGCCTGTGCACTGTAAATATGATTAATAAATGTGTGTTGGGTGAAACCATTGTGTCTGCCTGTCTGTGTCCGGACTGTCCCCCACAATGGCATCCCAGATGGGACTCTCTGCCTGATACAAGGCAGGGACCCCAAAAAAATAATTTTGTGGGCAGTCCAGAGCAGCAGGTTAGCCCACACACGCGCCGCAGGAGTGGCGCATGCACAACCCAGCGAGAGCAATTCACCTCATGGCCCGCCACCGGTCCACTAAATGGCCATGTTCCCCTGGTGCGGGGAAAAGATCAAGGACGTTGCCGGAGTGCAGCGAGCTCCAGCAGGCACACTATCGCTGAAGACGTCCGGAACGGCAGCGCGGCACCATGGAGAGACGAGACCCGGGAGGTGAGTGCCCTGCCCAATGGCGATCGGCCCCGCGGGGGCAATCTTACCTTTTGTGTTGCAGGCAGGGACTGCCTGGGTCTGTGTCAGTGGCAGCGGTATGCCGTTCCTCAGGCTGTTGTCGGCGGCGAGGCAGCAGCATGCGGTGCCACGAGAAAGGAGTCACTGCAGCTCGATAAGCCGCAGCAGCTGCTGGGTTCCAGGAAGGCACATCGCCGCACCAGGAGACAGAGAAACAGAGCCAAAATGGCCGTGGACTGGCAGTCACTCCCAGAGACAGGCTCGGGATTGGTCGGTGTGTCTTGCGTGTCCGCCGATGATTGGATGGAGGCGAGCCCAAGGAATGTCCATCCCGGGCCGAGGAAGGACCCGACGGGGCCTGTGGGAAGGCCCCACAGAGAGCAGCCGGCGGATTTGCCTGACGAAAAGGTAAGGCAACCGCTGACTGACAATCTGTGCTTGTGGGCGGCTCTGCATGAGTTGGAGGAATGCCTCCAGCCTGCGGAGTCGTTGTTTCAGGTGGTGCGCGTCCTCCGGAGAGGATTGAAGGAGCTGGAGGTGAAGGCGGCCGCATCCGTGATGACGCTGCGACAGTGGGCGGATCGGCACGGCGCTGGAGTCTTCAGCCGGATGGACGCGGTGGGGAAGGTAAGTGAGACCGACCCTGTACAGAGAAGGGGAGATCCCACCGATGGGGCCCGTGACATTGGTGATTGGAACCATGTCGGTGGGTCTCTGACAGCGGTGCAGGCTGCTCGCGAGGTAAGGGGAGCAACAGCGAGAGGGCAGAACGGACAGGGGCTGATGAGTGCCCTGGGTCCTAGCGCCCGACGCCCCGAGCCCAGAAACGGGGCTGCGCGTTTGTCATGTGCAGACTCAAACCGTCGGGGCGTCCAAGAGGGAAAGGAGGGATCGAGGGATGAATGCCGGCTCCTCCAACAGGAAGGAACGTGCAGCTGGGTGCGCACGTCCAGAGAAGGGCCACTCCCCAAAGCCATTGGAAAGGAGAGAAATGCAGACGGTCCCGTCAGTATCGTTAGCTAGAGGGACACGCAACCCGCAGAGGCGGTTCCGAACAGGCAAGTTCCGAGGTCCTCGTCAAGGGAGGGAGTGCTGCCAGTGCGCGGCACAGAGGGACGCCAGGGAAGGGTGTCCAGGCAGCGGCTCTGCCCCCGTGTTTCTGTGTGTTGCAGGATTGGGCCCGGGACGAGCAGTAGGACCTACTTCGTGGGAAGCCGACCCACATTGGACGGACCGTCTGGCAGGACGACACTTCACTGGCAATGGGGCAGCCCCACAACCGGCGGAGGCTGCGAAGGCACGAGCGGCACTGAACAGTAGGACGTGTAGACCTCGGAGAGGGTGCCGAAGAAGAGAGTTCCAGGGTGCCGGAACGGACCCTGGACAGAGAGTAGGACCCACTTCGGGGTTGAACCGCCCTAACAGGGTGTGTCGCTCGGACCAATGGGTCTTCGCTGGCGATGGGGCACTGTGGTACCCGGTGGGGGTTCATGCCCGGCCGGGATGCCCAGGAGGACCGGATGAGGGCTTGTGCCTCCTCCAGAACACGAGGGGGCGTTCTCCCTGGTTGATTTGGGGGACACGGGTACAGGGCTTGGAAGCTCAACCCTGTAGGAGCCCATGGTCACCGCCAGGGGGCGCCCCGATGCCTTGGGAGTCCTGGACCTCAGTACTTCCGCCACACCTGGAAGTGCTGGGGGGAAGAGGATTGGGGACACCCGGGGGACTTCCGGTTACACCGCTAGTGCTTCCGCCACACAGGGGTGTGGCTACAGAAGCCTCAGGATGCACCTGGAGTACTTCCGGGGTATATAAAAGGGGCCGCCTCCCTCCACTCAGGGGCAAGAGTCGGGTGGAAGAGGATGAAGCTTGGTGAAGAGGAGTGGAGGCGGACCAGAGACTATTAAGGCATTGTGTTGTGGCCAAGGACTTGAGGGGTGATTGGTGCTGCGGCACTGGGTCTGTGCACTGTAAATAAGATTAATAAACGTGTGTTGGGTGAAACCATCGTGTCTACCTGTCTGTGTCCGGGCTGTCCCCCACAATCATATACACTGAAATTAATTATTATAACCTATTGTTTATTAGTTTAAGGCATCTGATTGTAATTAACCTGTAACAATATAATGGTCCATTAATGGTAATGGTGCGTATTCCAAATACTGCTTTAGCGTTGTTCCTCTCAATGCACCACTTAGACTATTTATCCCACTGTATCTGAGTGTGGAATCACAGCTCTACAGCAGCTGATCTGAAACAGAATTATCAGTATACAGCATCAAGCACACGCTGCCTCAGCCATGTGCACTGTCTACTGAATTGCTCTCATACAGCAAACGCTTCAGAGTCTCTCCTATAGGGACATCGCGGTTCAGAAACAGTTTCATCCCAAGAACTATAAACACACTCAATCAATCCATCAAGTGCTCCTTGTAGAACTGTTTGTGCTTATTAGTACAATTACCTCAATGTAAACTTGCGATACAGTTATAAAATTGCACAATCTGAGCCACTTTATAAAGCGCATATTTACATATGATGACAATATCATATTTAAGATGAAATGCAGCAAAATATGATTATTACATTATACAGATAAAATGTTAACATCATTTAGAAAATCTATATTGTTAATAGTTAAACATGTGAGGACACGACGTCGCAGCACTAGCTAGCTCAGGGATTATTCCTGCCTTCGTGCTGTATTCTTGCTGGGGCTGGCGTGACACTGGAAGGATAAATGGATAGAATAATTAAATGTACTACGAAGATATTTCAATGCTCCTTAAAAGTTTTGAAGAATCAGTGTTCTAAGCTTAAAAAAGATATCAAGTATACATCTCAGTATTTTAATTATTCAGAGAACTGTAATATCACGAATGTAATGGATTCTGTGTCCAGTCGGAGGAAGAAAAAGCCCATTGAAGAAGCACATAGTGATTCGCACACGTAGAGCACATAGAAGAACACATACAAAACAAAGCATTTAACGTGCTACTTTAGTTACGATGGTATTTGAGAAACTAGTAAATTAAACGATTTAAAGATTAAGTTTATGATGTTCTACTTTAATGACAAAATAAACTACATTATTAAAGTGGAAATTTCGAGATTAAAGTTGACATTTCGAGCTTTTTACTCACTGTGTCCCTATTTTTTTTTCTTTTCTCTGTACCCTAATAAGCTTTCATATGACACTCAGACGGTGGGCTACAACTTGCCTTTTCATGGTGACTTTGATATCTGACAACTTTTTTATTTCGGGCACTGTGCAACTTTGTGAACTTGAGCTTTCGAGTTTCTCCAACACTCTATGTTATTCAATCAACTTCCAACAAATAGTACATTTTTCCTTGCCTCCACTTGGTATTCGCTGAAATTCTTCTATTTTCCCCTGTGCTTTTGCCATTGTCTTTTCACAGAACGCTGAGCTTAAGGGCTATTTATATTGATTTGCATATTCAAAGAGGCGTAATTCTGGGAGGAGATGGGGTGGGACAGCAGGCACGTGCACATGCGTTAATTTTCACACTGACCGGGATTTATGGAGCGGAAGAACGTGGGAGTTGGCAACCACACATATTTATGCATCTGGAACTTTTTGTGCCTACGAACATTACCGCTTTTGTCCGTACACCATGTTTTAGTGTGAATTCTACGCACAGCATTATGCATAAGGCCCCAGGAGAAGAGAGATTGCTTGATATTTTTGATGATATATTTTTGAATTAAATTACATAATGCCATGTATGGAAAGGGAAATACCAATGCACAGATATTTGATAGACTTGAAAAGCAGAAGAAAAAAGCTTCCCATTGGACACATTGAAAGGAAGAGGAACAGACATGGAACAATTGATTTTGTAAATGGACAAGGACTCAAAAACGCTAAATAATTTAAGAACATGTGAAAGGTAAGAGAGGGCAGAGTCAAAAAAGATTGCCATAGAAGTAGCAGTACAAAACATTTCTGGACTTGACCCAGCAACATAATATTATGTCCTTGTATGATAGATGTCAAATTCTGTTTTTTTAGAAGAGAATAGAATTCATTTTTGTTTTTAAAGTAGAAATAACATTGCCAAAAAGTTTTGTTTGAAGGGGCATGCCCTTTACTCTCTGGACATCCAGAAACACTAAGAACTAGGTTGTTGTTACCAAAGGAAACCCTTAAATAGTATTGCAGGTCTTTTTAAGCCATTGCTACTATAACACCAACCATGGGAATGCCTCCCCTGGGTCCTCATAAACTACTGATTTACTTCCTTGCCTAAATTTTGCCACCATCCTAATCTATAATTATATATCTTCGAAGGAAGCCCATTTGGTATCTTTAAAAAAAAATGTTCCTTCACTCAAGAAGTGACTAAAATATGCATTAGAGAAATACTGTCATTGCTTGGCTTCCCAAAACCTATAATGTCTGATTGTGGTCTTCAGTTTGTTTTGGGCAAAGCCTTTGTTTCAGGTTAGGAATAAAACCTAATATCTGATTAACATTCAGATATACAGTAAATGGGATGAACAAAAAGAAATTATCAAAAGCTAAAAAAGAATTTTAGAAACAATACTAATAATTTTTAGCCTAATTGCAAAGCTGTTCTTCCTTTTGCAAACTTTTAAGATTACATCTTGCCTGAAGAAGGGGCCTGAGTTGCCTCGAAAGCTTGCATATTGTAATCTTTCTAGTTAGCCAATAAAAGGTGTCATTTTGCTTGGCTTTTCTTCACATTCATAATGGCTAACACGGTACAACACCCTAGTACTACAAACTTTTAAGAAACAGTCACAAATCAGTGCCAATTAGAGTTTCGCTTTTTCAATGTGCATATGCCTGTAAACCTGTCCTATTGACTGACTCATTATCAACATCTTTGGTACTTACTGCTGCTGATTTTTGTACTACTTTTAAGATCATGTCGGCGAAAGTATTGTAGAATCTGACAGAGATCAGTGCCTTGTTCAGAACATTCACTGACTCTAAGAAATCACAACAGAATTTGTTTATATAGCACAAAAGACTATTTCTCTTTAGTGATTAATAAAGTGTACCAAATACCAAAAATACCAAATTTTCAATGTGCCAAAGTAACTGAAGCACTTTACAATACAATAATTATGACTAAAACAACAAATTTACAAAACAAGTAGAAAATGAAATAACAATTTTTTTATAAAAAGTTTTTTTAATATATTAAGAATGAGAAAGCAAATGCTAGAGTCAGATGGCCAAGGAAAGAGGAAAACAAAAGCATTAGACAGCAAGGATGCTGGAGAAAGAAGACCTTTAGGGGTTCAGGCCAAAATATGAATATTAGTTAATATGAAAGTAACATTCTTAAGCTTTAGTCATTCTTTCCAACATCACAGGTGGTTGGAGAATGCTTACGCCAGATGAGAGTGATTAGTGACTACTCTATAAAAGCAACAAATAAAATTGTATTTTATAATAAGAACTAATCACTAAGAAATAATAAAAAATAAAGATCTGAGTTTTTATCAGTTGTCTGAAGTGTTCTGCCACCCTAGCCTAACATATCTCTAAAAACAAATGCTCATCTCACCAGTTATTTTATGATTCACATAGAATTTTGAGCAAACTGGTGTTTAGAGGTCATATTAAATAATAAAATAAACACAACAGTATAAAACAGTGTAATGTAATATTTAGACTGGTGCAATGTTTTCAGATTTTCTTTTTAAGATTCTTCCTGCTGAGCTTTGAACAAACTGCAGCAGAGTTATATCTTTTTTAGCTAAACCTGATAGGAGTGCATTACATTAACCTTGACAGCTAAATTACAAATAATATAAGACATCTAACTTCTTAAATGAAAGAATATCGTCTTAGTGCTATATTTAATGTGTGGTTTGAAATTACTATTAAGACACTGAATCAGAGAGTTTAAAACTTTAGGTTTATCTACAGTATTGATAAAAAAAAATAATTGGCTGTCAGCATATTGGGGTAGCTCTGTTCATTCACATTATGTTTCAAAACAATAATCCTTAATGCACATTGAAGGGTTCAAAATAGATCCCTGTAGATCACCATACCTAACCCCCAACTTACAATGCATTTATTTTCTTCCTGTTATATTGAAGTAAATTCAACTCAAGGCACTGTCAGAAAGGCATTTCCACTGTCTAATGCACTTAATAAGAATGCTGTGATTGATGATCAATGGTGTCAAATAATAAGCTTAGATCTAAAAGTGCAATAATAAATATAATATGTGCATCAGCATTAAGCTGTAAATCATTAACTACTTTAACCAAAGCAGTTTGTGTACTATGATTTGATCTAAAACCTGATTGATACTTGTCCAGAACAGAAGCATGCTGGAGATAAGTCTAAGATCATCCAAGACAAAACAATCAAGATGATTATTCTTAACTAATGGATTAAGTACTGCAGTTTTTAAATTATCTTGAAAAATGCCAGATTCCAACAAATAGTAAACTGTCCATTAACAAATCAGAGACTTCTTAAACAAACTTTATAGGGACTGGATTAAGGAAACAGTAGAATGGTGTTAGTTGTATAGTTATTCTATGTGTGTTATGTTGTCTTATCTTACTGAAGGAATATACTGTAATTCGACAAGCTTACTACATTGATGTTAAACTGGTTTTGTTCTTGTGTGTTGTACACTGCATCTTGTATCGTTTCTTTTTCTAAAAATGCTGCAAATTTCTCACATTTAGCAAAAGACAGTTTGAGAATTAAGAGGTGGAAACAAGTTGAAAACAATATTGTCAGAGTGCCTGTACTAACGTTAATCATTTTTGAGGAGATATACCTACTGTATTGTATTTGATAATCTGGATTAGGTTTTCCTTATATTATAGTGGATTGTTTATTTATTGTTTTTCAGTTTACTCTTAGCCTTATGGCAATTTCACTTTTAACATTTCCAGACTACCTAAGTTTTTAATGGCATTACAGCTATAGTTGATTATTTACTAAGTTTTTCATAGTCTACTCTGTTGGCCATGGCACTTAGTTTCACATGAAAATTGTTGATCTTGCTGTTAATATTGAGAATTAGTATGTCAAACTGACTACTAAAAACAGAATTAGAAAATTTAAATGCACTGGTGACATCAATAAAAGTCTCTTAAAACACATTCCTTTGTAGTGTAGTAACTTTGCAACGTTACAGAAAATACAGTAATTATCTGTAATGCTAGGTGGCAGAATTCCAAAGAATTTTAAGCACAAGAGTTCCTCCTGATACCAATAGGTCAGAAGGTGTGTCTGTCCTTCCAGTTCAGGGTTTCATTCTGGAAACTGCTAAGTTCATTAAGCCTTTTAAGAACAATAAACAAAGTGGAACAGTTATATGTAAGCTGCTATTGCTACCCATTGGGATTAATAAAGTATCTATCTATCTATCTATCTATCTATCTATCTATCTATCTATCTATCTATCTATCTATCTATCTATCTATCTATCTATCTATCTATCTATCTATCTATCTAGTTCATTATAAGATATGTCACTCGTTTCACATTTCCTGTTTAAAACCTCTATTTTCCAAGTCCTTACACTTATCTAATACTTTTCCAATGTTATGATTGATGGAAAACAGAAAAATAGACAAATTGACTCCAGTCATCTTGGTTCAGTAGGCATTTTTAAGACTTAATAACTCTGAAATTCTGTAATATTTATAAAATGTTTGGTGAGGCAAAATATGCTTCTTATACTACTGTACACAGAGATGTTCTTTTTAATAAATACCTAGATGTTTTTGTAAGCACAAATAAAAAGACACAGGTATTTCAATTTTTAAATGTCAGCTCTTAAAAATGTATCTTCTTATTCAACAACAGAATTGTATAGCATTTTGGTTTAAACAACACAGATTTTCTTTTTTTTGGTTTCGGCAAAGTGTGAAATTTCTGTGGGCCGAACTGTACCTGTTGTCATACAGGACAACAGTTAGCTGGCTGGGATGGTTCCTTACCCAGTCAGGAAGCCTTTATGAAGAGTGGAGAGAGCCTGCCAACCAGGGCCACTGGATCCCCCAATACAGTAGGTGTCAGCATCGCCCTGGTTGATCTTCTGTATGTGCACACCCTCAGGGTTGCATGGGAGTTGAAGTCACGATGGGAGGCCCTGCTAGGTTACTTAAAAACTGGCAGGGAGAGCAGCGTGGAGGAAGGAACAAGATTCCTCCTGACCTGAAAGTACTTCCAGGGTAACAGTGTTGTGGCAATACTGTTTCCACACCTTTACTTTCCTGGAGCCTTCTTGAATCTACTGTCAGAGGGGGACACTTTTACATTTTTTTGTGCACTGGGTGGTTCCATTAGGCACCCACTGTTGGGACTGGGGGGTGAGAAGTTAAAAGGCTATCTGTACTTATTAGTGGTATTTGCTGTCCTGCAAGGGAGTCACTGCTTTGAAGTTTGGCCTTAGAGAATGTTTGTATTTATCTGGCTTGGAAATATTGGTTTCTAATCAGCATGTCTGTACTTATTAATGGTATTTGCTGTCTTGCCAGGGAGTCACTGCTTTGAAGTCTGGCCTTGGTAGAATGTCTGTATTTACCTGGCTTGGAAATATTGGTTCCTAATCAGCATATCTGTACTTATTAATGTTTGGTAACCATACATTTTGTTAACTTGTGTTTTTATTAATTGTTAAACCCAGGCAATTTAGATGTGCCATTGATTAAACTGTTTGTCCAGGACTGACAACAGAGGGGTGAAGTAAATATAAACTGCTGGCCAGCAGAAGGCAGGAGGAAGAGTCCACAGGAAATGCTGCCAAGACACTCGGACAGGGCACAGGGGCTCGCAGGCAGACAAGGGTACCTGGCTGGCACAACGTGAGGCACAAGGACGGCAACACTTCCAGGGAGGAAGAGACAGCTCCACAAAGAGACGCCGGATGTGGGTTCAGCGAGAGAGGGAATCTGCATGAAAGGACCCAGTAAAGCTGACAGACGAGAAATGAGGCGTGCCTAGGTCCCAGCAACACAAGGAGCCCAGAGTGGAAGAAAAAGGGACAACGAAGAGACGCTGACAGGGAGTCAACAATTTGACACAGCTTCTGCCGGGGAACAGAGAGCATCCATGAACAATTAAGTGGTGGGGTAACACAGTGCCCAAACTGGACTCTGCACCACTAAAGGTTGTATCCTACAATTCTTGTTTTTACGGACTTTTAGAGTGTGGACTGTGTATTTTCCTTTTAAAAAAAAGGAAATTAATTCCTGATATGTTTAGGTTCTGTTATGTTCGTTTATCTTTTTAATGTACCTTATATTGTCTTGTACAATAGAACTTACTGTTGCTTTTTTCTAAATTACTGTTGTGTCTTTCATTGTGTGTTTACTCACTGCCCAATTTAATGAAACCTGTGTGCTATTATTGGTAAATTTCAGGAGTTCCCAGTCTCTTAATAAAACTGGGTGGCGTAGTCGGATATTTTAATGGTGTCTAAGTTAGATTACCTATAAGTGTGACCAGACACCTGTGACACTACCACACAAGTATGTGCACCTGTATAACTAATTATACAAAGAAACATAATGCTATAATCAATTATTTTACTTTAACAAACTAAATTCTGTGATATATCCTATCATATGGCAACAGAAGTACTCCTGGCTCTGCCTCACTCAGGTGAGCTGGAGTCGAGAGAAGACAAGGACAGCACTCGAAAGAAAGAAAGAACAAAGAAGGAAAGGAAGAAAATGTTTTATTGTGAGGATATTGTCCTTAATAAAAACAAGCTTTTTGGTGCTGTCTGTGGCTTGGGAGTCTGAGACGCTCCCAACAGGTCTCAACACATTAAGGTGAATAAGCTATGAAATTGTTGAGAAGTGGGTTTGATTGGCTTTGTTCATCTTTGCAAATTCTTTCTTTTTAATTTAGCTTTGTGTGCTACTGAAGGTTTAGCAAAAAATGGTGATGCCAACTTTGTTCTTCAGTGGGTAACTGATTCACAGTCTACTAGAATGTTTTGTGGCTTCTTGTCAACATTCCATGATCCTATGGATTTGCACCCACATGCATAAAAAAAAGAATCTTCAGCTGATAAAAATCAATTTCACTAAGTAGAACTTGGAACAAATGTAAAAAATTAGAAGGAGAGGTTTGGAACATTAGAATATCAAGAGTTTATGACATTTGAAAATTCATTTAATTTGACTTGTCCATTAATTATTACCTGTGAGTAAGTGTTATGATCCAGCTAATGTTTCCTCTTTATATTGATACAAGTTGTTACAGTGGGGTCTTACCCAAAGAATATTTGCTCTGCGAGGATTTTACCCCTGGCTAGATCTATTAGGTGAATCCTGAACTGCATAATTGGACTGATATATAGGAGTGAAAAATTAAGTATACAGTATTTTCTTTAGTCTGGTTCTGTGTGGGAAGAAGACTGCTTTGGTTAATGCAGTCCCTTTTTGAGAACTTTATTCATTTTATAAAGGATATATAAGGTTAGGTGTCACTGTGACACAGCACTCTATATCATCAACACAGGTTTATAGTTACAGTTAGCTGGTGTCTCAGACAACAGGCTGTATGAAATTTGCCCTCCACTATTCTTAGTGCCTAGCAAGAGGATGTTTGGCCTGTCTAAATTTAACATTATTCTGCTCAATCTTAAACATCTAATTATTTGTTTATCTCTTTTAATGCTTTTATATGCCAGTTATGACATGGGTAATTTCAAAGTAAATGTGAACTTAATGTCAGGACTTAAAAGGTAGAGAACACCACTAGGTTTGCTGATATCCCAACTGGGTCCATGCTGCCCTCCTTCATCTCACCTCATGTGTATATTCTTCTTCTTCTTCTTCTTCTTCTCAATGAGCATATTAGGGTCAGTGAGTAGTGCTGCTGTCTCACAGTTACAGGGTTACTGGATAAAAATCTCAGCCTAGCTACTGCCTGTAAGGAGTCTGTAAATCCTGTCCTTGTCTGTGATTGTTTAATTGAAAAGTTGGATGAACGAGTAGTTGGCAGTATTGATGAGCTGACTTTGCATCCTGGATAACTGTGCACTTCTAAATGTAAAAACTATTGTCGTCATTTAGATTCATGGAATAGTCCATTGAAAAATGATATTTTATATATGTTACTTATGTAATGTGATCTGTAGTGATGGTTGAGAAAAAAAAACTTAATGTCATGTTTTTATAGAAAATGGAAGATAAGGAAGATTAATCCCATATGAGTGTGCTTATATGTGTGCACTACATCGGAAGTCTTTATTCAGTGATATGTCAGGAAAAATGCATTAAGTTTTGCAAGTTGTGAGAATACAACTGCGTGACTTCACATGTGGATTAGGCGACACTAGTAACATGACATTTTTTAATACATATTTTTATATTGTTCGTTCTTAGTATTCATAAATTCCCATTCTATCAGAAATGTTCCATTCTCATTGAAAATATGAACATGGAGTAAGTAACCTATAAAGACATATCTTTTTAGGTGTAGTATACCTTTAAATCTTCACCTTTATTTTTCTAATTTTAATTATGTCTTCACTTACATCATGATAATGCCTTACACATGTTGCCTTCCTGTTTAGGAGTATTAGTAGGAAAGTGAAAAGTCTTGCAGTAGTCGATCCATTTGTTTGGTATGATGATAAAAATCATAGTTCTCCAGAGTTAAGCAGAGCTTCTGTTGTTTTTTCTAACACGGTAGTTTTCATAAAGGTTTACAGCTGTCTGAACTTACATGCCCACTGGTGGTGAGCACCATTATCAGCATTATATGACAAAAACATAGACACATATAGATAAGCACCTTACTGTTTTAATAGAAACATTTATAAATAAATGAGAATATAACATAACATTCTCAAATCCAGTTAAATCAATTCATGCTTACAGAGAGTTGGAATCCATCCTGGCAAGATCCAGTCATGGTGAAAGCATTCAATTGCAGGGCCTTCTCATACTAATATTGTCATTCTCACAAGGTGCCAGTTTGTAAAAGTTAGTTCATCAAAGATGCACACCTTTGGGACTTCAGAGAGCCTTTAGAACAATGCATGGAGACATAATGAGAATATGTGCGCTTCATACTGACATGGATTTCAAACCAAACCAGGATGTTGAATCCATTTTGCAGCAGTGCTAATCACTGTGCCACCACTGCCACCATAAATCAGTGATGCCACGAATGATTAATACTGTGTTATGATTATGAAAAAAAATAGAAAAATGTTAAACTAGTCATTTCTGTTTCAGAAAATAAACACTCTGAAAATATTCCAAATACCTGATTGCAGAAATTGGATAAACAATGTATTTAAAATATACAATGAAGGCACATAAAACAAGAGGCCAGCTAGACAAACAAATCCCTAACCAAGAGGCTACCCAAGTTGAAAAATAAAGCCTTTATAAAGTCTGCTTGAGGAATGGCTATCAGATCCCTGCTATAATGAGGAGTCCCAAGTGTGTCCAAACTGGTACTTCTTTGTTTCACGGGTTGCTTTGATGTCTCCCTGCTGGTTGAATACTGCTGACTTTCAAAGTGGTTTGTGATTGGTCTCAGCTATTAGGCTTCTGATTCGCCCCGTCACTAGGTTAGCTGAAACTAGCACTTTAATTGTGTAGATAGCATTGCCTTTGAGTCTCATTGATCTCACTGGAGTCCCGCCATGAAAGCAGCCAAGCTTGATTTAATTATGTACAATAGTTTGTTTGGAATCTGGAGATTGCATATTATGGCTTGTGAATACAGCCTCTTGTGTTTTTCCCTGATAAGTCTCTGATACTGTCCCAGTGCAGTTTCACATTAATCTCTTCTAATGATGGAGAAAACTGAAATAGAGTCCTATTTAAATGTACTGAAAAACATTATTTAATAACAGTAATGAGGTCTGATGTGATTTCACTAAATTTAGAGCAGTACATGTAACTACTTATGGGATTATGATGGTGCCAAATGACCATCACAAAGGTCAGAATCAGGGAGCAGGTCAACAAAAAGCTATAACTGAAAAATTGGCACAAATAAAAGGAAGAATTGCCTCCAAAAGTAGGTATAGGTAGCAAGGGGTTTCTAAGAAATTTGATTTTATGTAATTGCAGTCTGGGACAAAAACAAAACCTCATTCTGAGGATCCCTAAATGTAGCAAAATGTGGCAAAAGGGCTTTTATTTGGCCTTACTTTTTTTTAAATAAATGAATACGTTAAGTGTTGTTCACTCAATTTGGTGCTGATCTTAAGTAATAGGCAATACATTCTGCCCTGATGTTAGGTGTAGACAGAAGGTACAGTCAAATGGAGCTTCTGGATTTGTAGTGAAATCCCTGCCCTTTTTCAAGTTATAGAACCAGGAAAGAAATAAAAGTGTTCACAAGTCAGAATGTCTTGCTTTAACTTAGAAAAAGAGGTTATACACAAGAAGGTGAGCAGTTATTTAAATGTGTTATTAGGAAAGCAGCAGATACTTCCTACTAGACAATACTTTGATTTCTTACAATAAATCTCTTCCTAGAACAAACCAATTAGTTCCAGATTTACTGTTTTAACTCTCATAGAAAGACAGATTTTCCTTAAGATATAATTAAGTGCGAAGGACCTTAAAGGCCAGAAGCAATCATTCTATTGGATCTAAGCATTTATGTTAAACTGTTATAATAATGTAGTGCCCAATAATGTAATTTTAAAATAAAAATTTCTAATAAATAGTATTATTTAAAAAATACAATTGTTTTTACAATTTTTACATTTTTTAATGTTTCCTAATATTATTGCATGGCTGAACCAATGAAGTTTATTTATAATCCTTTATCCATACATATTGTAACATCATTTACATTATTAGTTCAGTGTTCCAAGGATTTGCAGTGTATGGAGAGAGGAAAGAATTCTAAATGGAAAGGAGTTTATTAGAATATTTTAGAACATTAGAACAATCTAGCTGAGAACAGACCATTCAGCCCAACAAAGTTTCACAGTTCTGTCCATTTAATTCTTCCAAAATAACATCAAGTCTAGTTTTGAAAGCCCCTAAATTCTAACTGTCCACCACAATACTTGGTAACTTATTCTATGTGTCTGTGGTTCTCTGTGTAAAGATAAAGTTCCTAAAGTTTGTGCAAAATTTACCTTTAACAAGTTTTCAGCTGTGTCCTCATGTTCTTGCTGAACTCATTTTAAAGTAGTCTCGATCTACTGTACTAATTCCCTTTCATAATTGTAAACACTTCAGTCAGGTCTCCTCTTAATTTCTTTTGCTTAAACTTAAAAGGCTCAGCTCTTTTAATCTTTCCTCATAGCTCATTCCCTGTAGCCGTGGCCTAGTCACCCTTCTCTGGACTTTTCCAGTGCTAAGCAAAGCACATTCATGCACACAACTACACTCCCTCCTTCAAGTCCAAATTAGAGTCACCAGTCTAACCTGCAGCTCTTTGTAATGTTAGAGGACACTAAAATAACCTTAGAAAACTCATTTGGAAATAGGAAGAATTTTAAAATTTAAGAAGGTCCTTAAACAAAGACCATTGGAGATATGAGGCAATAGCACTGACTACACTACACCATCAGGCTGTCCACTTCATTAGATGCAAAATCATATTTGTTATATTTAGAATTTTTTTATCAACTGCCTGTAAAGTACCAGTTGTAAGCATTTTGTATTCATGAAATTTTGCAATTTTGTTATGTAAAATGTGAACTAATGTAAATTCCACAGAGTCTGAGTGCCATCCAAATGTGAATGTCACTGTACAAATACCATGGTGACATGTTTTGCACCATAGAAAAACATTAATTAATATACACCTGCAATGGGATTCTAGGTTAGGAGGTTGCTAATGAATGTGTACTGAATAATAATGTTGTGTGTTTGCTAAATTTCAGGAGACACATGCCTTAAGTACTTGGTTCATTAATCAGGCTTTATTATACTGTATGACTATTCAAAAATGAAATTACCAACTTGCAAAAGTTCATAGTCAAAGTGCATCTCACCAAAAACCACACAATCTGTTACAAAGCAAAAGTATTAATAAAAACAAAGCACTGGTCTACTAAAGATTCCATGGACTAATAAAACAACACTGGGAGGTTAAGCCTTTAACTACAGAGCTCCAAAGCTGTGGAATGTTCTGTTCACTTTTTAAATCTAGGATGAAGACTCACTTCTTTTATCTAGCATACCCAGATTAGAGTTGATGGTTACCTGTCTTCATTTAGACTGCCTAACACAAACTTTAGTGGGGGGCTACATATGCTGGATGGGGTGTTAGGGTGCGGGGTGGTTAAACACCTAAATTACTTCTTCAGAACTGTTAATTTGCCTAACTTTGTCTATGACTTTGTATTGTAGTTGACCATGGACCTCTCAGAGGATTTTTTTTTCTGGGGAATACTGCAAATTGGAATTTTCTTTTTCTTCTTCTTCTGCTTTGTGCAATAATAATTTTAATGGACATACATTGTTAGTACCCCATCATGCAAAACAGTAAACCAATCTGTATTTTACAGTGTGTGTGTTATGTAATTCCTAAAGAATGTATTCAAGTTTACCCATAAACTTTCTTCAGCTATCTGCTAAAAAATAGAAACATGGCAATCTTAAAAAATAAGGGATCACGAAAGTAAGCAATGCCAAAAAAGAAAACTGGCTTAAGGTCACATAAAATGAGGTTATTAAGAACCAGCAACACTAAATTAAATCATCGTCAAGAATATACTAGCAAACGACCAAGAGCTAAGGAACAAATTAACAAAAGTCCACATAAAGGTTTGTTAGAGTACCTACAGTCTTGTACAACAAAGGAGTGTGTTCCCGTCATCTCAGCATAGCAACAAAAAGGTGTTGCCCGTAGAAAACAAAATTGGGTCATGAAAAAAAAAACAAGAAGTGAATATTATTTGGAGTAGACTAACTAAATTTAGCCTTTAGTAATCTATACTAATAAAAGGCAAAGTCCTCACTGACTCACTCATCACTAATTCTCCAACTTCCCGTGTAGGTAGAAGGCTGAAATTTGGCAGGCTCATTCCTTACAGTTTACTTACAAAAGTTAAGCAGGTTTCATTTTGAAATTCTACGTGTAATGGTCATAACGGTCGACAACGTCCGCCATGTTAAACTTTCTTATTTATGGCCTCATCTTCACAAAATTTGGTAGGCGGCTTCCCTGTGCTAACCGAAACCGATGTATGTACTTATTTCGGTGGTATGATGCCACTGTTGGCCGCTATATTGAACTTTCCAATGGTCTTTGTTACTTATGGGTCCATCTTCAAGAAATTTGGTACGCGGGTTCCCAACGCTAACTGAATCCTACTTACATACATATATACATCCATAGCCTGCAGCTCGGTCGCTGTGTGAGGTGGCATTGGGTCCCCCATCCCCACACCTCCCATATAGTTGGCTGCCTGCCTATATAAGGCCGTCCATCGCTCCGGTCTCTTCATTCCCTTCTCTGCTTCGCCACGGTATTCACGTCTCCCTGCTGATAACTGCAGCCTTTTTATTTAATCCATGGCTTCTCCGCTGTTTTATTGTTTGTTTATTACGATTATAGTTATTGTGTAGGTATTTTAGACTTAGTTTACATTGTTCAGGTACCCATTTCCTTTATCGTTCCAACCCCATTAACATGTCAATTAAGGTGATCACCATCGATCAAAGAACTGTCACTTACCGAGTGGTTTCCATGCCCGGAGATGGCGACTGCCTTTTCCATTCTCTGTGTTACATATTGTACGGCCATATCAGGCTCACTCTTGATATCCGGAGGAACAGTGTGTCTTATGTATTGAATGACTGGGACAGGTTCAAGGTGTGGACTGATGATGGTACAGGAGATAATTATACTACACAGGAGCACTATAAGAGTGAAATGCTTAAGCCCTTCACCTATGGTTCTGCATGTGAGTTGATGGCTGCTGTTCGGTTGTCGCTTTCAAGTGTAGTGAAATGGCCAAATATTTTACATCTTTGGACAACCGCCAATGCCTCTTAAACATCTTAGATTCACAGGTGACGATTTGAGTAGTGGACACTTTGATGTTTATGAATGTTTAAACTCTCAAAAGCTAGATGCAAAGTTATCGATGAAACCCATCTCAATTCAAACGCCTCCAATTTCCAGTAAGGCTCTGCTTCGCAATGACAATTAATAAGTCTCAGGGACAGACCCTACAAAAGGTTGGCATTGATTTGAGGCATGATTGCTTTTCACATGGCCAACTATACGTTGCATGCTCTAGAGTAAGCTCAGCGCACCGCTTGGTCATATTACAACCGGAGGGCCGAACTGACAACGTGGTATACAAAGACATCCTTAATAAATAATTATTGGTATATTTTCCTTCAGTTTAAAAAGGTTTACTTTTCTTCTTAATAAAAATTTTAAAGCAGTACTTAGCTGCTGCGAAGCGCGGGTATTTTGCTAGTTTGTTTAATAAAGGATTTTATCAATATCAAGAACTACTTAATAGCCACCAAAATGTAAGAATTGATTAGTTAAATGAAAATAAATAATAATGATATAGAGTAGAAGCATTATTAATATTAAGCACAAGCCTACTCCTACTAAATTCAAATAATAAATAGCAGCGCCTAATTAGAAAGAAATAATCCGCCCTAATCCGTCCTACAAAAAGCCAATAGGCCCATCCCCACCTCACACACCTGTCCTCTCCAGAACAACAAACCTTACAATAAACGACAAACATTCCCAGGCCTGACCCCTATACACCTATTCAACATTACAAGAAGAATATGTACAAGAAGCAGGGAAGAACATGAGAAATTTTTTAAATGAAACACATCATATATACTCGCGGATGTTCTTCCGCAGATAAGTCGGGACTTAATTTTACAGTATAATTTCTGGTATTTTATAACGTTGGTAGTATAAGTCGAATGTGGAAAACTCATGCTGTTGGTACAAGGGATTATGATATGCTAACGGCCACCTGAGAGAGTAACCACGGACCACATTGCCTTTTTTTTTCTATGTGGGTGCGGCAATGCGCTGTGTCAACTATTATAACTACTATACTACCCGAACTATTCCGTAACAATGTTTACACTGATTTGTGTTTTTTGTATTTCACACTCTCATACACCTTTATCGTAAGAGTATCCCTAATCTACAATGGAGCGTTCGAACAGAAGAAAAAATAAAGCTGATTTTAAATTAAATGTCATTGAAGTAGAGAAAGAAATTGGTAACAGCGCTGCTGCAACAAAATTCGATGCGTCTGAGAAACTGATGCGAGATTGGAGGAAGCAAGAAAATGTAAAAAAATAAAAATTAAATGTTGCATTTTTTAATGGTCATTTAAGTCGGGGTCTGATTTTATGATCGATTTTTCGGGTTTCAAGACCCGACTTATACGTGAACATATATGGTAATCATAACAATAGTGCTATGAGCCTGAACCTAAAAGATGGACGGATAACTGCTTCCAAAACACTGAGAAAATTTCAAGTAGTAACTCATCTAAACCTGGAGACTTCCCAAACTGAATTCACAAGCAATAATAGGCATATCAAAATATTGGTGCATCAGAGAAAGCTAGGAGAATCAAATTAGATAAAAAGCAGTCATTTCATTCAGCAAGGCTGGGGTTAAAATGAACAGAAAGCAAATTAAACTAAAACTCAACAAACTGTAAATCTCACTTTAAGTATTAGTGAAAGGCCCTGTTTTATTCTGAAATACTGTAATAGTAATGATAGTGGAGGAGGACTCATATTTCTGCAGCCATCCTATAAGATGGACATCAAATTCTGCTTTCTGTATGAAAGTGAATTCAGCTCTGTTCCTCCACTAGAAATCAGTGAGTCATAATCAGGATAAAACATGTGAACTCAGGTACTCTCCAGAGCTATGTTCTGAATCTCTAAATCAAAGATACTTTTTCTGCATGATCAAGCCAGTCGGAAAGCGAAACTAATAGAGAAGTCTTGAATTGCTCTTTTCTTTTCTTTTCTAGCGAGATATGACCATGATCCTTCATTGAACAAGAATTGTTGTTAATTAATTCTTCCAAAGCTGTTGATAATTTCTGACAGTATGATAGATTTAGAAGTAGTGATGTATTAAACCGCCAACAGGCTTCACAAGATGGTGCTGATGAAAAATAAAGCTGGAAAAATAGCACACTTATGACAGGAAAGAGATGCTGAAGCAGGTCAGGCATTTGAAAGGAATAAAACAAGTGAGCAAGATACAAAAACATAGTCTGAACTGGAATAGGTGTAGTGCCTTGCAGAGTAAAGGCAATTAAATTTAGTCCAAACACAAATTTGCAAAGGGAATTGGTGGAATGGGGGTTACCATGATGTAACAGTGAAGGATTTTTGTCCAATAAAAGATTAATATATAACTTTGCATTGACACCAAGAATTAGCTCATAGCCATCAAAATTAATCAATTGATTAGTTAACATAAAAGAAGTAAGGAGTAGAAGCATTATTAACACTAAGCACATGTTTACTGCTACTGAATTTAAGTAATACATAGCATCACCCGATTAGAAACAAATAAAAAATAAATAAAGCTATGCTGTAGCTTCATTGCCGAACCCATCTATCATACAATAAGACAAAAGGGCAAGACCTGTCCTTTCCCGACATGTCCTCTCCAGAACAGCAAACCTTACAATAAACCACTAATTCTTCCATAACATTAAAAATGGAAAGCGCAGAGGGACTACTTAACTATGCCCTACCATGAAACAGCAGATCAAATTTCCACGTAGCAACGGTACAACATACATACAATCTTAAAATATCATTTTTAACAACAAAATGTACAAACATTAAAAGATGACATTTAAATTAACCAGCCAACCCCAGAACATGTACATTTAATATGTTATTCTTATACATACTAAAAAAGGTATTATCTAAAATAACAAGAATGAAAAAGAAACATAACTAGCACTAATATTCCACAGTGTAACCAAGGCCTTTTTCTCCATGAAAAAAACCCAAAAGGAAAAGCATCTGAATGTGGTAAGTCATGGTGAGAATACAGTGTGTAAAATACACAGACTTTCTGTTGGTGAAATTATTTATTTTAAAAAGTAAAAAAAAAAAGAAAATGAAATATTTGGATCCTTATCCTCAAACAATATTTGGAAGGCAAAAACTTTCACATGCAATGAATGATTTGATAAAGACAGGAATGGTATAGCTCACAACCATAGGTCCCGGTGAGTTGATGGCCTGGCCTCTATGGCCTTTTTCTACTTATCAAAGATAATGCAACCAGAAGTGTGAGTCAGCAGCGTAAAGGAGAAATGGATATAACCCAACAAGGATAGTAGTCTGAGTGTTGTTCCTTGTGGCCACAGTTGAAGCAGAATATCTGGTAAACAGGTATACATGTTGACCTTCATATAAAATGTTAGGAGCATTTCTAACTTTTTAAAGGACACTTTGGTAGCTATTATAATGTAGGAATTTTAATATGTACACCTTTGAAGGAGACATGTCCTGGCATGGGGAGTAAAACTGTGGCGCCGATTAATGACGAGAGAAGCCATTTAAGGACAAAAAATTTGCTGGTCATAGTCTTTTTAGAAACAGAATCACATTGATGCCCTCTTAATTATCCTTGTCACTAGACTGGCATGTGGTAATAAGGGGTCTGTGGCAAAGCGTGTGTTTTCATAAATAATTGCGAGTCCCGGAGCATGTAGGCTTAGAATGGGTGCATGTGCACGTCTAGCATTACATATAGAGCCTGCACAGTTGAGATGGGGAGAAGAAAAAAAGGAGAAAGAAAAAAATGAAGGCATGGAGGATAAAGGGAAATGAAATGGGAAAAGGGAAGTAACAGGGTGGGGGCCGATGCGCTTTGAGAGGGGAAGCAGGCAGACAGGAAAGCGAGCCCCTGGTGAGGAGCATACAGTTAGATTTTTAAGAGGAGGACAGAGGGGCTGTTCCTGTTGAACACTTTTAGGAGTAGGAGCGACCATGTGCTCTGGCATGCTCCCGTAGAAGCCCCACAGACTATAGCATGGAATTAGCAAGGAGCAAAGCTCAGTATGGTACCTTGCATATGCCAAGGGACTGGCAACAGGAACCCAATTTGGATTAAAGGGTTGTCTGTGCTTGCTTTTGAACATCTCCTCATTATGAGGAATTCAACCCAACGTTATTGATGATTCCAGTTTCAAGAGGCTCCTGGAAGCAATCAGGGAGGAACTAGCTGACCAGTACCATCCCTCATGTCCAATGCCAATTAATGTGGTAATTTTAAATCTTTTATTATCATTGTGCATGCCATTCTACTGTCCCTCCTTGACTTTTCCTAAATTGCTTTACTGCAAATGCTCGTGTTGATGTAATTAACTCCAAAATTTTATTCAGAAAACTTAATTAATTATATCATTCTTTGTTTTGTTTACACAAAACATACCCTGTTATAGCCACAAGTGACGCCATTAAACGGTGGTGTTCAGGTGTGAATCACTGAATTCCCCTGCACACACTTTTCTGTATTTGAATATTCTTTTTCACCTTGAAAAATCCAATCTTGGTGCTGTTATTGAGATTATTGTATGTACAGTATGTATGTATGTAAGTATGTTGATACCCACATGTGAATTGCTGTCTCTCCCTCTTTCTAGGCTGTATAGACTTCTCCAAGGCTGACTATTACTCCCTCTTAAATCTCTAGACTGTCCTGCAAAGTGTGTTGTGAAGTGAATTCTGTGGTAAAAGCAGTTAAAGTTGCCCACATTTTTGGCAGGCTGGCCTTTGCTGAGGAATGGTCATTCATCCTGTGAAAGAGGGAAATCAGCTGCAATAATAACTGCAAGATTATAATGGGAATGAAAGGTGGAAGCTTCCTTCTCTGACTTGTTATTCATAGGAAGTTAAGTCTTCTCTGCTTAGTTTTAGTGAGGAAGCAATGGACCCTGGAATTCAAAGTTATGATGAGGTAGTCAATGAAAGAAAAGTATTGTAGAGCAATGCATTAAAGATTGTTCTTGGCATTCTTGGTGTTTTTTCTTGGTAGTGTATGGTGAAGAAAATTGGAGTTGGAGATTCATCATGTTTTTCTGGCAAGTGGCAGACCCACAGGGTAGTGATTTGAATTTTATACACAATCACTTGAGTATGACCCTGTAACAGTGGTACCTAAATGATTAGAGAGGTGAGTTTTAGAGCAAATGATGGCAAAAACGCAGAGTGAATGTTTGATGAGAAAGGAAGGGAGATGGGTGATAGAGAGGAAAAAAAGAGTGAGTTTTAGAGTTTTAGGAGAGGTTTTAAAAGGATACATTGTGGGTTGCAGTTGGTTAAATCCAATGGAGTTAGTGAAGGATAGTTTCAGTGTGCATCTGCAAAGGAAAAGATAGTTAAATGTTATATCCATGCTGAAAAAGAAGAAGATAAGAGATACAATGATTTGGCTGTATAGCCTTCCTCATGGATTTTACAAACCCACACAGCAAAAATTAGGTTCATTAACTGGATGCAAAGTATAAAATGGAAAATAACATGACGTTCTCAAGACCTCTTAATCAGACTCAGGGTTTCATTCTATCAGCTTTAGGCTTAAAGCAAGTACCAGCCTTAGACATACAGCCAGTTCACTCATAACACACCAACACTCAGATACACAGGGCCAGTTTAGAATCGCAGCCCTTACAGGCCTATATCTGGAGCTGTGAGTGAAACTAAGAATACCAAAATGCAAAAGGAGAAATAAAAAGAAAAGAGTTATTTACATATTATAATGGCTTTTAGCCTGTGCCATTTCTAATAGCGACAAAAGGCAATTCAGCTCAGTCTGTGGACTGCAAATGTTCTGAGCATAGAAAGTTTAAATTGCTCTTGACATCACTCTCTTTAAAACTCCCTCTGTGATGTATTAAAATAGCATTCATTTTTGAAATAATATTACATAAATTCCAATTGCAAACATTTTTTAAAAGTTATCATTTATAAGACTTACCGTAATAATAATGTATCCAATGATCTGTAACACTGCCATTATTTTTTCTTTAACTAACAATTTTGCAAATAAGATGGTGTAATATTCAGATATATACAGTACATGTTGTTTTTTAATTGCATTATTTTATGCTTGTTTTAATAATAAAAAGAAATTGCATTTTTTTGTTAATATAGCTGCTGTAAATATTTTTCAAGAGAGTATTGAAAGATTTCTCTATAATATAACAAGTACAGCTTTGTACATCCACACTGGCTTTTTAAAAAGTAATACAATGGTCTTTTCTTTCACTTTTTATTCATTTGTTTTTCTTAATGACTTGATTAAAATGGCATTGACATTCCTTTAATGTTTTTGATTAAAAAGGTATATTGTGTATATAGAATAGGAGTACTGACCTAATGGATAATGATAATAGTATAATAGCATACATTACTTTACCTTGAAAGAATTGCAGCACTCAGCCATCAAAAAAAAAATGTCAGTCACCTCTGGGATGTACCATTACTGGCAATGAAGACAGCATGCATGTGTCATTTTAACTGAAAGCTAAAATTGGCAATCGTTCCATCCGTATATTTTAAAAACTGACACTGGTTACGCCTTAATAACAATGAATGCCAAGAAAGAGATGAATGCGAAAGACAGCAATGAACATGATTTTTTGGATCTATGTTATATATTGTTTTGTTTATTCTTTAAGTATTTGGATTAATACGATTTATAAGAAAAAATCAATTGTAGGGCTCTGGTTAATTTTAACATAATATTTAATTTGCTCACAGTAGTTTCATATATTAATATTTCTCTAGTATTCTAGGTCTACATTCATTTAAAAGAAAGGGAAAAAAAAAAAAAAAAACAACGGGGGTCCAATAAACCACCTGCAATTTTAATTTGCTGTGTGGATAATTTTCTATAACCACCTGCAGCCAGATTTACTTGCCAACTGTGCTTATAACATGTGACTTTTCCATTTTGGTTTAATTAAGGTGAAAAGCCTTCTTGATCATTTTGAAACTGACCTAAATGACATGGCATTTGGATTGCAGAGTTACAAATATAAGCACTTACATAAAATAGGATATTGAGAAAAATGTCAAACGTTTTAAAGTACTAAAGAAAATAAAAAGTAATACTTCTAATCATCATTGTTATTAATTGTGTGCCTTATTCCATAAGGCCATATTTTAAAGATAGTAGTACGGTAAGTCTCTTTATTAGGTCATAGTAAAACAGAGTATTTTCAGATGCTAGAGGGACAATAACATTACAGCTCCTTGTCTTTGCCGTGGAAATGTGAAAAGGTCACAAAAACAGTGTTTATCCAAAGACTTAACTATCCATGGGCACCGCTGCAAAACATATATGGAGATTAGTCTCACAGGTCAGGGTTTAAAGAGTTTTGTTCATCAGAAAACAGCATTAGACAAACAGGAGGAGATGGAATTATTTGGAATTGCTGCTGGGAGAAAAAAAAATCACATGTTGTTTGCCTCTGTTGTTTTAAAAAGAATATTTCTTTGACATCCAAATGCCCAAGTATCTGAAAAGGCACATTTCATTCTGTTTTCAAGAGAAGCAGTCTGCAAGGTAATGAGGGAGGGAGAGGGAACTGGAAAAGAAGACATCACCATAAAATACTGTGCGGGATTGCTACCAGAAAGCAAATGACTCAGGGACTTAATGTTGTTGGTGTTTTCTTCAGGAAAAATACTAAAAAGCATAACAATAGGGGAGAAAAAAGAAAAAAGTGCAGTCCAAAGAATTACAGTCATTGAACATCAAAAAGGTAATAAACAAAGGAGTGGAATGATGTCTTTTAGAAAAACCCCCATCAATTTTGCTTCAAACATGAAAGCACCAAAAAATAGATGAAAAAAATAAAGATAAAATTTCAGTTAGGGAAAAAATACCAGAGCCGAGAGTGAATATAAATTTCTTACTGATTGTCCTTATTAGACTGGATCATGAAACATTTGTTGTCCTTAAAACATTGCTCTGGCTAAATATAATTAGGTAAATAGGTGATTGATTAGTTTAGCTTTCTAAATATTTTATTTAAATCAAGTAAGGAAGTTAAATTGCACATTTCCATTACAGAGTCTTTGCATCATTTGTCATGGTTTTGTGCTTTTTTATTCCGTTAATCAGAATTTGCCATGATAAGGAATCAATCTGACTTTTAAAATTTGTGTATGTTTATTTTAACGTGTTCATTCATTTTATTGATATTCTGCTGACACTATTTTGTGGATTTTTATTTCTTTTCTTTTTGGATGGTTGTCACCATTCTGTTTATATTCTATTTTATTTCTGGGCATGTGACACAGGGATCATATAAAGCACTGTCTCAATGTGCACCACCTATGAAAGATAGTTCTGTGTTGCATGTTGTCATAACTTCAACTGAACAAGTAACAATGACAAACTAACTTTTCTACTTTAGTGTAGGGTAAACTAAACAAGATTATTAAAAAAAAACTCTTGCCACATTTATTTGACTTTGTTTCTGGGTTATTGTTTTGGCTTTAATGTTTGGTCTCACTGTCCTCAACCTGTTTATTAACGTTAGTGCTCTCTGTCTCTTTTCATTTCTCTTTCCTTTCCTAGGCATTTATTTTTGTTTAAGAAAATTCAGTCCTTAGCGTGAATGTTAACAGCACCAGTAATTAAACACGAATCAACTCTGGCAGAAATAAAAATCCATCCCAAAGGCAGTCTTGATCCCATTGACACTTACTCAGTGAAGCCAAAGCGCTGCCTTTTACACCTTCTGTCTCTCTTGCTTTTTTTAGACCTCCTCTCTTTCTCCTCTCCCACCAGTTCAGTGTTAGTGCTTTTGCTACAGCACACTTAAAAGAGCTTCAAGCTGTGGATGGGCTTTAATTTTCATCCCAAGTTCACTTTTGGCCAAGTTCTAGAATTGCTTTAACTACAACATACAGTAGCTGGCTATAGATCCACTTAGCAGCCCTTGGTGTCACAACATTTCCTAAGCCAACTTCTCAAAGCAACTCCAAAGATGCTTTGTACTCTTTGAAGGACAGTGCAGTTCCAGCAATACTGTGCTCTTTAGTAGAAGGATTTGTCACTGCTGTCTGTTTTTTGTTGATTCTGTCCATCACATATGCTGATAACCATGCCCTTTGCTTTCCCAGGGCACTAATCAAACACATAGGGCATACCACAACCCTAACGGTGCCTGTCCACCTTCACTTGTATTTTGACTTACGTACTTGTCACTGAAAGCTATTTTAGGCAAGGTATTTATAAAGGTTCTGCCCTTGTTGCTAACCACCCATTTCAGCATCCATTTCACATTATGGCCAAGTCACCATCTACACATTTTTTTTCTTTTAGGGCTTTTCTATATCTGCTCAAAATTGTTTTAGTAGCAGAATACTGTAACAATGATTATATTATGATAACTTGTTTCTACACAGGAAAATCTGCATTGTTAAATTAGCATTATAGTGTTAATGGTGTTTCAACATGTTTAGTGTTAATTTAACACTGGCAGTCTTGCCATGTAATGTTTCAACACCCTTGTGTATTCGGAATTGTTGCTCAGTTATTACAGAATGTGAAGTCAGTACAGAAATATGTATTATGTCTATGATTTTAATTACATTTATGGCTCTAATTAGATTTCTGTATTCTATTATTTACTATATTTTCCCAAGTTTGTATTTAAGAAACAGTTACCGATATGACTTCCACATGTATATTTTGTTTTTTGATATCATCATGAAGATAAAAAGTGAGACCATTCCAAGTGTTGAAGTTTATAACACATTGCAAATGCTATTACACTGTCCTTATAGCTTTCCAGTCTGTCCCAGATATCCTCACTAAAATTTTGCTCATCCCTGATTTGCATCAGTTTTGTATTTACATTCTGTCTTACATATTTGCTTATTTTGCCTGACTTTTTTATTAAATAATATTGTTTTGTATTATAAATTATTATCTCTTTGATTTAGACAAATTTTTGTTATAGCTATGATGTCATAGTTACATACAGCCATAACACACTCATTTCATTTTTAAACAGTCAAATTTGAAGCTGTTGTTGTTCCTGAGTTTGCTTTTCCCCTACTTGTTAGTGTTTTCAGGATTGTTCTGCCGTGTCGTCAGCTTTCTCTTTTTTGCATGTATTGATTAATATTGGTAATTAAATCTAAAAATTAAATCTGAAATCTAATTTATTCATATTTTGCAATACACTGTAATTTTAATGCTATTAAAACTATGACCAGTTATTAATCAGGCTGGTTATTATTCAAAATGCAAGCAGTAATACTGTCATACACTGTGCTGAAGAGAACAATTCCCATTCATTCATTTTCCCAATGAATATACAGGAGCTGGAGCCTATACTAGAGGCATCAGTTTCAAGCCCAGTCCTATAACACACTCTGTTTTTATTTTTAATATTATATTTGCGGTTCTCAGCTGATAAAGGGGAGAGCGCATACTCTGAGTTGGGGATGAGGTATACTTGAATCTTGTTCCTGAGTGAGGGAAGAAAGGAGCAGAAAATTGACAGGGAGATCAGTGCAGCTTCCGCAGTGATGTGAACGTTGTACTGGTCATTCATGGTAAAGAAGGTGCTGAGCCAAAAGGTGAAAGTCTCAATTTACCGGTTAATCTATGTTCCTACCTTCGCCAATGGTCGCAATCTGTGGGTAGTGACAGAAAGAACTATATCATGGATACAAATAGCAGAAATTAGTTTCCTTCATAGAGTGTTATGGCTCAGCCTTATATAAGGGGAGGAGAGCAAGAAATTCAGAAGTAGGTCAAAGTAGAGCCACTGCCTCTCTGTATAAAGAAGGAGCTAGCTGAGGTGGTTTGGGCATCTGATTATATCTCCTGGAGATGTTTTTCAGGCTTGTCCAACCAGGATGAGACCTCATGGCAGACCCAGGACATGGTGGAGAGATTGAATGTCTCAGTATCCCCTGAAGGATATGATGAGGTGGTTGGGAAAGCAGATGTTTTGGGCAGACTGTTGCCCCCATGACCTGGACCTCAATAGGTGGCAGAAAATGGATGGATGGAATTTGAATCTCTTATTGTCACTCCTCACTTTCTAGTGGTAACTCTCTTTGTCTCATTGAAGACTAAGTTCTATAGGCTTTCCTTGTCATATCTCATCCATATTTGGCATCATGTGAAGAGACATAATGATACAGCAGTGAAATGCCTTCCTCGCAGCCCTGTTTTTTAATAACAATGCCCTTAACAAAGGTGGCTACCCATGTGTTTACCCTGTTTGGCAGACTGCAGAAATTAGTGAGCTTTGTGGCCAATTTAATTATGCTAAGCTCCTGTCATTTCAGTATCTTCAGTCTCATTCCTTATGCTTTTTCTTTAATTGACAAATTTGTTCATTGTTAGGAACATATAGTATCTGTCTTTCTTCTGCTTTGCCTGCTCATACTTTTGAATCCTTATTTCATTCTTTCTTCCCCTAAAAGCATGTAGGTTCTAGCCTCTATACCGTATTGTGTAAATCAGCTTCTAAACATCTTAAAAACCTTGGCTCAGACACCTTTCTTCTTCCTCTGTTCCTCTTCCCTGGGTTACCATATTTCATAATGTAAAACACTGTTCCCAAAATCATAATTATCAACCAATTCAATTAAAGTTCATCACAGACTTTACCCTACTACCTGTAGGCATTATCTGATCCTCTTTGTCATTCTTACTCTCTGGTTGTCCTAGGCACTTTTCATAACAAGTTCTCATTCTGCCCTCCTATTGTTTTCCCTTTGGACCTTTGTATTTTTTTCCTAGTCTTTATTCCTCTCTGTTGATATTTCATGATTGCCTGAACCTTTAATCCTTTTAGATCTGTCCTCCCCACATCTCATCTCTTACCAGTAGAACATTATCTGTTTAAACAGTCTTGTTGTTAAATTTCTGCTGAGTTCATGGAAGAAATCCCCTGAGACTGTCACAAATAATGAATGGGTATCTAAATTTTATTACGTAGTACATATGGAGTTAACAAAGCATCCACAATAATCTATTTAGGGTGTGGACCACCAGGGTGTGTTCAGCCGCTCTAACCCAACACAGACAGGCAGACACGAGTTTACCACACAACACATCTTTTATTTACAGTTCCCAGCACACAGTGCTCACAGGGCCAAACACAACACAGTTCCTTTCCTTCTTCTTCTTCTTCTTCTCTTCCTTCTTTTCTTATGCCACCTCCACTCCTCCCCCTGCAAGCTTCATCCACCTCATACCGACTCTGGCTCCCTGAATGGAGTGGGGCGGCTACTCTTATTCAAGTCCTGGGAGTGTACAAGGTGGCTCATCAGTATTACCTGGAATCACTCCCAGGTGTGCTGGAGGTCTATTATAGGGCTCTGAAGCTCCCCCTGATGGCCCCCCTGAACTCAACAGGGCTGCACCAAACTCCAGCTCCTGGCATGCCCTGCGGGAATCTGTGGTGCCACAGCTGCCCAGGAGGGCTGCCCTCTAGTGTCCCAGGGGAGGTATTGCCTTACCAATGCTGCTTCCCCTGATCCTTCCACTCCATTGGCGTCTCGGTCAAGTAATGGTCGTGGTCACCCGTCACAAGGGCTAGTCTGCTGCTGTTCAGTCCTTTAAATCTGGATGTCTGTTGCATGTTAATGCTTCTGTTGAAGTATTTATCTGGAGTATTGTGTGCAGTTCTGGTCACCATGGTACAAGAAAGACATAGCAGCATTTGAAGCAATGCAAAGAAGAACATCCACATACATCCCAGGATTTAATGACATGTCCTACTCTGACAGACTCACAGAATTAAACCTGTTTAGTCTCAGGCACAGGAGACTATGTGGGGACCTAATCCACGTATTTAAAGTCCTCAAAGGCATTGATAAAGTATATCAAGCAACATTCTTTCAGCTTAAGGGTGAATCACGTACTCAAGGACATCAGTGATAATTAATGGGAAGTGTATTTAGATAGATAGATAGATAGATAGATAGATAGATAGATAGATAGATAGATAGATAGATAGATAGATAGATAGATAGATAGATAGATAGATAGATAGATAGATAGATAGATAGATAGATAGATAGATAGATAGATACTTTATTAATCCCAATGGGAAATTCACATTCTTCAGCAGCAGCATACTGATACAATAAATAATATTAAATTAAAGAATGATAATAATGCAGGTGAAAAAACAGACAATAACTATGTATAATGTTAAATGTTAACGTTAATTTAAGACAGAAGCCAGGAAGCACTTCTTTATGCAAAGAGTTGTGGGCCTTTGGAACAAACTACTGAGACATGTAGTTGAAGCAGAAACTTTGACAACCTTTAAAAAGAACCTGGATGAGATATTGGGACAACGTAGATGTTAGCTAAACCAAACAAGTCTGGTGGAGTGATTAATTTCCTCTCATTTGTCAAATTTCTTATGTTTCTTATGTTAGTTCAATGCTCCCTAACTTAGGATGGGATGGGGCCATTGTCACGGTATGGGTTCTTTTAAAAATATTATGTGCAATTCTGTTTCGTTTACTTTGTTAAAAAAATAAGTAATTTATCACAAAAATATTATTATTTATATTAATGCACGTAAACATTTTCAAGCCTACTTAATCTAATTTAGGTTGTCTGGAGTTTATCACAGCATCACTGGGCAAAAGGTGGGTAGCAGCTCTGAAGTGGGTACCAATTTATCACAGGACTCAGACAACACAGGCATGGCTACACACTCAAAATGATGACAGTTTAAAATCACCAGTTATCTTAACCTACAAATTATTAGGGATTTAAGTGCAGAACTGAAGTACTCTAAGAAAAACTTATACAAAGTGGGAAAATATGCAATCAACACATAGAAAACAAGCTATCGTTGGGCTCAAACTTAGGACACTGGAAGCATGATTCACTAGTGCTAACCACTGTGCCACAGTTTTATTATAATTATTATAATTAACGGTTCTTAGAACCTTGGGTAACATGAGGACAAGCTTGTAGATCTTTAAAACATTCAGCACTCTAATTCTAAGTGAAGAGGGTGACACTGCATTCGATTTCATAGATATACTGTAAGCAGTACTTTATTAAACCATATTAGCGAACTAGATATGAAAATATATAGTAGAAAAAGAAGTAAAGACAAGGATTTCTTAATATGACCTAACAGTATGGAATTTGTTCCAGTTTGATAATGTGAATATTTTTTTCTAATAATATTTATAATATATAAATATAAAAACCTTAAGTATAAATAAATAGTATTTATTTCTATTAGAAGTCTAAAACCATATAGTAATCTGCTTAGTAATTTCACTTAAATATTTAAATATGTAGAAAAAAAACAGAAAGCTATATTTCTAGTAATAACAATATCTTTTAAGTGCTTTTAAAGAATAACAATGTTTTATTTTGGTTAAGAAAAACTTAACATTTATGTCACTTTTGCCTTAAAATGCATAGGATGGACATTAATCAAGAGCACTTGGTGGTTTAAACTGTAGGCTGAACCTCCAGTATGCACAAGAAATATGATTAAAATAATTCACTGTTAAAACCAAAACAAGACACAAGGTGGCAGGCCATCTTCAAGTATTTGTTTCATTGGCAATTTATGTACCTATCATAAAGCAACAAAATGTACTCTGTAGTGTTCATGGAAATGAAGATCAAAAATTCAGCAAAGAAAGTTTAATAAAATACTGTACCTCTCTAATTAGTCTGTTCTCAGATGTATGTTATAAAAGCCAATACAGTATATCAAATGCCAGTTATTGCTATCTAGATATTCTGCCAGTGTGCACAAACAGAGGAAATGGATGCTTACAGGCACTCCAGGGTTGTGGTGACTGAGAATAGATGAAAAATCAGCTTGGAAGCTTATATTTTTGAATAGATGAAAATTAAAGGGTTTCTAGCTGACCACCATATTATGTTTCAGTTTCTTTCTGTGAAGAGAAAACATCAAAGGATCTTTGAGACACAGTCATCTGCAGCTAACTTTAATGTAAAATAGATGTCAACAAAAAAATGTTTTTTTTTCTCTGCTAGCTGAGTTTATGGGTTTTATGTTTTTTAGTTTTACTGTTTTACATTTTTCATTACACAAAAAATATTCCAGGATTTGAATTTAACATTCAGCTCCTTATTGAATTAAGTAGAAAAACCTGTGCTCATTTAATAATGATAGGCTTTGGAGATAAAATGTGAAAAAGGGAAGCACTGAAAGTATGCTACACGGTAACAGGTTACTGTATATCTGAAAGGTTAAATTCAAATGTTTTAAACAGAACTAGTCCCGTGCATTCCAACCCATATGTTTTTTACTTTGCTACAAGAATGTTTTTCCTTCAAACGTTTAATAGATAGAGCTGCTTTATTGCATTGCTCTTTATAAATGACAAAAACTCTTTTTTTCTATTAGAATGTAATATACTCATCCTTAGTGAGCAGACAGATTGAGCTGGGGGGAGATGCGTGACTGGTATGGGTCAGATCCAGCTTGGCGCTGCAATTATAGTTTCCTGAAGCGATGGCCTTTATAGTGATGTGTTACTTCTGCAATTAGACATGTACTAAATTGTCATTTTGACCTGCACTCAAGGGGGATAACTGCTATGTCATGTGATGCAGGCACTTACGACTTGGAGAGGGGAATTATCACTGTGAGAAATTAAAGCAAATAGGATTGTTGTCAAGGAGTTCATGTACAGATTTAAAGTTCATTTTTCCACTGAGGGCATTTAGTTATTCCTTAAGGCAATAAAAAATTAATCTTTGGGAGGATTAAGGAAAAGACTTGACACAATCATACCACACTGAAGAAAGAGCAGTTTGCTTTTATAAATCATGTCTCTTATGCCTGAATATTTTTGTCTGCTGATTCATAACTGGAAATGTGGGATTATTGGGGAGACTTCAGAGCGGGCTTGGGATGTCAGCCTTTTAAGTGTAGGTGAGAAATCAGTCAGCATCACTGAAGACAATCCAGTAGGAAATTACTTCTCAAGCCTGCCCCCTTTAACTGCATACTGTATGATTATTATTATTTATTATTACACAAAAGTAATACCTACTTATAGGTTTAACTCAAGGAAGCCTCTATATTAATTACATGAATTATGGATTGATGCACAATAAAAATCAGCAGGCAGAAAGTGCCACCCAGACTCGAACTGTATGTTATTGCACGTGGGGCTAGACATATTTCAATTTTTTCCCACATTTCAAGACATACTTGAAATAATTCTGATACCGGCTGAATATCCATATTTCCTTAACATTCCATTGCATTCATCCTTTAAATCAACCCATTTTGAAATCTGAATATTAATTTCAGTACAAAATAAAATTACATCATTTGGTAATTCTCGTTAATCAGATTAAGGATAGCTGGGGCCAAAGCCTATACTGGTAGTACTGGGTCCAAGTTAGGAAGCAACGCAGCACTTACCAGAACCTACCAACTCACAGTCCCCATCATCACACTGATATTGGGTGAATTTAGGATCATCTATTTATCTTTTATCTTCAAAATATAGCCAAACTCTGTCCCTGCCTCTCCCTCTGTGATGCTGAAAAGCTGGTTCATGCCTTTGTCTCATCCAGACTGGACTATTGTAATGCACTCCTCATCGGGATTCAAAAGATTCAAAAATCCAAAGATTCAATGTCGTGATTTTGATGAATCTTGACGTTTTAGACCTCCATGAGTCTGAAAAAAACATTTTTTAAATTATGTCTGTTTGTCTGTCTGTCTGTGTATGTGTGTGTGTGTGTGTGTATGTAAACACCATAGCCTGAGTATGCTTTCCCTAAGGTCAACCAAATTTTGCGTACAAGTATTAGGTACAAAACAGATTTTCTATCAACTTTTGGGCTATTTCTGTTAACTGGAAATGGTATTTTACCTTTCATTCATGCAGCTGCAGAGTCCGATTTACTCAACTTTACTTTTATAATTGTTCAATATATTGTTAATTTGATTTGATTTGTTGTTGATGGTTCTTTAATGTACATAATATAAAAATATAATCAATCATTGTCTCGCAGTTTACTCCTCAAATATCCATCCCCATATCTCAGTATACGAGAAAGTCTAGGGGAGACCACTTCCGATTTTTTTAACACTGCGGCTGTTAAACATAATGCTTTACAAAACATGTATTTCTTAACATTGTCTGGAAGTTATGTTTCTTTTCTATAATCACATTACAAATCTGCACATTATACAGTACTGTGCAAAAGTTTTAGGCAGGTGTGAAAAAAATGCTATAAACAAAGAATGCTTTCAAAAATGGAAGTGTTAATCATTTATTTTCATCAATCAACAAAATGCAGTGAATGAACAAAAGAGAAATCTAAATCAAATCAATATTTGGTGTGACCACCCTTTGCCTTCAAAACAGCATCAATTCTTCTAGGTACACTTACACACAGTTTTTGAAGGAAGTCGGCTGGTAGGTTGTTCCAAACATCTTGGAGAACTAACCACAGATATTCTGTGGATGTAGGCTTCCTCACATCCTTCTGTCTCTTCATGTAATCCCAGACACACTCGATGTTGAGATCAGGGCTCTGTGGGGGCCATACCATCACTTCCAGGACTTCTTGTTCTTCTTTACGCTGAAGATAGTTCTTAATGACTTTGGCTGTATGTTTGGGGCCGTTGTCCTGCTGCAGAATAAATTTGGGGCCAATCATACGCCTCCCTGATGGTATTGCATGATGGATAAGTATCTGTCTGTATTTCTCAGCATCGAGAACACCATTAATCCTGACCAAATCTCCAACTCCATTTGCAGAAATGCAGCCCCAAACATTCAAGGAACCTCCACCATGCTTCACTGTTGCCTGCAGACACTCATTATTGTACCGATCTCCAGCCCTTCGACGAACAGACTGCCTTCTGCTACAGCCAAAAATTTCAAATTTTGACTCATCAGTCCAGAGCACCTGATGCCATTTTTCTGCACCCCAGTTCCTATGTTTTCATGCATACTTGAGTCACTTGGCCTTGTTTCCACATTGGAGGTATGGCTTTTTGGCTGCAACTCTTCCATGAAGACCACTTCTGGCCAGACTTCTCCGGACAGTAGATGGGTGTACCTGGGTCCCGCTGGTTTCTGCCAGTTCTGAGCTGATGGCACTGCTGGACATCTTCTGATTTCGAAGGGTAATAAGCTTGATGTGTCTTTCATCTGCTGTACTAAGTTTCCTTGGCTGACCACTGCGTCTACGATCCTCAACGTTGCCCGTTTCTTTGTACTTCTTCAGTACTAGGGTGTTGTACCGTGTTAGCCATTATGAATGTAGAGCAAAGCCAAGCAAAATGACACCTTTTACTGGCTAACTAAAAAGATTACAATATGCAAGCTTTCAAGGCAACTCGGGCCCCCTTCTTCAGGCAAGATGGATTACATCTTGCCTGAAGAAGGGCCTGAGTTGCTTCGAAATCCTGCATATTGTAATCTTTTTAGTTAGCCAATAAAAGGTGTCATTTTGCTTAGCTTTTCTCTACATTTGTGCTTCTTCAAAAGAGCTTGAACAGCACATCTTGAAGCCCCAGTCTGCTTTGAAATCTTTGTCTGGGAGAGACCTTGCTGATGCAGTATAACTACCTTGTGTCTTGTTGCTGTGCTCAATCTTGCCATGACATGAAACTGTCTTCCACAACCTCACCTTGGTAGCAGAGTTTGGCTGTTACTCACCCAGTTTTAAGCCTCCTACACAGCTGGTTCTGTTTCAGTTAATGACTGTGTTTCAACCAACGTGTGACATTGATGATCATTAGCATCTGTTTGGTATAATTGGTTGATCATACACCTGACTAGAATCCTACAAAATCCCTGACTTTGTTCAAGTGTACCTATAAGAATTGATGCTGGTTTGAAGGCAAAAGGTAGTAACACCAAATATTGATTTGATATAGATTTTTCTTTTGTTCGCTCACTTTGCATTTTGTAAATTGATAACAATAAACAATCATTATTTATATTTCTGAAAGCATTCTTTGTTTACAGCATTTTTTCACACCTGCCTAAAACTTTTGCACAGTACTGTAAAGTATCAGTTTGCCTTTCTTTTATGCATTCCCTTTTAAATATTAGTTTTAAGTGAACAAGTGTAACCACACATTCAAATTACTTGGCATAGCGTAACATATCTTTCGCAAATCTTCTTAATCCATTTCAGGGTTCTGCAGGGCCAGAGTCTATCCAGGCCACATTAATGCAATGAAGCAATTG
Source organism: Erpetoichthys calabaricus (assembly GCF_900747795.2). Lineage (NCBI taxonomy): Eukaryota > Metazoa > Chordata > Cladistia > Polypteriformes > Polypteridae > Erpetoichthys > Erpetoichthys calabaricus. The sequence goes on along the minus strand of NC_041397.2, from coordinate 104,824,354 downwards.
TTCATGAACATTCTATTGAAAGACCTTCAAATATACTTGGGAAATATAATATATCTGGCACACTATCATTGCGTGATGATTTCTTAGTCAAGTCATCATTGCCTAAATTTCAATTGACAGACCTATGCAGATATAAATATCCTACTTGAATAATTTCCATCTCTCCTCAAAGGTGCTGCAGTTTGTTCTTTTGGTGTCACATACATTTTTGAATGGGGGAACAATATAGTCATGCAGTGGTTAGCACTAATACATTACACCTCTGTAGATTCTGAGACCAAGTTAGTTTATTCTAAATTGGTCCAGTATTAGTTAGGATAGGTATACGCATGAACATATGTCCCATCTTGGGCTGGCTCTTGTCTTGCACTTGATGCTGCGAGGATGGGCTCCAGATCCTATAAACGTATAGTAGATTAAGCTGCTTCTGTAATTAAAGGGTGGATTTCAAAGTAGGCTCTTTTTGAAAGACAATTTAAATTGCTAATTTACTTAAACTATAAAATGCCAGCCTGTGTTCAGTATTAACACAATTGCACTGAGTCACTGTCCAAATTAAGCACCTAAGAGGTGTTGCATCATTGCTACAAATAGACGCCTCCTATAGCCTTTGATGAGTGTCTGGATTCTGGATGGAGGTGTTTTTGACAATTCTTCCATACAAAATCTCTCCAGTTCAGTTAAATTTGATGGCTGCTGAGCATGGACAGCCTGCTTCAAATCATCCCATAGATGTTCAGTGATATTCAAGTCAGGGGACTGTGACGGCCATTCCAGAACATTATACTTCTCCCTCTGCATGAATGCCTTTGTAGATTTTGAACTATGTGTTGGGCCATTGTCTTGTTGGAATATCCAACCCTTGTGTAACTTCAACTTTGTGACTGATGCTTAAACATTATCCTGAAGAATTTGTTGATATTGGGTTGAATTCATCCGACCCTCGATTTTAACAAGGGTCCCAGTCCCTGAACTAGTCACACAGCCCCACAGCATGATGGAACCTCCACCAAATTTGACAGTAGGTAGCAGGTGTTTTTCTTGGAATGCAGTGTTCTTCTTCCACCATGCAAAGCGCTTTTTGTTATGACCAAATAACTCAATTTTTTTCTCTTCAGTCCAAAGCACTTTGTTCCAAAAGAATCTGGCTTGTCTAAATGAGCATTTGCATACAAACAAGCGACTCTGTTTGTAACGTGAGTGCAGAAAGGACTTCTTTCTCATCACCCCACTGAATTGTAGAACAATGTACAGATACACCATCTGCAGCAAGATGTTCTTGCAGGTCTTTGGAGGTAATCTGTGGGTTGTCTGTAACCATTCTCACAATCCTGCGCATATGCAACTCCTGTATTTTTCTTGGCCTGCCAGACCTGCTGGGTTTAACAGCAACTGTGCCTGTGGCCTTCCATTTCCTGATTACATTCCTTACAGTTGAAACTGACAGTTTAAACCTCTGAGATAGCTTTTTGTAGCCTTCCCCTAAACCATGATACTGAACAATCTTTGTTTTCAGATCTTTTGAGAGTTGATTTGAGGATCCCATGGTGTCACTCTTCAGAGAAGAGTCAAAGGGAAGCACAACTTGCAATTGACCACCTTAAATACCTTTTCTCATGATTGAACACACCTGTCTATGAAGTGCAAGGCTTAACGAGCTAATCCAACCAAATTGGTGTTGCAAGTAATCAGCATTGAGCAGTTACATGCATTCAAATTAGCAAAATTACAAGGGTACCCAAATTTTTGCACAGCCAGTTTTTCGCATTTGATTTAATTTCATACAACTAAATACTGCTTCACTAAAAATCTTTGCTCGGAAAACACCCCAGTACTCAGATGTTCCTAGGAAATGAAAAACATACCACTGTTATCTTTTTTGTTGAAAGTAAATTATTATGCAGGCTGAGAGGGGTTCCCAAACTTTTTCATATTATTATAAATATATGTATATATTTATATATATATATTTTGTGACAGTAGGAGGCGCTGTTGCACCTCCAAACCCACAGACAACACGTCCAGACACCAGGTAAAAATATAAGAACTGAATTTATTATAACAAAAATGTGCACAAAGCACCTCCACCTCCTCAATACTCAATAATCAATAATAAATCAATAACAATAAATCCTCCTCTCCACCCAGCAGCTCCGTCACACTCCTACCCAACTCCGGCTCTGCTGGGTTTCCCACAGTCCTTTAAATAGTCCTTGACCCGGAAGTGCTTCTGTCCTTCAGTCCATATGATTCCATAGCACTTCCGGGTCAGATCAAGAGTTATATTTTTCTTCAGCCCGGAAGTACTTCAGTTCTTCCGTCCCTGTGACTTGGAAGTACTTCCGGGCTATGCGGGAAATAAAAATCCCCTTGTCTTCCTGCAGCATCCCACGGTGGCTGGGATAAGTTGCCGGCCATCCATCACTCTATATATATATAATATATATATATATATATATATATATATATATATATACAATTAATAATTAAGGGTATTGATTTGCATTTCTAAACAAATTAATGGTACAAGCTTAGATCTTTAAATTAGATTGAGATTTTATATTTCTATTAGGTAATATGAGTTTATTCATAATTGGCTTATTCATGATCCTGGTTATTTCAGATAGGTAATTAAAAGTGACTGGTGTGACTTGTTAGGTCAGTTGTAACAATTTCAAAGTAGACCTTGGTTATGTCATATTTATGTACTTATTTGTTGCACAGAATTAAAAGCAAATGGAATTTTATTGTCAAGAAATATGATTTATAACTACATAATACATATTTCAGTTTAATTCACTTCATTTTACATCCAACTATCCTCTACCCCTTGCAAAGTTTTCTAGGAGCTTTTAGAGAACTCCAGGTACACCTGGACAGCCAAGATATATAATCCATTGGTGGGTCCTTTGTCTGTTCTGGGTTTACTCCCAGTAACATGTGACTGGTATTGCTCATCTGGTAATTGCTCAATGCTATCCTGACTCCATATCCAAACCTCCTCAACTAGCTCCTCTCAGTCTGGGTAAATGCTGTTTGAATTCCAACATCCCCCCATACTCTTGACACCCTCATACCTTCACAAAACAATCAATCAAGTAACTTTGTAAAGTGAAGTGACATTTTTGGAATGAAAATTCTGGTGGAGCAATATGGCCATGGGAGAGAGGGATACTGTCAGAAAGGGCTACAGCCATTCTTAGAAGCAGAGCAGATATCATTCAGGGAGTAATGAGCAGATGGAGCAGATCACCAAGTATGCCAGAGGAATCTAAGGTTGTGGGTTCAAATCCCGGTACTGATACTGTGTGACCCTGAGCAAGTCACTTCACCTCTCTGTTCTCTAATTGGAAAACCAAAAGAAATGTAATCAATAAATGCATCAGACAAATATTGTCATGTAGTTCACTCAACATTTTCAACTGTTTTTTTTTTGGATTTTATTGAAATCAAATAATATTCCATACAAACAAGTGATGTTTTACAAAAATAAGTTTGAAACGAATCAAGCCCCATCCATGAGAAAAAGAGCTAGGCCAGCAGAGTAAAACTTTAAGCTAGTAAAAATAAGTAAATAGATAAATTAATAAATGAATAAAGATCTTCTTCTTCTTCTTCTTTCAGCTGCTCCCTTTAGGAGTCACCACAGCAGATCATCTTGTTCCATATCTTCCTGTCCTCTACATCTTGCTCTGTCACACCCACCATCCTGCATGCCCTCTATCACCACATCCATAAACCTTCTCTTAGGCCTTCCTCTTTCCTCTTTCCTGGCAGCTCTGTCTTTTTCCCAATATATCCAGCATCTCTCCTCTGCACATGTCCAAACCAACGCAATCTTGCCTCTTTGACTTTGTCTCCCAACCATCCATCCTGAGCCTACCCTCTAATGTACTCATTTCTAATCCTGTCCATCCTCGTTACACCTAATGCAAATCTTAGCATCTTTAACTCTGCCATCTTCAGCTCTGTCTCCAGCTTTCTGGTCATTGCCACTGTCTCCAACCCATATAACTTGGCTGATCTCACTACCGTCTTGTAGAATTTCCCTTTCACTCTTGCTGATAACCGTCTGTCACAAATTACTCCTGACACTCTTCTCCACCCATTTCACTCTACCTGCACTCTCTTTTTCACCTTTCTTCCACAATCCCTGTTACTCTGTACTGTTGATCCCAAGTATTAAAATTCATCCACCTTCGCCACCTCTACTCTCTGCATCCTCACCATTCCACTGACCTTCCTCTCATTCACACACATGTATTCTGTCTTGTTCATACTGACCATCATTCCTCTCCTCTCTAGAGCATATCTCCACCTCTCCAGGGTCTCCTCAACCTGCTCCCTACTCTTGCTACAGATCACAATGTCATCAACAAACATCATAGTGTGTGATGTCATTATCACAGGGGACTCCTGTCTAATCTTGTCTGTCAACCTGTCCATCACCATTGCAAATAAGAAAGCACTCAAAGCCGATCCCTGATGTAATCCCACCTCCACGTTGAATGCATCCGTCACACCTGCCACAGACATCACCACTGTCACACTTCCCTCGTACATATCCTGTACAACTCTTACTTACTTTTCTGCCACTCCCGGCTTCCTCATACATTACCACAACTCCTCTCGGGGCACCATGTTATATATGCAACTCAATGCAACTCAAGATAAACAGAGTAAAAAAAAAGAAAGAAAAAAGGGGGGAGAGAATCTGCTTCCTAAATTTAAATGCTTATTCTAAAATGTTATTGATTAGATCCTGCCAGGTTTTGAAAAAGTTTTGTACAGATCCTCTTAAGTGCGTATTTGATGTTTTCCAATTTCAAATAATATGTAACATCAGTTACCCACTGACTTAAAATAGGAGACTTAGGATTCTTCCAGTTGAGCAAGATAAGTCTACATACCAATAGTGTAGTAAAGGCAACTACAGTTTGTTTGTCCTTCTCCACTTTAAACCCATCTGGAAGTACACCAAACACAGCTGCTGGTAGGTTAGGAGGGATTGTGACTCCAAGGCTGCCTGAAAGGCATTTAAAGAATTTGATCCAGAATGATGTTAATTTGGTGCACACCCAAAACATGTGGCCCAGTGAGGCTGGAACTTGATTGCAAAGTTCGCAGGTTGGATCTTGCCCTGGAAACATTTTGGGCAATTTTAAGTAAGACAGATGTGCTTGATATATAATTTTGAGTTAAATAATTGTATGCTGTGCGCATATGGAGCTTGAGTGAATTCTGTGCATTGCTACCTTCCACTCCTTTTCTGAGATGTTGAGTGAGAGATCCATTTCCCACTGTACTGTTAGATCTTTGAAAGGGAGGGACTGTAAAATGGTTTCATATATTACGGATATGCTGTCTGTCACTATATAAATCTTTAATAACTACAGTGACTTAGGTAACAGAAAATATCCCAATCATGACCAATGTACTGTCTCTGTTACCCTTAATGACAGCATGTCTACTGGATCCTGGGTTTTCATAGAGTAGTCTTTCCATCTCTCAAAGATACTCCCATTCAAGAGTAATATTCCCCTTGCCGAGAACAGTCATGGTGGAGTTCCCTCTTTGAGTGGCCAAATGATTTGCTACAGCTTTCTTAAGGCTGAATGAAATTAATTCTCAGTGGCACCACTAAACACCTCCTACACACAAGTCTTTGCCTTAACCTCTGCTGCAACTTCCACCTTCTTGGCCTGTTAGTATCTCTCAGCAAGAAAATGAATATACTTAAACCAGCGCCATACAAAGTAATGATAATTTGAAATTGCTGAGTGCTGAGAGTACAACCTTGGGTCAGATGACATACCCACCATGACCTTTGGCCTTTAGAGTCTGTGGAAATACTTCAAAAATGAAAGAAAAAAGAAGCTCCACAAAAAAGAAGTTTTGGGGACCATCCCCGTATATTGTCCAACGGACAAAAATAAAGCAAGAAAAAAATGGTTGCAATGATCAAAAGCACTTGTAATTGTAGCATTTGACAAAACAAAATGGTGTTTATATACAGTATTGGAATGAGAACAGGAAGTGGTTGGCAGGAAATGACGTTGAAAACAGGAGCCGGAAGCGATGTAATTTTTAATGGAACAGGGAGTGGTGTCATCAATAGTAGCCGGAAGTGGTGTCATGGCTGGTGCCAGAAGTGACGTCTTGGTCGCCATTTTGGAACCCGGAAATGGAAGGTCTTATTTTTCTTTGGTTTTCCTGTTGGGAAATTAAGAGATTTGGGTAAGTACCACGTGACAACCCCTTGTCTCATGATGCTTCACTCACCTTTAGGCTTTTTGACTGCCTCCTAAACGCATGTGTGTGACATGACCCCCCCGGGTCAGGTGACCTGCACTGAGCGGTCGTGTGCACAGGAGAGAACATCCACGTTGGCCTGCAAGGAACCTCTACGATAAATAACACTAAAACGATAAGGTCGAAGGTCCAAAAACCACCTAGTGACGCAGGGATTAGATTCCCAGTGAAGGGACATCTACTGTAGTGCAGCATGATCCGTCACCAGTGTAAATTCCCGCCCCAATAGGTAGTACTTTAACTGCGTCATAGCCCATTTGATCGCCAAGTCTTCTCGCTCCACCGCGACATACCTGGTCTCCCAGTCCAGTAGTTTCTGGCTGAGGTACATAATGGGGTGTTCAGCACCATTGATGCGTTGGCTCAACATGGCCCCTAATCCTGTGTCCGATGCATCGGTCTGGAGTATGAAAGGAAAAGAAAAATCAGGAGATTTTAAAACAGGGGCTGACATAAACTATGAACAATGAACTATCATCTTTATCATTCCATACCACTTTTACAGGTGCTCGTTTCTATGTCAGATTAGATAAGGGCGAAGCAATTTCAGAGAAATGAGGTACAAAACGGAAATAGTAGCCCGCTAAGCCCAGTAAAGCTTGAACTTGCTTCTTAGTCACCAGATGGGGCCAATTTATAATGGCATCAATTTTGGAATATTGTGGTTTAACAGTGCCCCCACCCACCAGATAGCCCAAATATTTGACTTCTTTTAATCCAAAGAAACATTTCTTAGGATTAATGTGAAGTCTGGCTCATGCTAGTGTGGAGAGCACAGTTTTGACCTGCAATACATGTTCCTCCCATGTGCCGGAATAAATGACCACATCATCTAGATGGGCGGCACTAAATTAATTGTGGGGCCGTAGCAGTGTATCTACCAGATGTTGGAAGTTTGCTGGTGCCCCATGCAAGCCAAAAGGGAGAACAGTGTACAGTGATTCCTCCTCGATCGCAGGGGTTGTGTTCCAGATCCCCCAGTGAAAGGTGAAAATCCGTGAAGTAAAAACCATATGTTTATATGGTTATTTTTATATTGTCACGCTTGGGTCACAGATTTGCACAGAAACACAGGAGGCTGTAGAGACAGGAACTTTATTCAAACACTGCAAACAAATATTTGTCTCTTTTTCAAAAGTTTAAACTTTCTCCATGACAAGACAGAGATGACAGTTCCGTCTCACAATTAAAAGAATGCAAACATATCTTTCTCTTCAAAAGAGTGTGCGTCAGGAGCAGAGAATGTCAGAGAGAGAGAGTGAGAAAAGCAAACAATCAAAAATCAATAGGTGCTGTTCGGGCTTTTAAGTATGAATGTCAGAGAGAGAGAGAGACAAACAAGCAAACAATTAAAAACTGATAGGTGCTGTTCGGGCTTTTAAGTATGCGAAGCACCGTGCAGGAAGCATATCGCTAGACAAAACAGCCGCAAGTAAGCCCAGCAAGGAAGGGAGCAGTGTGAAGGTAGTCTTTCAGCATTTTTTAGAAGAGCGTCCGTATCCTCTAGGGGTGCGAACAGCCCCCCTGCTCACACCCCCTCCGTCAGAAGCAGAGAATGTCAGAGCAAGAGAGAGAGAGAGAGAAAAGCAAACAATCAAAAATCAATAGGTGCATATCATGCAACAAAGCAGCCACAAGTAAGCCTAGCAAGGAAGGGAGCAATGTGAAGGTAGTCTTTCAGCGTTTTTTGAGGAGCGTCCGTATCCTCTAGGGGTGTGAACAGCCCTCCTGCTCACAATATATTTGAGGAGCTTTATTTAATACGTAATACGTGCTCTGATTGGGTAGTTTCTCAGCCATCCCAATAGCGTCCCTTGTATGAAATCACCTGGGCAAACCAACTGAGGAAGCATGTACCAGAAATTAAAAGACCCATTGTCCACTGAAACCCATGAACCAGCGAAAAATCTGCGATATATATTTAAATATGCTTACATATAAAATCCGCGATAGAGTGAAGCCGCGAAAGTTACTGTACTGCCAATGTCCACTTGGAGTCCTAAAAGCGTTTTTTTCTTTAGCGGAGGCCGTTAAAGGAATTTCCCAATACCCTTTACTCATATCGAGCGTAGTTAGGAATTGAGCGTTACCAAGCCGATCGAGTAGATCATCCACTCGCGCCATTGGATACACATCAAATTTAGAGACCTGATTAAGTCGTCGGAAGTCATTGCAAAACCTCCACGACCCATCAGGCTTAGGAACTAAGACAATTGGACTAGACCAGGGGCTTTAACTTTCTTCAATTCCCCCTAATTCCAGCATTCGTCTAATTTCCAACTCTGCCTCCAGAAGCCTATAGGGTCTTTCTCTGACAATTACCCCCGGGTCAGTGATGATGTCATGTTCAATTAGTGCAGTCCATCCTGGCAGCTTGTTCACTACTTCAGGTACTGACAGGATAGCCATCTACAAAGGTCCTGTTTTAGTTCCGGGGTTAAATCAGGTCCGAAATTAAGGCGAGATTTTCATATGAAAAGGGAGCAAGGCTGGCCGGAGGATGGATCAATTTCCCTGTCCTTCCACGGCTTCAGCAAATTAATATGATATACTCACTCACTCGGTTGACAATTTGGTTGTTTTACCAAATAATCTATGAGTCTTTTTCTTTCCTTAATTTCGTAACGGCCTTGCCAATGTGTCAATAATTTGGAATGTGAACTAGGAACGAGCACCATTACACGATCACCCGGGACAAATTCCCGAATAGTGGTGTTTCTGTTATAATAACGAGACTGTGCTGCTTGAGCTTTTTCTAAATTTTCTTTTAGTATTGGTCTAATATTTTCTAATCTATTGCGTAATTGTGTGATATATTCAAGTATATTTGAGGTAGGAAGGACCTCCTCTTCCCAACGTTATTTTAACATATCCAATAGCCCATGGGATTGTCTTCCATATAATAATTCAAATGGAGAAAAACCAGTAGAGGCCTGTGAGACTTCCCAATATGCAAAAAATATGAGGGGAAGCAACTGGTCCCAGTTTCTCCCATCCTCGTTAACTACTTTTCGTAACATCTGTTTTAAAGTTTGATTAAATCATTCCACCAACCCGTCTGTCTGAGGATGATAGACTGATGTTTTCAGATGTTTTACCTTGAGTAATTTAGCCATCTCCCTGAACGTCTACGAAGTGAAGGGAGTCCCTTGATCTGTAAGAACCTCTTTGGGGATCCCTACATGCACAAATATCCCTACTAATTCCCGTGTTTGTAGAAGTAGCTGAGCACAGGGGAACAGCTTTTGGAAATCGAGTGGCATAGTCTACTAGAACTAAAATATATTTATGACCTCTCAACGAGGGTTCTAATGGTCCTACGAGGTCGATACCGACTCATTCAAAGGGTATATCAATAAGGGGAAGAGGGACAAGATGAGCACGGTCCCTCCTAGTAATCTGACGAAGTTGGCATTCAGGACAAGAAGCACAAAATCGTCAGACCTCCTCGTTTATCCCTGGCCAATAAAATCAGAGCCTAAATGGGCTCCTAGAAGGTGGGCATGCACTAATTCACATACTTGTCACTCACATGGTACTAGGAGCAATGCCCTCACTTCACCCCCATGTTCTGCCACTCAATACAAGAGTTAATTTTGTATTACAAAGAAAGGCATCAGTGTCATGAGATCTAGGGATGTATGACCCCCCTTAGACGCTATTGCATTCCTTGCAAATTTTAAGGAATCATCGTTCCATTGTTCTCTTTTAAAGGAAGATGGGGTAATTAGAAATTGGGCTTGATTTTGAATAGGGTCTCTGGTGACCTCAATGGGAGGGGCTTCTGCCACCACGTCCTCTACATTAACTGTACTAGCTCCTGCAGAGGATGATGGGACATCAACTCCCTCGTACTGAGTACCTATATGGGTCCTAGTGACCGTTGTACACAGTGTGGTGGCAGTCAGAGTAGAAGATCTCTTCATTATTAAGCCCAAATTTTTCTCAGGAGCAGTTGCGTTTGTACCGCTGTTAATTTTTTTCCAGTCTGTCCCTAATATGACTGGAAATGGGGGATCCGGTAGTACTGCCATAGTTAATTTGTTCATGACGTGATCTACTGTAATCACACAGCTAGCGGTTTTATAATATTGGACATCCCCATGAATGCAGTTTAGGCTAGTTTTTATTCTAAGCCACTGTCGCGGTAAAACGAATCGGGAAGCAACAATGGAAATATTACTCCTGGAATCGAATATTGCTCTTACCTTCACACCATTTATAATAACTGTACCTGTATAAGGAAGAGTAAAAGGGTTACTCACAGCGGCACAGTACCATTCTCCCTTAACCAGCGAGCAATCCATTGGCTCATTGATGCAGGTTGGGGACAGATGACCAACCTCCCCATACTTGAAACAGCGGGGAAAGCCAAAATGTTTGTCCCTTTGATGAACGTCATGCTCAGGAGCTGGTCGAGATGGCTCAGGGGCTACCCCAAATGCATGTTGAATACGGCAAGAGGGCTGTTCCGATCATCCTGATTTGCAAGCCGTCCAATGACGTTCCGCGACCTTGATCAAGGTGTCCATATTTTCAAAATTTTGTTTCCGGATCTGCTGGCCGATGTTTTCAGGGAGGGCATGAACAAAGGTTTCGCACGCTAATAGCTTGGTCATCTTGTGGGAGTTGTTAATATCGGGCCGTAGCCAACAACACACTTTACTCCATGCTTCGAATGACTGTGTTTGTAAAGGTCGTTCAGGATCAAACTGCCACTCCCTCCATTCTCCCGCCTGCTGTTCCGGAGAGATGCCGTAACGTTTGAACACCTTTGTTTTTAAAAGGTCATAGTCTGTGGCCTGCTCCTCAGTTAAATCTTACTAGGCCCTCTGCGCTATCCCCTTCAGGTTGGGGTCCATAGGTACGCCTATTCCGACCTTGGCCATGTGTTCCGCTTAGCGGTTCACTCGAAAAACAAAAAATAAGACTCAATATCATCCTCCTCAGTTAAGTAAGTAAGCTGAGTGGGTAATGACCAAGTGGTCTCCGTCTGTACCGTGGCTGCAGCACGAACCTCAGATTTGGCGAGCTGGGTCAGAGTCTCACCCATCTGCACCTTTAAGGTACGTAGTTCGGCATTATGGTGGAAAGTACAGTGTTCAGATCCTGTTCTTCAGTCATATTCAAACAAAAATATCCTGCCAGCTGCGCCAATCGTGGAAATACTTCGAAAATGAAACAAAAAAGAAGCTCCACAAAAAAGATGTTTTGGGGACCGTCCCAGTATATTGTCCTACTGACAAAAATAAAGCAAAAAAAAAAACGGTTGCAATGATGAAAAGTACTTGTAATTGTAGCATTTGACAAATTATATGAAACAAAATGACGTTTATATACAGTATTGGAATGAGCACAGGAAGTGGTTGGCAGAAAATGACGTTGAAAACAGGAGCTGCAAGTGACATCATTTTTTTTTTTAAATTAATTTTATTGTAATCATTCCGTACAAATAGATCAATTTTTACAAAAAATAGAATTGAAAACAAATCAAACCCCACCCCAGAGAAGGAGAGCATGGCCAAAGGAGTAATACTTAAGGCTTATAAACATGCCTAAATTATTGAGTTTAATAGGGCAAAAAAGATAAATGGAGAAGGAAAAGAAAGGCGGAAATAATTATTTCTTCTTATTCTAAAATATTATTGATTAGATCCTGCCAGGTTTTGAAAAAATTCTGTACAGATCCTCTAACTGAGAATTTCATTTTTTCCAATTTCAAATAATATAAAACATCGGTTTCCCACTGACTTATTTGAGGAGAGTTAGGATTCTTCCAATTTAACAAAATCAGTCTGCGTGCCAAAAATGTAGTGAATGCAATCATAGTTTGCTTGTCCTTCTCCACTTCAAATCCATCTGGAAGAACACCAAACACAGCTATTAATGGGTTAGGAGGGATTGTGACACCAAGGCAGTCTGAAAGGCACTTAAAAATTTTGGTCCAAAATGATGTTAATTTGGTCCATGCCCAAAACATGTGACCCAGTGAGGCAGGAGCTTGGTTGCAGCGTTCGCAGGTTGGATCTTGCCCTGGAAACATTTTGGACAGTTTTAAGCGAGACAGATGAGCTCGATATATAATTTTGAGTTGAATAATTCTATGCTTTGCGCATATGGAGCTCGAGTGGATTCTCTGAAGCGACATCATTTTTAACTGAACCGGAAGTGATGTCATGGCTGGAAGTGACGTCATGGCTGATGCCATAAGTGCTGTCTTGGCGGCCATTTTGGAACCCGGAAATGGAAGGTCTTATTTTTCTTCGGTTTTCCTGTTGGGAGATTAAGAGATTTGGGTAAGTACCACGTGACAACCCCTTGTCTCGCAATGTTTCACTCACCTTTAGGCTTTTTGTCTGCCTCCTAAACACACGTGTGTGACAAGTCACAAGCAAACTTGTCTTGGGTTAGGGGATTTGTTATAGTCAAACTGTAGCACAGAAGCCATTAAACATTCACATCAGAGTTTCAAATTAGGCAGTCCATTCCTCCAAGTCATGCCCTTCCACATGTCATTTCCTGTTTTTCCTCCATTCCGCCAAGTCATGCCCTTCTACATGTCATTTCCTGTTTTTCCCACAGAAGTACTAAAGTCTACTAATAGGACTCCAGAGTCAGTAGGTAGTAGACTTTCTTTCATCAAACTGTCCTTCAAAAATATGAGTGCTCTGAATACTATGAAACAACACAAGTTTCCTCTCCACCACTGGAAGACACATTGAAGTAAACCTCTCTACTAATACAGGCTCCGAATATAGGACACAAGCCTGAGGAGAAACCCCACAGCTGAAGCAAAACCATCCTCAGTTAGGAAATTTGGGTCCAGATTGACTGCTATTAGTTTATGTGACCTTGAGAACATCTAGTTATTATTTTTCACCCTTTTACATTAACAAGCCACAGAAGTTACATTCAAAGTTCCAATAGCCAGCTTCCACTTCCAAGGTCTAAGAGCTTCTGAGATCCATCCTACCCATGCCTGGGACCTGACTGGCATTGCAACAGAATGTTATGTTTTAGCTTAATTATTCAACTGGACTGAACTGCATGGGTCATTCAGCTTTCAGTCCCTTGCTGAAGAACAGCTGCCTTAAGCCTAGTTCCGTGAGTGGGCTATGTTATTACTGTTTCAGGCAAAGTTAGATTATTTTTTGTGGAGAACCTTTATGTTTGTTTTACTGTATATTTAAATGACTCATTATCTTGTTTTTCCTGTAGAGAAAAATTGCCATATGTTACCCTACCAGGAACCTGAAGCACTCCACAAAGTAGTGCTAAGTATTACTGAGACACACCTGTGCTTCAGACATATGAATTGATATTCCTAGCAGGATCAAATTACTTAATACAATTTATTTTTAGATGGTGAGCCTCCATTTACAAGTCTAGAGCAATACAAAAATGTATAAATACAGAAATATGAAAATAACACACAAATCAACTTCCATCAAGACAGAAAACAAAGCTGAATACAACAATTCTATGTGAAATGCACATTAGATAGATAGATAGATAGATAGATAGATAGATAGATAGATAGATAGATAGATAGATAGATAGATAGATAGATAGATAGATAGATAGATAGATAGATAGATGGCCGGGGCCTATGCCTGGCTGGGACACCCCTTCACCACACCTGCCAGGGGGACAAGGGTGGGAAGCCCAGTATCTCCCCCTGGACGCTAGATGGCAGCCTCCCTGGGTTGCAGCGGTGCCTCGGACTCCCTCAGGGCTTCATGGGGGTTGGAGTTCTGTGCAGTTTCATGGGGTTCCACAGGCACTGCCAGGAGGTGCTGCAACAGGAGCTGCTGGCCCCTTTTGGGTACTGTTTCGCCTTACCCGGAAGTGCAGCCGGATGTCGGCAATCAACCACCTGTAGCACTTACAGGTACCCAATAAAAGGGAGCCAGCGACCACCACTCAGCAGCCAGAGTCGGGTGGAAGGAGGACAAAGTTCGTGGAGGAGTGGTGGTGGAAGAGAGGAAGAGAAATGGAGTGTAGTAGTGTGGGTTTTGTACTTGGGACTATGTTGTGGCTGGGGGGTTCACGGGGAAGACGTGCCCTCCAGTTGAAGAAAATAAAAGTCTTTTGTACTTTTATACATGCCTCCCGTGTCCAATTTGTGTCGGGTCAGGCACTATATAGCGTCTTCTCACAATAAGATAGATAGATTTTAATTGGTTCATAAATATTGAATTGAAAATGTGAATAAAGTCATTTAAGGCCACAAACACTCTGTCAATGGGCCACTGTTTCAAGGATAAGAGGGAGAAGTTGATCAAAATGACAGTGATTGAAAGTGCCACCGCAGATCAGAAAAGAAAAGAAAATGGAAATGAATTGGTGATAGACAATCACAATTGTCTCAGTTATTAAAAAGCAATATGAATAGGTTTCAAAGTAGCTCTTACTGGAGTCTGTAGTACTAAAGCAGTAAATATTCAGCCTTGATTTTAAATACAGTGACTGATGTGGCCTCTCTAATATTGGTAAGTAGATCATTCTAGAGTTCGGAGCCCTACAGCTAAAGGCTCCTACAGTAGCTTTATTTATCTTGGATATTTTAAACAGGTCTGCAGCTTGAGATTGCAACACACATTTTACAATAGGGGCATTAATATGTTCTCTAAGGTAATAGGGGCTGAGACATTTATTACAAATTATAATTTTAAAATCATCTCAAAACCTAACTGAAAATCAATATAGTCAACCTTTGTATGGACCTATAAAAATGTCAAGAATTATTAGTCATTAATAAAAGGTTGAGTATAATTGGTGTTCCCTTATTGGAGAGGGGGATGTCTGCATTGAATCTGGCAGGACTGGATTCAACTAGTTTTAATGATTTTAGTAAAGGTTGTTAAATCTGAAATATTATGAATGGTTGCCTACCTTGAATGCATAGTACTATCAATACACAGAAACCGTTGCCAAGTAAAAATGTAAAGATTCTGATGGAAGCTTCTGTTAATTCATATGGAAATGTCACAAATCTAAGGGCAAATAAATACTTTATTTTCTGTATTGCCAAAACTAAGAACTTTATTAACAGTAATATTACACTTAAAAGAAGCTAAGACTGGCCTGTGGTATATATATAAACACAACATCATTTTCTGTTTCTAATAAGAGCTGGCTTGGTGCAACTTGTCATCCCTATTAAAAGCAAAATTATTTCCAAGGACGGTGTGGGGTGTGTACTGTAAAAATCTGTGATCTGGTTTTTCCATATCATTCTGTTCTAGGTTAATTTAAGAATTACATAGTGTTTATATGAATATGAAAAATAAATTGTTCTTTATTCTAGCTAGATGCCAGCACATTTGTTATGGTTCATCTCTAGATTATCCCATATTGTACATTTTGTATTAATTAACTTTTTGACTGCATTTATTGTATCACTTCTATTGTTAATCATTTTCTAATCTCAAGATAGAGGTTGTGCAAGTGGCAGGAGGTGCTCTATAAAGAATGATTTATCCCCTGAGAGTGTTGTTGGCTCTGAGGTTGGTGTTGTTCCCTTCCACCCTCAGGTACCCAAGTTTGCTTGTCAGTCTAGCCACTGTCTTTCGTGAAGTTTGCATTTTCTCTCTTTGTGCCCATATGGTGCTATGGGTTCCAGATAGTTGAAGGTTAGTTTGGTGGACAGCTCCATACTAAATGAATTTAAGCGGGGGTGAGTGTGTCCCATATGATGGAATGGAATTATATTTAGGGGTTTTTTTCCTGCCTTTTGCTAGATGCTGCTGGACTCTACTCCTTCATGCTTATGTAATTCTGAAAGCAGGTACAGAAAATAAACAGATGAATGACTGAGTAGAGGAACAAATTATTAATTTTTAGATTTCAATTCACAGCATGTTTATAATATTGCATGTAGTTCCATAATATTGGTAGAGTTCAGACTGTGTTCATAGTTTAAGAATTTACAAATGTTTTTAGAAACATTTTGCTTTGTACCCATCCATCTAGTTACAGCCCATTTAATCAACTTATCACAGCAACGTTGGACACAAGACAGGAAACAACCCTCAACTGAGTGTGTATTATTTGATGATTATGTGTACAGCACTCACAGCTTATCAATGAAAAGATGATATATTTTAATTCCATACTTTGTGCTGTCCAGCCTTGCTTCATGACATGTTGAAATACAGGTCTGCTTTGAATGTTCAAAGGATTAACAGTGATAATTTATATTTCTTACTGCAGTTTTTTTTCTTTTTTCCCTGTCTTTGATTAATTTTTCTTTAATATAAATTTAAAACAGCAGCTTATAATTTAAACACTTATATTTTTTTATAATATCCAAGCAAGTTCTAAACCATCTTTTTTCCCATATCAGTCTTATTGGAGGGTCAAAGGTTATCCTTGAAGCACAGGTGTAAGTAACAAGCCAACCAGTATAAGATGGCAGTCGCTGAGCATACTGACGCCTACAATTATTCATTATATACAGATTTAATGTTGACCGTTAACCTAATATGCAAAAGAAAACGCAACATCCACACAGATACTGAAGAGAAATTCCTGCAGCTGGGAGACCACTATGTTATTCACCTGCCTTTTTTATATGTTTCTCTCAAAAATCATTCTAACCAATCCCCAAATTAATATGCTGACTTTTGAAGTTCAGTGCAGGTGACCCTTGCTTTCTCGCACAAAAGGTCAGAATGCTTGCTGTTATGACTAGATTCAATTACTCAGCATGGACTTCCCTCTGCTCTATAACTTGAGACTGAAAAGTAGCAAACATCTAATGTGCCTTGATTAAGTTATTTTATTAAGTTTTTTTCTTAACTTTGTTATAGTGAACCAGACCCCACTTAAATAATATTAACAAGACAACATGACTCTACGAGACAAATTATGCTGGACCAAAACATAGAAAGTACAGAAAGTGACAAATAATACTGAAACTAAATACAACATTCTTTAAGAATATACAAAGATTAAGTTTATATGATTTCTTTTTATTATAGGAATACAGTTTTTATTAGTAATCCTCCTCTTACTGTTCTTTTGTGCTTTCAGAATTCTTTACAACCTCTCAGTCAGACTGACTGAATAAATCTCTTCCAAAATGAACAATACAGTTAGTTTTTTTTTTAAATATATTTAATTACATTTCTTTCTTTTTATGCAACAAGAACATCATGGTCTTCCTGGTGATCGGGTAGCTGAAGTACTGCATTATTTTATTACATTAATCACCATGATAGTGTTTTGCATTCAGAGTGCTTTCTGTGTTCTAGGGCGATGTTGCCTTGGAGATTTTTCTAGCCAAATACTCTGAGTCTGAACAAGCAATTTCAGTTTGTCATTCTATAAGGTTGTGTTTAAGATTACCATATACACTACAGCATAAATGATCCTAAATATTTGCTTAAATAATGTTCTGTTTGTTTTATTTTAATGCTTATTAAAATATAAAATGCATCTAGACAAATCATGTATTTTGTATTAGAATACCTGCATTTTTTTTTACTTTATGACAAACCACAGTAGCTTCAATGTTTTATATTTATAGAATTAAAAAGCTGGATTTCTACTTATGTTAAATTACAAAAAGCTAAATCATTCTCTATTAACCATTTTATTCAAGTCTTTGTGTAATATTAAAGAAAGCCACGTTTCATAATCTACAGTGTTGTCATAGCTCAGGTCTACAGTGTGCTGACTGCCACAAGACAACAGAAAAGGAATTCGGAGATGAATTGTAACCAAAGTATCAAACAAGGAGTCAAAAAACAAGTAGCCAAGGCCATTTGAAGATACATTACATAAATGTACTTATTGTGGACATAAAACAAACACAAAGAAGGGATGATGAAAGATAAATCCAGGAAAACATGAAAACCTCCTGCTCATAGGTTCTTAAACTATGAGTTGTGGCCCATTTTGGGTCACATGTTGTCTGAATTTGGGTCATGCAGATTCATGAATTACAACAGTACAGTACAACAGTGCAATGGGTTGCAGTGGGAAGCTTAAGCAAATGCCATTGCTCCACTACAGTGTCAGTGATTCTCCATGGGCTCCTTCCATCCTCACGGGATGATGGTTGGTGGTGATTTTGGGTCTCAAAGACATAAAAAAGGCTAAATTGCGTCACAACAAAAAAAGTTTAAGAACCACTGCTCCTGCCCTTCCAGGGAATCCTCCATTGACTTTGAACCCTGTCTGCCAGGTGAGGACGATTCCCCGTTTCTCCAGCCACTGACTCCCACAAAGCACCTTCCCTCTCCTATCACTCTTTCTTTCAGCCCTAGCATCAGTGATCCTTTTCCCCTTACCGCTCTTCCTCAAACAAAACTCAGTAAACTCAAAGTATGGGTAGCCTTTTAAACCCATTCCACTGTTTATTTTGACAACAGGGCCACTTGACCAGCTCAAAGTCTCTCATGTTTTTCTGAGTCTGCAGTGTCCTTTAGAAAATCAGCTTTACAAGGCTACCTGCATCCTCTCTGGAAGAGGAAGGTCCCATATGGGACAGGTATGCTAACACTAGAAATAACTGTGCTGGACTTATACCAGCCTTGGAGGACCTCTATCTTTCCTTTTCTGTCAAGTCAAAATAAACATTTTAATTTATTTTTGGGTATATGACATATGAAGATATGGCAGAAAATTAACATACACAAGAAATGAAACACGAAAGAATCACACACAGTTTAATAATGATAGTTTTGTCATTGTTTGAGGAAGATTTACTTTTTTCTCTGTTAAATCCCCAACACGTTCATCTTTGGTTCTCTACTTTTGACATACTTGTAAATACAGTAACCTTAACTCCTGTATTGAGGTCAAATGACAGAAACTTTACACTGTTCCTGTGATTGTTACCTGTACATTATAATACAAAATTCAAACAAAACGTGCCATAACATTTATGGAAAACACTTTGTACAATAGTAATAATTGAATATAATTGGATTTGCTGCCTTCAATCAGAGTGCGAGTTCAGTAATGCAACTGTAGGTTTGCAGTGAATTGTGTTGGCTTTCACTTGTGGCTCATGCTTCGTAGCATATTTCAAAGAGGAGTAGTTAGGCTGAAAAGCATGTTAAATTGTCTCTGTATGTGTCCTGTGGTGCTCTGGCATCCTGTAAAATGACCTAGTAGTAGTTGGAATGGGCTCCAGCTCTTCATACCCCAAATAGAGTAGAAATTGACAAATACATCAACATAAGACATTACGACTTAAAATAGAAATTAAAATTTACATGCATGCTATAGATTAGAGAAAATCAAAGCAAGGATTTCTGTATTTTTATTGAAGTGTAAAAGTATGCCTTTCATTACAAGAAAGTATATCTTTAGTTGTGGCCTTTCAGTACTGTATTATCGTATTATTTCCCTCTGCTTACCCTTTACCTGTTTTTCAAGAGTAAGTGTTCTCGTCAAGTTCGTTATTGGGTTGGTCTACTGTTGCACTTTAAGATGAACACACACATACATAGATATACGCATACACACAGACCCTAACCACAACAGTGCCCCATGAATGACACACACACGCTGATTAACCCTTAGCACTTTAAACCACACAAGTGCTTTAGGAATATCACAGCCTGTCACTCAGCACTTCAAGAGACACTTATTATCGGCATGAACAACATACAATGTTTTAGTGATATCTCAGACCTAAATATTACTTTTGATCTACAAGAATACATTTAAACATATAAAGACCCAGCACTCTTGACTATACGCCATTTATCAGCCAAGAATACCTTCTTTTCGTACTGTTCCAACTATTGAGTGGCACTCCTCACTCTCAGCCAAATAAACCCCGCAGCACAGAAATAATGGCAAAAGTCTTGCTGCACCTAGGTGCTCAAAAAAATCTAACTTATTACTTCAATCACTCTAGACAAAGCATAGAAAGTTAAAAGCAGCATGGTATTTATTAGAAGAATAATAATAATACCACTGGAACAAAGAATAATAGAAAATAGATACTGATAGGAAAGTCTGAATATATATAGTCTTTAGAAAAAGCTTACGAAAAAGTTACAGATGACAAGGATGAATGTCCCAGGGCGGCGTTTGATTCAGCAATCGATGTTAATGATGCTTTTCTGATGACCAGTGCCGTCTTCTTCCATTCCTCTTCTCCTCGCCTTTCTTACGTCCTTACTTTCTTCTTCTCTTTCATCTTTCTTCTTCTCCTTCTTCTGACGTTGCTTTCAAAATGAGGCATATTTATTATGAAATGTAATGCCGTGGTTTCACAACAAATGCACCTGATTGGTTGACTGTCAAAATGATTGATGAATTTTGCTCACTCTTTAATCTATCTTTTCCCAGATAATAAAGTTCTTTGATTTTGCCTCCTGTCCGTCTTTCCCAGGCTGTAAACCAAATTGTCGTCCCAGATGTCCATATCAATAGCCTGATGTGTCGACTCAGTCTTCCTTTCCCAGGTTATAAAGTAATTGAGCCACCAGCAAGTCTTCCTTTCAATGTTGAATAGCTGTTTTAAAAGTGAGGTGTAAGAAAACCTGCTTTGATTTGTCTTAAATGTAGTTCATCTGTTGTTTTATCTTGACCAAAATATAATGGAAAATTAAACCAAAATGTACAGATTTTATACACCATAACAAGTGCTATACCTGTACTTTAGTGGTCTGTGATAAATCAAAGTATAACTATCTGATTTCTATGAATTACTGATACATGTCTACCCATGGATATGCTTTCATTACAAAACTTAGGCTACACTGTGGATGGCATTTGACGAGTAGTGTCTATATAGAATACATCTCTTCAGATGGAGATGAAATCAAGAAATAGTTTAAAAGACTGCATAAAATGCTACAAATGTGCTATTCTTTCTTGTGAAACATCTCTCTATTATAAAAACAAATCTTAGGTGGGAGACGAGACATGATCTTCTCAGAAGACAATTTGAAGTCCTGCGAGAGACACTTTAACGTCACATGAGACAAGGCAGTGAGACAACATTTAAAATAAGTTCACGGACATCTAACCTAGCAGTTGTTGGAATGCTTTTGGCAGACACACTTCATGTGCTCCCAGCTCTTAAAACAATGACAAGCAGAACACTTAACTCGCCTGCAGATCATCCGACCACTTCTCCTTAGCGTGCATTCAGTTCCGCACCCCCTTCACAATGCCAGTGGCAGAGACACGAAGTGGCAAAAGGACAGCTGTTGTACAGGCTTTTAACTGATCGACACGCAGTGCGACAAACAGAACATGCAGAAAGACAGCAGATGATCCGACGGCATCTCCTTAGCGTGCGTTCAGCTGCCCACCCTTCACAACACGAGCAGCGTTATACGTCCTGCGAGAAAGAGATTTAACCAAGCCTGGGGACAGAAATATAAGTATTGTTTTTACAAAAGTTTTAAAGTAAAAGTGAAAATAATGCATATGCAACAATTCCCATGAAAATAACAATCTCTTTAACCCCTTAACCGCCCTCTGCCGGATATATCCGGCACCGTTGTTTTATTGCTAACGCCATACTGCCGGAATTATCCGGCACATTTGCCTATGGTTATATGAATGCCTGGCGCGTAGTATAACTGATGGTTTGGCGTGGGTATTATTACTACATTGTATTTCGACAACTCTGTGGTTGTTTTGGCCGGTCATGTGACATGATTCGCATGTAACAGCTGTGAATATGGCGAAACGTAAACTGACTTCAAGTGAGGCTTTGCAGGCGATTTTGGACAATTGTGATCATAATTGTAGCAGTTCTGAAGAAGATTTTAGCGACAATGATGAGCAGCAATGTGCGCTGCATGATACTGTGAATGAAGACGCATCGGATGACGGCGCTGAGTGGGTGTATCCCCAGCATTTCAACTGGACTGCTGCCCGTGGTGAACTACCTTTTCTGCATCCGTTTGAGGCAACGTGTGGCTTTACTGTTGATGTAAACAATTACACTGCTGAGCAGTTTTATGAGCTGTTTGTGTCACCTGATTTGATCAGACATTTTGTTCATCAGACAAATCTGTATGCAGCACAGTTTATTGAGAAAAAATCCCAATTTACCTCCACATTCCCGTGTTCGTGCTTGGGTAGACACTGATGAAAACGAAATGAAAAAATTCATTGGGATTTTGATGTTGATGGGAATAATCAGAAAACCAGATATTGAGATGTACTGGTCTACAGATCCTATGTATGCAACACCTATTTTTGCAGCTATCATGAAACGTAACCGATTCTCTTTGCTGCTGAAATTCTTTCATTTGAATGACAACAGAAATGAGCCAGATAAGAAAGATCCAAACCGCGACCGCTTGTTCAAGCTACGTCCTTTGATTGACCATTTATTTGAAACATTTCAGTTGCCCTACATGCCAGGACCGTCAGTTGCAGTTGATGAAAGTTTATTGTTGTGGAAGGGCCGCTTACAGTTTCGACTGTATCTACCATTGAAAAGGGCACGGTTTGGTATCAAGATGTTTTGCTTAGCTGAGAATTCAGGTTACATTTATAGATTTCGTGTATACACTGGCAAAGAGGATCCTATGAGTAGTATTTCAGCAGTGTTGCCAGATGAATGTAAGGACTTTGGACTTTCAGAGAAAATTGTTGTGTACCTTGCCCTACCACTATTGGACAATGGGTACACCATTTGGATGGATAACTGGTACTCCAGTTGTATGTGTTTGCCCATTTCTAGAACATTTAGTGGTCAATACTGCTTGAATAAATGTAAAAAAGTAAAAAAACGAAAATTGTTCAGAATTCGCCTGGCGTGGGGAATATTTAGGGAGTTGGCGGTTAAAGGGTTAAATTGTATATCCGGTAAACCAAACCCGGGGGTGGGCAAACAAAGCGAGCAGGGGGCAGAGCCCCCTAGTAATAAATATAATTAAATTTAATAATTTATAAGTCACATTTCTAGAAATGTTATTGTTTTTTGTTATACAATTGTGACCCAAGACCATAATTCATTTGCTGTTGCATTGGGTCTTACATGGTGTCTAGAGGAAACTGATCTAAAAATGACACTTTATCTTGGATTCTCTGCTCCAATATTTTTAATAAAAGTATCACAAATTATGACCAGTATACAGCCTGAACCTCCACATATGTACTCCAGTCTCACCATCAACACCATCATCATTAATGACATCTCCAGGAAATCAGTACAATGGGTCACCCTACATTCTGACCTCCTAAGGTCATGTGAAAAGACAATTTTCCCTCAGGGATTAATACATTGTACCAAATACCAAAAATTCCATTCTTCCACAGAGTCACAGTGGCAAACACTCCAAGATGGAATGGCCAACCCATCCAATTCCTCAGCAGTTTTCTCCCATTGAGTAATTCCCACATTGTCAAATGGCCGATGGTGAGATGCCACACATTGTCAAAGTGCTTCAGGCCCTATAGAACCAGATTCCCCAACTCCTGACTAGACAGATGCACCTAATAGAACTGAAGGCTCGTCTTCTGAAAGAGTTTTCCTTGGCAGCTGAAATCATTGCAGTTCATCGTGATTCAGCATCTTCAACTTTACACAGTGCTGCTTACTTTCAGGGCCAAGTGAGTTTTACCTTCGCACCTCTTTGGAACAATGATGAAGACAACAAGTGAATAGGCCTGTTTCAACTATGCAGGTTGGGGGATTAAGGCTAAATCACCTCCATTGGCTCAGGCAAGCATCTCCATCCAGAACAGTTTTGACCCTCTCCACTCCACCACCGTGCTGGCAGTCCTGGGTGATATATTTGTTATTGGAGATTCTATCGTATGAAACCTCACTATTTTTTTGCCCCAAAGAGAAATCTTTTGTCTCTTGTTTCCCCAGTGCTTGTGTATGAGATATTACAAGAAGAATGCTGACAGTCTTCCGAGAGGCACAAGGACAGGGCAAAGGAGATGATCATAATATATGCCAGAGTAAACGACATGCAATACAGACAGTCTAAGGTTCTTGAAGTGGATTAATAAGTGGCAGCACTTATTAATGCCATGAAGCAGAGGGCCCCAGCTGTGAGAATCTTCATTTTAAGTCCCTTACCTCTGGCTAGAAGATCAGTTGAATACTGCAGTTGTCTACTGGCATTAAACAATTGGTTGAAAGGCTTCTGTGAGGGACAAAACATCGGGTTAATGACAACTGAGATCTCTTCTGGGAGAGGCCACGTTTCTTCAGGCATGATGGTCTGCAGCCTAATAGATTTGGCGCCCGGGTTCTCTCCAAAAACATCTGCAAGGTAATTTGTCTCTCCTGACTATGTAAGTCTAATCCAAATTCTTTCCATAATGCCTTGCTAATATATGAAAATTCCGTAGCAAGGTCTGTCTCAAATGTGCACTGCATTAATACTATAATGACCATCCTCAGTCTAAGTAAAAAACCCAGACAATGTGGAATAAATGCAAATAATTTAATTACCTTTTAACCTCTAGATGTGCACTGCATTAAAATTTTAACAACACGCTATAGATTAAATAAAAAATCCGTACAAAGCGGCATTAACATGAATATCTTAATTACCATTTCGAGTAATCATAACACTCTGCCAATTCAGCACTATTCTTCCGAGAACTTAAATATCAGAGCATTAACCAACAAGATGTTTTACATCAACAATCTTATTATTGTTTGGAAAATCGACTTTCTTACATTAAATGAAACGTGGCTCACCTCTGATGGTGCAGCTGTTTTAATTGAATCTGCACCTCCAAATTACAGATTTACTTATTTGGTTTGCCAAGGTAATAAAAGTGGCAGCTTAGCGAGTATTTACTCAAGCCAGTTAAAGTGTAAAGATGTTGGCTTTGGTACTTTCTCGTCTTTTGAATATCTTGCTGTTGTTATTCAAGGAGTTTCCCCGTCTCTAGTATTGCCCTTGAATAGACCTCCAAAATATAAAGCGTCTTTAAATGAGGAATTCTTGGACTTAGTGTCAATTATATTAACTAAGTTATGACAGGTTCCTAATTGTTGGCGACTTTCATTTTTATATTGATAAACAGTGTGAACCGAAAGCAAAAGAATTCATGAACCTCCAACACTCTTTTGATCTGAGCCAGCATGTTAGCCAGCCCACACATAAGGGGGACACACATTGGATTTATTGATTACTAAAGGATTAAAAGTTGATGTGAGGCAGATCGTGGATATCAGTATATCACACCATTTTTTCATATTATTTAATTTAGAAATACTGAAAACTACCACTAATGAGAAGCATATTGTTAAAAATGCTATTTTGATACATCTGCAGCTTCAAAGTTTGCTAACAATCTAAATAACCAGTCTGTTTGTAGTGCTTACTATGACAGCAATAATAATGTAAATAGTACGATGGAGAATTTTAATGATAAAGTGAGAGCTGCCACTGATATAGTCTTGATACTTAAGAAATCCTCCAGCACTATTATACCATGGAAGACCCAAAGAGTGTCTGATTTAAACAAATCATGCCGGAGATCTGAGCATAAATGGAGAAAAACTTAATTGATAGTTCGCTATGAAATATTGAAGGCTAAAATAACAGAATGTAACAACATAGTTCATCTTGATAGCTGATGCTACTTCTCTAAAATTATAAATAACAACTCTGGTAATCCAAGAGTTTTATGTTGTACTATTGATTGTTTGCTAAACCCAAGTCACTCAATGGAATGCCTCCAAAAAACTACCAGTGAATCTTGTGAGGATTTTGCTATATTTTTAAACACAAAATTAATGATATTAGAAATAATATAGTAAATCCCTTCAAAGGTGATCCTATTAAATCCTGGTATTCCGTTTTAATCAAATTACGTTCTTTCACTAGGATAGATTTACCCAATCTGTGTAGAATAATTCTCAACTGAAACCATCCACCTGCATCCTTGAACCAATACCAACAAGCTTTTTCAAAGAAGTATCCGATATGCTAATTGATAGTGTTCTTGAGATAGTAAACTCATCATTAGATATGGAAGTCTTCCCAGACTGTCTTAAGACTGTTGTTGTTAAAACCCTGCTCAAGAAAAATAATCTTGTTTCCTCTGTTTCTGACTTTTTTTACACCTATTTCTATCCTGCCTTTCTTAAGTAAAATTCTAGAAAAGGCAGTCATTATGCAGCTAAATGATCATTTGAATAAACATGCTTTTCTTGACAAGTTTCAGTCAGGTTTTAGAACAAATCACAGTACAGAAACTGTGCTAGTTAAAGTAGTAAATGGCTTGTGGGCAAATGCAGATAGAGGCAGTTTATGTATTCACATCTCTTAGATTTGAGGGCAGCATTTGATACCATTGATCACAATATTCTTATAAATCTCCTTAGTTAGTGGGTGGGCCTCTCTGGCAGTGTCTTAAATTGGTTTGACTCTTATTTAACAAGTAGTTGTGGTAATCATACTTCAAAGACACAGGATATTCTATATGGTGTTCCACAAGGATCTATCCTCGGTCCACTGCTCTTTTCGATCTACATGCTTTGATTAGGTAAGATTATCTCAAGGCATAACATTATCTCCCATAGATATGCTGATGACATACAACTGTATTTATCAATAGCTCCTGATGACCCGGACTCTCTTGATTGACTGAATGTCTTACTTGTGTTTCTGAGTGGATGAGTAGTAATGTTCTCAAACTAAATTAGTTGAAAACAAAAATCTTAGTTATTGTCAAAAATGGATATAGTGAGGGTATTAGAAATAAACTTGATCCAATAGGCTTATAAGCCAAGATGGAGGTAAAGACATTAGGGGTAATTATTGATGCTAACCTAAATTTTAAATTGCATATTAATCAGATTACCAAGACAGCATTTTTTAACTTAAGGAATATAGCAAAAGTTAGATCCCTTATAACTTTTCAAGATGCTAAAAAATTAGTCAACTAAATTACTGTAATGCTCTCCTTTCAGGACTACCCAATAAAAACATCAATTGGTTGCAACTAGTGCAGAATGCAGCTGCCAGAAACTTAACTAAGAAAAGAAAATCTGAGCACATCTCTCCAGTTTTGATGTCAATACTATGGATACCTGTGCCATTCAGAATTGACTTTAAAATACTGTTTATGGTTTACAAAGTCTTAAATAATCTCACTCCATCCTATATTTTGGAAAGCCTGTCACCTTACACTCCAAGTCATAACCTTAGATCTACAAATGATTGTCTGTTTATAATTCCAAGAGCTAAACTTAAAAGAGGTGGTGAGGCAGCCTTCTGCTGTTATGCACCTAAAATCTGGAATAGTTTATCAATAAAAATTCATCAGGCTAATACGGTGGAGTACTTTAAAAAACTGCTAAAACCCCATTATTTTAGCATGGCTTTCTCATAACTACATTTCAGTGCATCCCTGTTAAACTATATGTGCATTGAATTATCATTTTCATCAACTACCCTCAATACGTACTAATCCCTATTATTCTCTGCTGCTCTTTTTCCGGGATTTCTGTGATGTCCATCTGCACCACCACCATCTGATCAAGGCACTATGCAGTCCATACATTGATGGATTGAAGTCCAGAGGTCTACATGACCATCATCATTAAATTCTTGCACGTCAAGCCTGGAAGCCATAAGGACTGATTTAGATCTGGGCTGGGCAGTATCGTGGCCTCCGAACCCCTGCAACTTTGTTTTTTTTTCTCCAGCCCCTCTGGAGTTTTTTGTTTCTTTCTGTCCACTTGGCCATCTGACTTTACTTTATTCTTTGTTACTTAGTATTGACTAATCTTATTTTTTGTTTCATGTAAACTTTTCTTTCTTCATCTTGTAAAGCACTTTGAGCTACACCATTTGTTTAAAGATATGCTATATAAATAAATGTTGTTTTTTTGTTGTCGACAAAAGAATCAATATCCTACAGTATTAATCATTCATAAAACTAGAGAATTTGTTTTTTTGTTGACCATGAAAAGGGGTATGTGGAAACTATGATATGTATGTCAATGGTTAGTGAATTAATAGATTGGTAATAAGTTTTGTAGGAACAAGAAAAAAACATGTTCAGAACAGCAGCAGATAGAAAGAAGGCTTCATTTGGAATATGTCTTACACATTTTTAATGTCATTGGCTATTAGAATTATTCTGCATTAATGTGTCAAAAATGCTTAGGCTCCTTTATACCTACTGTAATATATCTTTAAGCGCACTGAACATGGGAAAGGCACTATAAAAAATAATGTATTATTATTATTATTAATATTATTATTATTATTATTATTATTATTATTATTTCATGCTACACTCTAACTGCTCTCTTATCTTCTGACAATTTAGGGTTTTTTTTTAATTGTTGTGTGTATTAAAGGGAGGTCATTGCTGTTAGTTTGCTTCTTGGTATTTCTTAGCTTCTGTAAAAAGCCTAATTTATTTCTATCTATCTATCTATCTATCTATCTATCTATCTATCTATCTATCTATCTATCTATCTATCTATCTATCTATCTATCTCTTATACAGAAAAAAAGAGAAATATTACAAATTGGTTTTGGAACTAGTGTAAGCTGACAGTTTCTTTACTGATGGCACCTATCAACTTCAGGAAGTAAACCTGGATGGGAATGCCACTTCATTAGAGGATGCCACTCAGACATTGTTCCAGGTCCCTGATGCCCAAGCAAAAGCATTACTGTTCCATGAAATTTGTTTTGCTCTTCATAAATGCACCAAACACTGCTTTAAAAGAAAGGCTGGACAGACTGTTTGCTTGTTTTTTCAACTGTGCTTTTAACCTTTTATCTCATGATTACTTTAACATGTTTTTTATTAAATTAGATGTAGTCAACAGGGTAACTTTAACAATAACGCTTAGCAAAGATTTTTGCCCCATCACTTGTTAATTCTTTTACACATGGATAAGTGTAAAATTATTTGAAATTTTGAGAGTTAATAGATTTATTTACATATTCGAGTTGTTCAAGGTAATGTCATGGCGGTGCACTGCTTAGATGTGCTGCTTCACAGCTGCAAAGATTCTAGGCTCAGAGTCGAGTTTGTGCTTTCCTCTTTTGATCATGTGTGGATTCAGTTGGTGCTCTATTTTCTTCTACCATTCAAAAGATCTACATATTACAGTATGTTAGTTAGTAAGGGGGCGTGTATACACGCGTGTGTGAATGAACCCTATCATGGTCTAGTGCACCCTTCAAAGCTGCTTCCTACCTTAAACCTAGAGCTGTCAGAATAGGCTCTAGCCCCCTGATAGTTTGAATTGAAGTTAATCTGATAATGCCAACCAGTACAGTAAATCAGTGTGTGGTTCTAAATTAGCCACTTCATCTACCTGTGCTGCAGTTGTTTAAAATGTACAGAAAATTGTGCTATAATATAAGGCACTTTGGGACAGTACATGCTATATTTAAATCAATGAATTCTATCTGCTTACTTTCACTTTTCAAGGGCAGTTCAGCAGATTTAAATCCCTTAATGAAGACTCAGAAGGTATTTAAAGAAGAGGTTACAGTGAGCACTTGATCAGATGTTTTAATAGAGAGAGGATAATAGGAAATCATTTTTAACAGCTGAACAAACAGTGGGGAGGGAGCCAATGATTTTTTGTTAGATTAAAAAAATTGGCACTGATGATGTATTTATGAAAATGACAGTAAAATAAGGAGATTTTCTGGATGAGACAAAATCTCCTTAGAGATGTAACCTTTGGCTCCTGCTAAATGGGAACCATCGATCCCAGAAAAAGAGTTAAACTGCACAGGAGGCGAAAGAGTACAAGCTGCCCCTGGGAAAGGTAATCACCTGGCCATTTAATAACCATGTTACCCCAGGAGGTAAACCATATGTCTGAGGCTTATGATCAGATGGCAACAAGAAAGGTGTCTGTTCCTCCCAAAGCAAATTTCCTTAATAAATCTGTGCCAACTGTTTATCTTCTTCTGTGAAAGAGAAAGGGAAAATAATGTAACTTTTAAGTTGACAATGTACCGTACAGAATATGTTAAAGTTTAATGGAATTAGTAAAAATAAAAGAGACAGGAGAAACTCATTGGACAGCCCCTTTAGCAATATTGTAGTTTTGATGCTTTCAGGCTGGGCAAACAGCAGGCTTGTAGAATTGACATGAAAAGAAAATAAAATGTGACAAAAAAATATGTTTTTAGCTTTGATTTAAGAATTCAAAGACATTCACAATCCCTGCAGTCTTTGAGAATGGCGCAGAGCTCTGCAGCTAAATTAAAAAATAAATAAATAAATGGTCGGCCTCACAACTGCCTCTTTAGGGTTTCTCTGATTCAAAAAGGATTGCTATTCACAACTCCAGGAGGCTGTCAGTTCATTTGCTTTTTGAACAAAAGGTTGTTGAGATTTCTGATCTCAGCTTCACAGTTAGCATTTATGACTCTTTCCATTATTTTTTCTTTAAAAGATGCCAAGGGAAAGCGGAATTAACACGGGAAATGCAACTGCATTGTTTTATGCCTACATGCCACTTTTCAAAAAAAAAAAAAAAAAGCTAGCTTGAAACGCTGTGGGTAAAGTATTATTTATGTCCCTCTGATCAGCGTATATGAATGAATTGTCAGGACTGAGGGACTTAAGCATTATTTAGATGCACATTCCTGCTTTAAGTTTGTTAATGACCTTGTCATTTCCTATTTTAATTACTGCAACCTTGTGCTGTTTTTTGCAAGCAAAGTCTTTCTTCATAAATTATGTAGTACATAGTGCCAGGCTTTGGAAACTAAATTGGTTGTTATTAAGTACAATGGCTTATGTTTATACTTTGTGTTGGTGTTAAATGAGCAGTGATCAGGTGTGAAGAAATCACATACATTTCCTACTTTAAAAAATACAAATATGATGAACCTTAAAGTGGTATTATAAATGTATAGGTTCATTAAGATTAAGGTTTATATGTTTAGAATTTATTTGTGTTCTTCCATTCGAAAGCATTGTAATAGTCTTTCCTTTTTACATATGAAATCTGCTTCAAAGATGACACATCTGCCTCAGTTATTTTTTAAAACTCTCAAATCTCAGACCATTTATAAGATAGTCACAATATGATGTATTGAATATACACCTAGACTAAGAGACAATTGTGTACTTCTTGCTGCCTATTATAGAATTAGTGGGATATTCATACGCAGTTGAATCAAAGGACTAGTTATCATCTTAGAAGAAAGAGTGAAATGACACTTGACAATTCTCAGCCTTTTAAAACTGCACCCATGTGCTTATAAATTATTAGATAACCTCATAGGAGTTCTTTTAATATTTCACCTTTTCTTAATAGCTGCTGGATTAATATGCCTTGCAACTGAAAAAAGAAAAGGTTTCTTACTTAAATTCATAACAGATGATTGTATTATACATGAATTCTATTAGGCTAGAGCAGTTTTATTACAGATCTGTACCCCACCTTATACAATTTATTTTAAATAATAATCCCACTAGATTGACCTTCCAGGATGTCACACTATAGACTATTTTACATAGGTATGCTGTGAAATGGCAGTGCTAATCATTTGTCCAAAGTGCTGCCCCAGCCATTGAACTAATTTTTGAAAATATGAAAGAGGATTATGGTGGTGCAGTCATTAGCTCTGTAGCCTCACAGCTAAGTTTGAATTTCAACCCTGGATCTGTTCTGTATGTTTCTGTTCTACATGTGTCTGTTGTGATACATTTAGGTTACCAGGTGGTCTGATATAAATGAACAAACATGCCCTGAGGTGAACTGGTACTAAGTCCAGGTTTGGCAAATTCCTTATGCCTCATAAGCTGTGTTTGCATATAAATTATACAGGAATAAGTGGATTTAGAAAATGAATACACAAACTGTGCATTACAAAAAATATTTTTACACCCTCAATTAAAAAGGAATATTAACCTGAAGTCATTACTTATCACTTTTATGGCACAGGTATTGTTAAGCTATAAATTTTTCATTGGAAATATAACAACATTCATTTTCTCAAGCTAACAGATAACCATTATTCAGTTATGTCTAAAACTCTGGCCCTAGCTTGCTGAACATTCCAAAGGCAGAGAATAAATTTGTATAATATATGATGCCATTAAATAAACTGATGAAACAATGAGATTTTGCAACATCTGTCTTCATGGTATCCTATTCATGGCACAGGTCTCTCTGAGAATTCTCAATCAGACTTATCACTTCTGCTTACTGTAAATTACTGCTTAAATCTACTCATGTGAATATGTTACTCATGACATTTAGATTAAGGCTGAATTTTAGAAGCACTAATCTAAGGTTCAGTACATTTAAGGCCTACTCAATGGTTCATTAGTGTGCCAGTACAGGTAATACAGAACTGACTTTTATCTCTTATCATCCATTTACCTTTGATTAATTTCAGGATCCCGTGCTCAGTCTTACAGGACAGCAGGATATTTCCAACCTCTAACTTGTATTGTAATTATTTATCCTTACTGCATGTGAAATCTTGTGATTAACTTTTCACTACCTGTCATACAGGAAGCAACCTCTGAAAAGGATTTAGATGTTTATGTAGACACAACATTTTCATCGACTAAGCAATTCACAGAAGCAATTAAAAAGGCAAATATATTGTGAGGGTATATAAGAACAACTGTTGAATTTAAGTCAAGGGGCACTATGTTCGGAATATTTAATGCATTAATAAGACCATTATGTGCAGTTTTGGTCACCTCTGTACAGGAAACAGATAGCAGTAACCAAGTGCATCCCAGAACTTAAGGACATGTCCTATTATGACAGATTTAGAGAATTACAACTGTTTAGTCTCGAACTGAGGAGACTTCGTGAGGTCCTAATCCAGATATTCAAAATCCTTAAAGTAATTGATAAAATAGATCCAGAAACATCTATCAGCTAAAGGGCGAATCACGTACTCGAGGACATCAGTGGAAATTAAGGGGAAAGAAGGAATTATGGGACTCTGGACCAAGCTACTGAGATGTGTAGTTGAAGCTGAATCCTTGACAACCTTGAAGAAGAATCTGGATGAGATACTGGGACAGCTTAACTATTAGCTCAACAAACCGTCTTGATGTACTGAATGGCCTCCTTTCATTTCGTCAAATTTATGTTCTTATGTTTGTTTTGTTAATTTCATTGTTTTTGTTATTGATGTAGAAGGTAGTATATGATAGATAAATTCTTTACTTTCACAGTACTCTACATACAATAGCCCTTTGATAGCATATACAATACAATACAATACAATTTATTTTTTTGTATAGCCCAAAATCACACCATAACCATACTTCTCCTATTTTATTTATTTTAAATAAAATAAATTGAAATGAAGAACAGGTGACAATCGTGAGATTTTGGCCAAAATCCACATTAATTCAGGAGCATTCTTTTTCCTGTTAATTCTGACTGTAACTTTCAGTTTATGAAACAGAGACTAACAGACCAGCCATATAGATAGTAAGGATGAATATCATCAGTATACTTTGGCCCTATAATCTCTAATAATCCTTGAACTCTACATATTCCTGGGCTCACCTCTATGTGGAGCTTGTAACCTATTAACCCAGTTTGTTCTTCCTGTAATATTGACAATGGAAAGATAATTTGTAATGTCATAATCTAAAGATGAATATCAACAAAATACAAAAATTAAAAGAGGACACCCTAGTCAGTAACATAGATCATGTTTATATTTATTACCAAAGGATGAATATGCAGCCTTCCCTCACTTATACACATAGGACTAGATCCAGTTCTTGATCTATGAATGGCTAAATGTGTTTTGATTAAGTTATCAGATATGATTTTGCTGTTTCACTAGTCAAGTAGTGAAGATTCCATCAAAATATACACTAGTGTTTAATGTACATTTTAATTAACACACATAACTGTGGTGCCTTGTGTTAAGCTGTTTGTTTACTTTAGAATTACAAGGTCATATTGTACTTTAAGACATTTATACAAGAATATAACAAATCAAGCTCAAATGCAATAGCATAATATAGTAAAAAAAATATTGTATTAATATAATTTATCAACTTTGCTTTACGATCCAAATGATTTTTCAAGCTCTATAACAGTATCAAATGCAATAGGCATGTTTTAATCCACTGGCAAATACTGTTCTTGTTTATACAATATTTGTATGTCAGAGGGCATATTTGATGTCAATAAAATATATTCATTCCATTTAACTCAATAATTCAATTAAGACACTTGGATGATGCCATAAACTAAGGAAACAATTAAAGTGGTTGATGATTTTATCTGGGCTATCAGAATCAATCAACTTGCAAAGATTGCTTAGTGCTTCATTATAGTTTTTGAAGCTCAATATAATTGCTGTCTGTTAGTTGTTTCAGTAAGTTTGCAAACCACCACATTTCAATTTCGTTCAAAACAGACATTTGATAATGGCCATTTAAACAGGGCCTCGGTTCCTTCAGCAGTGAGGAGATGAGAAAGAGACTATTCAGCAACTGATTGTGTTTGCTCTGAGACAGGAACAGCATACAGATACCAACACTGTGACCTGAACAAAAACACAAGGTTAGGTTTCACTGCAGTTTACACTGAAATCATTTGGTGCATAAAGAGTACTAGTGCAAAACCTCTGCATTGTCATATCTTGTGCTTTAAAGGTATGGAGTTTTGAGTATATGTATATATTTAAAGCACAAAATCTGTTTATTTGGTTGTTCTTTATTCACACCTTTATTTTTCAAGCCATTAACTTGAAATTTAATAAACATGTCCTTTTTACCATAACTCAGGGTTTTGACATCTAACATGTGGCTCTGTCCCACTAGGGGGTGGTGGGGATAGATCAGGGTTGGAACAAGTGGCAAAAATACTACAGTGAGATCAATCAACAGAAAAAAAACACCATGCAGGTTGTGTTGGTGTTGTGATGGTTAGCATATGTTCAACTGTAAGAACAAGACAGTGTGAAAGACAGGGGCTGCCATTAAACCCCAAATCCCCAGACACAACCACACCAAGACATTCCTGGGTGCAAAATAAACATTTTTTATTCCGCAAATACCTTTTTACAGTCCACACCACAATATCCAATTCGCAACACTCCTTTTCCTCCTCCAGGTGAGCTTTGCCTTCTGCCTCCCAACTCTGACTCAACTGGAGAAGGCTGGAATGTTTCTATTTATGTTGGACCTGGGAGTACTTCCACCAGAATATACCGATATTACTTGAAATTGCACACTCAGCCCATAAAAATACTTTCAATGCCATTTAATGCCTTTACCTTTACACATGCTGTTTAAAATTTACAGCATAGAATGTGTGCATCTTTTTAAAATATCTCTTAAAACATTACGGTTTACTTACTTTCTGTTATTTCAGATAATAATTCTGTGGTTTACATGATGATATACAAAATAAAAGTTAAATGCAGTCATTCTTCATTTTAAGTGAATTGCCCAATTATTTTCCTAACCAAAATAACAATATTTTAATTTTCTGCTTGTTCCCCATTTTTCTTCCTGACATTTGCAATGGATGTGAACACACAAAGGAATTTCATGAAAAAAAATTTTTAAAAGGTAAGGAAAAATTAGCCTAGGGAGAAAAAAAGAAGGATTAGTGGATGAAGGGGTAAAGGGCCTGAACAGCAGGGCAGTGAAATTAAGTGCCTAGAGGGAGAAGATAAAACATGCACAGTCGGGTTTCTTAGCCAAATTATATTAGGCAGTATATTGTAATGTGTTTTCGTGCTGCTAAGTGAACATTGCACAACAGGTCTGTGCCTTCATTTTGTCAGTAAAGGTGACTGGTGGAGTGTTTGTTTCAAAAAGTTTATTGAGATGAATGCATTGTGATAAGCATAGCTAAATTTGTGTTAAAAGCTTATCTATGTAAGTGCACAATGTAGTAAATAATATAGATATATCTATTTATTACTTATCACTGTGCAGACATTTCAATACATTTCTCAAAGCAGGCATTATATAGTGTATTATATATTTTATAATTTATTATATTAGAGGTGTGCTTGGCAGGAACAAAGAAACAGGCATGACCTGATAGGTGAGAAGCAGATGTCAGGGCCACTGAAAACTTGCTCAAAAAAGAAAGACACACAGTGGCAAGGAGAGATGCAGTAAGTAACTGTAATTTATTCCCAAAAAGTAATTTACCCAGGAAAGACTAAGAAATAATAACCCTGTTGTGAGCTGGCAAAAGAAGAGAGCTCCTCTTAGCTGATGAGATGGCATTTTTCTTAAGACAAAAGTGAGAAGTATTTTCCTTTCAAAGGTGAGGTCTAGCAGGACAGATAAAGGATTTAAGGCTGGAAGACCCAACCCTTTAAGGTCATTGAACACTCAGGGCTGCAGTGACACACCAAGGCACTTGGTTGCAAGTGACTCCAGGATGAAGTCGTATCATAGATGCGATTAAGTCTAGAGTGGAGAGGATAGCCGAGGAATGGCCTCGCTTGAATGAGGAAAAGGCTAGGATCATCAGAAAGTGTGTGTGCGAGAGAGAGATAGAGAGAAAGGGGGTATGACAAGGATGGGCTTTTTTGCAATGCTTGACAGGGCAAGTGGGCAGACATCTCATCTGGTGGGCACAATCCTGTGAAAACCTGAATAAAGGTTTCAGTTTTCTTCTCCCCTTTTTACTATATATTATCCCTCTCCTATTTATTGTAAATTAAATGTATCTGTGAAGAGGTGACAAGAAAACTCTCTATTTGATATCATTTAAATAACAAGAGGGTATTTAGTTCCTCCCAACTCAGAATCATGCCAAGAAAGGCAAATTATCAAATAAAAGAAACATATTATTTTTAACTCAGTCAGACATCGGCAATGATGCAGCTTTAAAACTAGTGAAGGGGAAACCTTTTGCCTTCCATTTGCTCCAGAACTATATCTTGCACTGTCTGCTGTTTCTGCTCTCTTGTAGAGTCTAGTTTACAAGGCAGCTTTCTTATGGTCTACTCTATCAGAGGGACAGCGCACATACTTGCATCTCCTTTTATGAGCTTTTGTCCTTTTTTGACATGTACCCTACACTCTCATTATAATGAGGGTCGGGCATCCATGGCACCCTTTGGGTTGCCAACCCTCTAGCAGTTTGGGAGAGCATGGATTCTTTCCTTCCAGGTTGTCCTCTTCTCCCCCCCCCCACCCCAACTCTCTCTCTCTCTCTCTCTCTCTCTCTCTCTCCTTCCCTACCACCTCCCCCTTTCTGTGGCAGTGCCCTTTCTTTGCTACTGGCATAACAAAGTACACTGTCTCAGCCAGTATGCGTACTCCTTGTGAGGCACTGCTTCTGCACTTCTGCACTGTGCCATCTCACCTGTTTAAAATACCTCATCCATCACTCTACATGACATACATACTAGATAGATAGATAGACAGACAAAGTGTCATGGTGTCACACATACAAAAGACTCAGGTTGAATCCCTTCTAAGTCATTATCAGGGCACTTTTTTGTCTCGAAATCCATATTTTGTTTTCTCCAACTACACCAGATTTTCAGGAACATCCTACAGGATTGTGGGTCTTAAGTTAATTGGACACTCTAAACTGGTCAAGTGTGAGTAAATCTGAGGATGTGGCTTTTGTACCCTGCAGTGGACTGATGCTGTATTCAGTGTTGGTTCCTGTCTGGAATCCAATTCCGGCTAGCAGTACTACACTTGCCTGGAAATGATGGGATGGATTTTCACTTCACTGAGCACTTCAGTTGTAGAAAAGTCAATGACTTCAATTGCTTTTAATCAACATACAGTTTTTGTGTTAAGTTCCCTTTTACTGAGATAGAAGTAAACTTAGACCTTGAAATCCTCTTCATTGACTTTGTCTTTATATAAAGCTTTTGCCAGAACATACACACTGTTTTCTCAATGGGATTGCTTCAATAGATTAATTCCTTTTCCCTAAATCCCTAAATGTGTCAGACTTAACTGAAAAGACCATACTCCACAGAGAAAAGACTTAATGCAAGATTGGGGTTTTAAATAAAAGATAAAGAGATGTTACACTGCTCCAAAACAATTGCGCTAGTCTTTATCATGTACTGTACAGCTAGATAAATTTACATGACAAATAACTCATCAGAGCAAAAAAGCTTAACCTAAAAATTGGTTAGAATAATTATATTATTCTAATAACTATATGCTAAATACAATTTAATTTGTTTATGTGAGTTTTTCTTTATCTCAAATGTAAAATGTTAAATTCCACTTGAGAATAATGGATGTTCACCTTTTCTCCCTGGCTTCTCTGTTCCCTTTATATCTGATTTATAGTATTTGCTGATTCTAGACTTACTCGGCTAATGTTTGCCCTTGAGTATTTTGTTTTATGCTTGAACTCTTTCACCGTTGAACTGTTTCTATAATGACTCCCCTTTGATTGTTTTTATTCTGACTATATACCAAAAAGAGTCTATAGACATTAAAGTACAAGGAGCAAACACTTTTACAGGTCAGTTGATAAAGAAGCTGGAAGCTTATTTAAAAATAATAGTAAGAAAAGTGATTATAAGCACTAATTAAATAAATCTTTGACAAAAAAGGTTTTCACAAAAAGCTCTCCAGTCACATCTACTGAATGCCAACAGAAAAATGTTGCAATCTACAGTATTACAACTGTACATGTTTTATTATGTGAAATGCTGTATAAAAGCTACATTTTAGTATATGTTTCTTTTTTAAATAAATGGTTATGTTATATGCAGATGTTGTACCCCAGAAAAGTAATTATAATATACCTCAAAATTAAAATATCAGTTGGCTGCAGTTTACACAGTCAGACATGCTATAATTCTTATTCTGACTTGGATGTTTTAAACCTTGATTTTCTGATAATTTCGTGATTTTGTCTAGTAGATAAGTTCTACTGAAAACTAATAAAATAACTGGCCTAGAAGCCAAAAAAAAAAAATTATTTCTTTTGCCAAACCATTCTCAGTCAGGTTAGAATTATGAGGCAAGGGCAGCGTTACTTAAAATGACATCCATCCAGAGCATACATCTTCAACATGGAGTTCTGAATATCTCCTCATAGCAGTATATATTAGCTAATTCAACTGTGAAAGAAAAAATGTCATCAGATGATAGTATTTTATTTTATTATAATTAACACTGTTGAAGAATATGTGTAGACAAGATTTATCACATTGTGCTACCTTTCTCTTTGATCAACGTGAGGCTTTTTAAACTTGCATGGGCATCCTTTGATGTTATCACTTTTATTGGTCAGTTATATACTGTCCGTCTCAAGACAGACCTCGTGGCCTTGTAAAATAAACTTATCTTTTACAGATGCAAGACATGTGTATTTAAAGGAGTGAAATTTTTTATCTGAAGGGTGCATTGAGGACCTGTTGCAGTTGAACTATAAAAACTGCCCAAAACAATCACAAAATGGCTTCCATTCCATTATAGTGACTACATTCTCTTTTACAATAAAGGAATGGCAGTTTTCTCTTATCTAAACAGAAACTGGAGAGCAGAGATGAGAGAAATGGATGAGCTCCAATTTGCAAACAGTTTTAAGAAGCCAACAATAAAACTGTTTTTGTTGGCATTTTCACAAAATTGTGAAATGTGAAACTCATTTCAAAAAGTTTTTGTGAGGTTTCTAACTTTTTTTGGGTGAATGAAATGAGAAATATTGCTTTCTAAAGCCTAGTTAACCCTTTTATGTTTACCTGTATTCTTTTCTTCAACTGCTTAAAGCAAATAGTACACCGGTAAAATCAATTCTATTTATGCCTGTCATTCACAACACCGCAAATAAATGGGGAACGCTTTTTAAATATGTCACATGCTGCATGTCTTCCACATGAAGTCACCATAAAATGTGTTTTCTTCACAGGAAATCTCAGCACAGAGAAGGTCATGTTGTAACCTTGCAAGTGCCTTATCCTAGTTACGGACATGCTCACTTCCAGTAATTTATTTAAATATTTAAATATCTTTATTTAAATACTCAATCACAGGTAGACACATGTCAAATTAAAACACTTCCAAAGGAAATACTCATTTTTCTTCTTGTGTGAATGGAACGAACTTCACTAGAAGTTAAAAAGGCAATGTGTTCCACAAATGTTTTTATGAAGCGAAACACTGAGTTTAACCGCAAATTCAAGTTTGCCAAAATCATTTTGCTCATTACTCGTAGAGAGTCTGTTTCTTCCATGATGTCAATATATTTTAAAATTCCACCTTTCATTCCTGATTACCAGCTGATGTAATAAAAATATTGTACTTAAGATATTTGCAAAGCATTCATGAAGGTGTAACTTCAAAATTAAATATTTATGATTCAAGAACATTCTCACTAAAATGCAATTTACTCTTCAGAGAAAACGAAAAAACTCTTAAAGTCACTAATTATTAGATTATGTTGTCATACATAGATTACTTTTTGTGACTGACTAATATTCCAGATCCTTACACTTTAACTTGAAATAGTACCACATTCAGGAGCTTCCTGGCTTCATATTCCTTGCCTTGTCACTGTCTGTGTGAAGTTTGAATTTTCTTGCCATATCTATGTGGGCTTTTTTCCAGGTAGCACAGTTTCCTGTCTAAATACCTAAAGCTGTTATGTTAACAGATGACATTAATTTTTTTCCAGTGTGAGTTTAAGTGTAGATGTGTGTGAGTGAGCCCTACAGTGGACTAGCAGCTTGTCTGGTTGGCAGGTTAGGCTCTGGCTCACTGTAACTGTGAACTACAATAATCAGGTTTGACAATCACTTACTTTTTAACTTGTGAATATCATATATTATATACTTTTCATAATTGTATGCCAAATGCTGATGGGTTTACTTTGTACTTTTTGATAGTCTGTAATTATTCTTGTATTCTATATACTATCCTTAGGGTTGCATTTGACCTGTAATTTTACACCGGGTAAACAATCTTAGCAGATAATCTAGACACTGAAAACAAATCGTGAAGAGTCTGTTACTCTTTGTGGTGAGTGCTCTCCTA
This sequence comes from Erpetoichthys calabaricus, assembly GCF_900747795.2. Taxonomy (NCBI): domain Eukaryota; kingdom Metazoa; phylum Chordata; class Cladistia; order Polypteriformes; family Polypteridae; genus Erpetoichthys; species Erpetoichthys calabaricus. Next base: position 104,783,152 of record NC_041397.2, on the reverse strand, counting down.
GATGATGTATAAATGAACAAATCTTCAACTGTAAAAGTTCACTCTGCTGTCATGGCTCATTAGCATTCGGCAACATATATCGGTTTTTGATAAATTGTGGAACTAAAATAAATTTGTTGGCTTTGAGTTTTGTATTCATCTCAGGTCAGTCATTCTGTGCTGTGCTTATCTATTCTGCCCTCAAAATTTATTAAACCTTTTGTTTTAGAAATTCTGACCTTGATTTAGGATAAAATAAATTTCAAAACTGCTTTGAGGAATGTTCAGTACCGTTTCTCATATTAATTGCACCGCCATAAAGTACTTTTTTCAAATAGCAAAAAAATAATTCTAATAATCAATGCTGTTTTCTTTGAACATCAACTCATTACTTCTGCCTCGTTCTGCTGTGACCGCCTGGGCTTTGCCAATCAATTCAACCCCTGTAGCTTTGGTTAAATTTGTTTTTCAGGTACAGTAGGCCTTGGCTGTCAGCAGGGTGTATGCTCCGGAAAGAAGAGGGTAAGAAAGGTATGCAGAGACAGATATAGAGCAATTCGGTGTTACAAATATTTTATTCTTGAATTCTCCTCTGTGGTATTAGTATAATATTCCTTATTGCTTAGTTGTATTGTCAAGTTTCTCTGGAAGCTAAGAAATTTTTATTGCTTTGTTTCTCCTACAACTAAATGTGCTGCCAGGAATGAGAAGTTTATCAAATGTAATGAATCATTTCTTGAGGCCTGATGCTTTCAGAGTGGCTTAAGAGTCTTTCCATTGCCACTGCATCAAAAAAGGGTGATTTATCAACTTCAATAGTGCTTCTCCCATCCAGCAAGGGTCAGAGAAAGATCACAGATAAATAAACACAAATGCAACTTTCCTGTGTGTTTCAATTTTAGATTTTTCTTACTTGTGGAAGAGCTACAGTTTCTGTTAAAGATAAAAACAAGTTACATGGCACCATTATTATTTTTTACCATTCAATTGAATGGTTAAGTATGTATGTGTAAATAACAAGAAGGGGCAAACATGCTCAGGAATTTGGTGATGTCACTTAAAAAAATGAATTCTCCAAGAAGATAAAGAAACAAATCAATGTATATCCATGTAGTTATGAGAAGATTTTAACTACAATATATCAGCTGGATACAGAACAGCTTGAGGAAAATAAACCAGCTCACTTTAACAAAATAAAGTAGTGCCATTTTGATACACATTATTCTAAATATTCAGCTTCAAAATGAATTGGGTTATTACTAGTTTTTGTTCACATAGATTTTTACGTGTGTTCTGTATAATCAAAAAATGTGCTCCCATTTTTTCCTGCACTTTTGATGATGATCTAAATAAATTACATCTCTTGTAGGTTGTCACAAACTTGAATCAGAGACATAGAAAGTTTTGGGGCAGCCACCCGTGTAATTGGTATCCTGGCTGCAAAGTCGTAAAATTATATACAGCACTGATGTTCACAAAACCGAGTCCAAAACATAACTGAGGGAACAGGGAAAAGGTGGAGGCTTTTAAAGGGGAAAACAGGAAGTGAGATCAAAGGGGTCGGGCTCATGAAGGTCTTCAGCAATAGGTTCGAGCCCAGACATGACATCACAGGGGCCGGAGTCAGAAAGGTCTTCTTTCATAGGCTCGGACCCGGAAGTGACGTCAAGAGGGCCAAGTGGAATCTCCCGCGAATGGTCTGCAGGAAAGGGAGAAAAAGAGTCAGTGCACTCTGCCACGTTCTGGTCTGATTTGGAATTGCCCTTACTCAAGCCCTTTAGCTGCCTCCCATGCGCACGTGTGTGACGAGGTTCTTAACTGAGAATGGGATCTTTCTTTGCACAGAAATACAGAACTGTGCCTATTGTTGGCGTAAAATGGAGAATATAAAGATGACTTCAAAAGAGAGTTCCCTAAAAGATCTTCTCCATATCTGCTTTTACAGTAGGCTTCACAGATAGAAAATCTACAATTTGGAAACATTTGTTCTTACTACTGTTGTTTGAAATTTAGTGTTAAAAATCACAAACAGAAAAAATAGTTCAGATTTGAAGATGGGAGCAAACCTGTAGTGGAATGTAAAAGAGCTGAAAGCTTCAAAAGCATGCTGACCTATTATGCTTCTTGTTATCAAAGGTGAAAGGATAAGGAGAGTACTTGATTAAGAGAGAGAGCCTGTATATCTGAGGTTCAAACAATTCTCACATCTGTATGCTTCCCATGCATAATACTGCTTCTGTGAGTGAGGTAGTAATGAGCTGGGCTACTATTTTTCTGCTCCTATCTAGATGTTAATAAAATATCAGCACTCACTAGAGATTTACAAGCACATTTTAAATAACTATAAGAAAATCAAGTAGGACTTGTTCGTGTTACCTGTCACCCTCAATTAATCCAAGCAACTTTATATACTGTATGCATTTTATATATATATATATAATGTATGTATGTATGTATGTATGTATGTATGTATGTATGTATGTATGTATGTATGTGTGTGTGTAATTGTGTGTATATAGTTTGTAGATAATTGCTAATCAGTAAGCCATTGTTGTTGATGTTTTAAATTATTATGCGGAAAAATGAGATTTTCTCCTATATTTACATTTTTATCACATAGATTTACCTTGCATTATGCACATATAAAATTATTTAAGCCTGGACTATGAATATGAGATTCTGCATGAGCTGTACAGGGGCCTTTTGAAATATAAACATCCAAAAACAAATTATAAAAAGCTATATTCTGGGTCAAAGCCAGATTCAAAATGTTTCACCCAAGAGGCTGGAATAGTCTGGTTATAGACATAATGGAGTATAATAGTAATACAGCAGTTCAACCATATTGTACAGGTGCATTTATTGTTTAAAAAGTCAGGCAACTGCTTAACCCTTGAGTGCTGCCTGCCCAGCTTTTTCCACTGCTAGATTTTTCACTGTAGTCCTTTTCATGCATTACTAAGAAGTTGATTTTAGTAAGCTCTTTAGCTGCTAAGACATTCCATACATCTTTCACGAAAAGCAATAGCAATGTTTAGCACATGCCTGGAGAAACTTATTTTATTAGCTTATCCTTTCTGTATGCAATGGTGAAACTGGACTCCCAGTCCTTGACTAACTACTTATGATCTATTCTCCAGCACACAGTCTCTCCTTTAGAATCCCAGACTTACCTTAATCTGCCTCTGGCACATCTACTCCATTAACTCTATCCATTCCCTAGGCCTCCTCACATGGACACTTATTGCTATCTCCCCACTGCCCAACGCCAGAGCACCTCTTTAAAGGATAAGTTTAGTATTTTTCAAGTTGAAGTTGTTTCTTCACTATCATGGCATATATTACTTTGCTACATGAAATTGCATTCTAAAGTGAAGTTTATTTTATACTTTTTAAAAAATAACTGGACTTCTCTTGTGTTTTATAAAAGAGGTGAAGGGTACTGGTGTCCTATTATACAGAAAAGTCTTAAAACGTACCAAATATTGTCCAATGTTATCAGGTATTCATCCACATCTAGAAATGCCTCACATATTGCAACCCAGTGTATCCATGCTTTTTTGCTTTAATTTACCAAAAAAAATATGTCAATGCAATAAACAAAATTTACTTGACAATATTTCTTAAATTCAGCTAAATGATCTTAAATACCAATACAATAAGGAAAACAAGTTTTAATAGCCTGATATAAAAACATTACACTTCCTTTGATTTAATTTCTTAAACTGTAGCATTTCAGTAGTACAATAATGTTACACAGAAATATATCAGTTTTCCAGAATAAATATAGTACTGTTAAAACAATACAGAACAAAATGTGAGACTATCATCAAGGTCTGAATATAACAGGTAATGGTGTCCTTCATTTAAAAGACAAAGTAGCCAGCAGATTAACTTATTAAAAATAGAACTAATTATAAACTTGCACCAATGATCTAAAACACTCAAAGGTGTTAATAGGAGCATAAAACAAGCATGTATTCATCTTCCTTGCAGTATATTATATACAAACATAAATCACATATTATCTACTGGAGTTTTATCCAGGTATACATTTCTCATGTGTTTAGAACGACATCTTTTAAACCTCAGCTTAATTAAATCGGCGGAAGAAATTGCACTGTCTTGCTGTTTCAATCTAATTATAGTTTGGCACATATGTGTTGAGGGCATTCCTAAGACAATAGTGCGGCTTGGCATTAGTTACAGAACTATATATGCATGTTTTATTGACTTTCATATGAGAAAAACTTGACTCATACATTGTAAGGGGAACCCAACATTGTCAAAACTACCTGTGTTAGTTTTGTCATATTTGGGTATTGATATTGATTAAACTGAGTAGACCAAAAATCCAGTTCACCCTCAGATTGCAAGTACTAATTTAATGCAAAGAAAAACTGCACATCAGCTAAATCCATTTGTAATGAACTCTCGTCAGTAAATGGCAGTACTTCCTTGGCTTTGACGCAGAACTCTGGAGAAAGGATCACAGACAAACAGAAGCATCTCAATGGGAATACAGAAACCTTGAAATCTCTCGGCAAAGTTCTTGGTCAGTTTGTTAAGAAAGTCTGTCATTATAGATGCATTGTGTGCTCTTGTTGATGTGCTCAGAATATTCTGAGATGTAGGAAGTGATACAACTTTGTTGCCATTATGACCGGCTTTGTCTTGAATGCACACATGTGCTCTGCCAACTCACTAACATACTTCTCCCAACCCTGTAATTTGAAATTCAGTAATTTCAATTGTTTGAAAATGTCACACAGAAACCAGACAACTGGTTGTTCATCCAGCATGTGCTACCATTTATGTTTACACTTCCCCTAGAAATGCACAATTTCCTTGCAGGGTTCACAGAGATGATTCAGGACCTTTCCTTTCCTAAGGTATCTAATGTAATTATGTACGAGAAAGTGGGTATATTCTGCTTACATGTCAGCCAGCAGCTGGCCAAATTGGCAATGCTGCAGACTGGAATTTGAGCGAATGAAACTTACAGTACTGCTAACAGTGTCCATGATATACTCAGCTACCAGAATTTGCACTGTAATGCCCCTAGCTGGGGCACTGTTGGTATTCAAGAGGTCAAAATTTTGCAGATTTTAAAAAAATCTTTTAAAAAATCACCTCATCCATAATATATCCTTCCAATGGTATAAGTGCAAGAAGTTCCACCAAGAAGTGCACATAGATGCATAGCTGCACACCTGGAAGTGCACATACATACATAGCTGCTCAACATCACTATGATCTGTTGGCATGTCAACATGTCAACAGCAGTTGACATTACCTCAGCTTTTCAAAGAGTCTCCACAAGCTTTTCTCAAACTTTACTGGCAATAAGTCCTGCTTTACAAAAGGTAATTGTGTCAGAAACAGTCACCTTTCTAATGAAGGAAGCCACACTTTCCCAAACGAATTTTCACCAATCACATCATCTACAATTGCTGGCATGTAGTTTTTATCCGCTCCGAGTCTGTACAAGACCTCTTGTGCCTGGCCAGAATCTAAGCTACATGTAGTGCAGCAACTGTGGGTCACTCTTTTTCCATATAAACAACAATCAAAGGACTTAAAAAATGTTAACAGTGACTGCACCTTCATTCTCCTGACCTCTGATCTCTCTGGAAAACTGACTGAAAATGAACCATGTTGTGATGTATAGTGCCTCTTCACTTTCATTACAGCCACACTTTCATTATACAATAAACACACTGTTTTAATACTTGCCATGCTTGGTATAGTGAATACATTTTGTGTCCGTCCATCTATTTGGAACCGATGGTTTTCGCAATCAGTCTGTCATTTTTTGATTTTGGAGAGGGACATCTTCAAATAGCAATCTTTTGATAGCTCACAAAACTGCTAGCACAAATTTTAATGGTAAGATTCAGTGGCTGGCAATCAAAAATGTACATTCTATGGCATTCAGTAGAGGGCATTGTCATTTTGCAGCAAATTGTGAATGATTCAAATCCAAATTGAATTTTTAGTTCATTCTAAGACCAAAGGAAGTCTGTATCGAACATACACGCATTGCCATCACACAATCTATGTTTGCTTATTTGCTTGTACAGTAGACTTTAGACTTGTTATGTGGTAGGCATATGCAGAACGTTGAAGAAATTAAACAGACTGCAAGTTGAACATGCCTGTCCTATGCTGTGGTGTCCTGGGCCATTAACATCACTTCAAGAAATGCCAAGAGAATCAACAAGCTAATTTAAAAGGCAGGCTCAGTTATGGGATGAAGACAAAAAAACAATGATCATTGTGAATGATATTGCACGTTCCCTCAGTGACACACTACTTTTAGCCAACAAATTATTGAACAGAAATGTGTTAAAAATGAACTACTTCAGCTGTGTTACTGTTGAGTGTGTTACTGGGGCTCCTTCATACCTATAATGCCTTACTGTCGCTGTTCTCTTATCATTAGTCAAGTCAAAACTTTTCACCTTTTTTGTAATTCATGTATGTCTTTGGGGGAATTTGGTGATATTATTTGTTGTAATAGTTCTATATTTTTGAGCTTCTGTAAAAGATAAATTTCCCTCCTTTGGAAAAATAAAGTACTCACTAGCTATCAATCTATATGTTAAAAGGATATATTTGGTACTTTTTAAGTCAAAGTTATTTCTTCACCAAGCATGGTATTTATGCTTTTGCCGTACAGAATTGTGTTCAAAAGGTAATCTGTTTCTATAAATTTAAAAAATATCTTGCCTGCATTGGTGCTTTACAATTGAGGGTATATGAAACAGAGGGAAAAGCATTAAAAGGTACCAAATATGTCAATTTTCAAGTCAAGACAGTTGTCAAGTATTGATCCGCACCTTCCATTTTCCTGACACATGTTTGTGACAACAAAAGGTATCTGTAAATACTCATTTTATCTTTTTCTCATGGTAAGAATATGTTTTCTAGTCACATATGTAAATTCTATAAACATGTAAGTAAATTAAAACAAAAATAATCATGTGCCTTGAAAAGTTCACTGTAATTTGGTCTTTTGAGAGGAAACAACCCTCCTGGTTTTTGTGGCCAAATAGCTGTTGCCCTACCAGACTAAGTGCTGAGTTATCATACACGATTTGTCTTCTTTTAAACTGGCTGAATCTCATAATATTGGTGTTTTTTGAATAAAATATGTGTATGATAACATAAGAAGCAGATCAATACTCTACAACTGTCTTGACTTGAAAAATTGACGCATTTGGTAAGCTTTTATTTTTTCATCCATGCCCCATAGACTATAATGTAATGCACTAGTCTAGAAAATACGTTTTTTAAATTTATAGAAAGCACATAACATCAGAATACAATTTTATCTGGTAAATGAACAGTATATATACCATTTTTTTTGAAGAAACAGCTTTAAGTTGAAAAATACCAAACTTACTCTTTAAACGTGAAAGTGATCCATCTCGCAGCTTATAATGATTTTGGAATTGTATCCTATATTCAGTAAATTGCTTTTTCCTAGCTCAGTTTAAATAGTTTTTTAAATAGTTTTGTTTTTCATTTATATATACATATTAATCTACATGTATGTTTAAACTGCTATTGAAAGCATAAAGCACAGTGAAATACTGATAATATTTGAAACAAAGGTAATACTGTTGCTGCATTAAATTAACCTCTATCTACAAATCGGTGGCAGAATTGGCTCTCCAGCCACCATAAAAAACCTCATACTGTTCCACTCCATACGAATTATGTGGTGCTGAGGTGTCACCCGTTGAATGGCTGCACTTGAGCCCTAATCTGGGATCCTGAGTTGGTTTGTCATGTTGTGGGTGCAGCAATGCGCTATATCAGCGCCTGCTCCTAACCTCTCTCCCTCTACAAATGATCACTCCATCCAATAGTGAAACTGCATGTAAAGTTTCCCAAATTGAACATAACGTAGTGCAAGCCCTCATATACCAGGCTGGCAACAGGACCAACTAGAACCATCTCCAAAATGGCTTCACAGCACCAGAAACTTTAAACCCTTAGTTGAATAATAGGTTGCAGAATTTTTAAGCTCCAGGTTTTGCAAGGGCAGAAAAGTCATTAGCTGAGACAAGTGAAAAGAAAAGGAAAACCTAGGCAGTATCTACATAAAGGACCACACTGAGGAACGGTAAGGCACTGTATATACCAGTATTGGTGAACGTGCAATGGCTTCCCCAGAAAGAAATATCCCAGTAACACCTTAGTGAAAAAGAGGTTACAGCAAACAGGTATGCAGGTTACCATGATTCACACAGAACAACATGTGGCAAGAGATTCTTTGTGTCCAGTATATATGGAAGAAAGTTAAGACTATTTGCTCTTTAGACAAAAGGGAGCTCAGAGTGAAACGATTCCAGAGCTGCCAGACAGCAATATAACTTTTTGTTTTTGAAGGGATATCCCTAGCCCTGATATGATTCCACAAATGGTTCCAACTTGGTTTTAGTACTGGCTTAACTGGATGGAGTACTATTGCATTTATGGTGACAGCTAGGGAGAAAGTAATTGGTGGGCAATGGGAGTGTTGTAAATGTGGCTTGTTTTTTTTTTTTTATTTAGAAGGTTGAAAACTAGCCTAGAACTCCACCACACCTTCAGGGACACATGACTGGTGCTAAACAGGCTCAGAGGAACTGTGGGGATTAAGCTGAGTTGTTTTTTTTTTTTTTGCTTTATTCTATAATCATGCCTCACTTATTATTTGGTTTAATAAGACCACTGTATTTGATGTATTGTCAAGTCATTCTGGGTCAACAATACATCACAGGACATTTCAGGAGAAGATGAAAATTTAAGAATAGATATCTGTAGGGGCCAATGACCCAATATTAAGGATTAGAGAGTCTTTACTAGACATAAGCAGAGCAATTTTGTTTGGCCACCCCATCATGTCAAAGATGATCTATGAAGTTTTTCAAGTTTAGCATTTTTTTAAAGTTCTGCGTAACTGCCACCAGGAATGGGTAATTCATGAATGCACTATATAAATAGCTGAAGTTATCTATTAACCTGCAAAATTTCTTCAGCACCCTTGAGCAATTTTCTACATCCAAAGCTACTTTATTATACCCCTTTCTATAGATGGTGACATTCCTAAACTGAATCTTTAATGAGCATAGCTTAAAGCCTTTTAGTCACCAGGAATGCATCCTGAAGATAACATTTACATCATGAATTTTACTTACAAAGTTATACAGCCTAATGCTTGCTACATATGAAAAATAAATTACATTTAAAAAGGTAAATGTGCTTCAATAATTCTCAGTCTTTTTCTTACCATAATAGAATTTCAAAACTCTCAAGACAAATGTGGTAAAATTATAAACGGCACAAGGAGTTTTCTGAATCTCATAGTATTTTCATTCTTTTTCAGGTATAAAAATAGATCAGCAGCATAATACTGCCACTGACTTTCTGTAAAACACATTTTACTCTAGTTATACATGTAAGAAACAAACATTGGATCAGGAACTGAAGTAGTTCATTGAATTTTATATTCTATGATATATTTAATTTTTATATGCCCTCCCTATTTGACTGGTGACCTTGTCACTGCTATAGCCTATTGCATTTTATTTGAAATTCAAAACGTTGGCAAGTAGAAAAATAAAGAGTACTTTTCATTATTCTATGAGAAAGAGATTTTATCTATTAAAATTAATATTGTCCTCATTATTAAGTGGTTTGATTTATCATTTTTAGCCACTGGCAAAATCCTAATTACATTCATATTACAGTGGGTCATGAAGATAATTGTCTTCAATTTATGCACCAGCTACACATTTTTCCAGCAGCTTTAATTTTACAAAGCTGGTGGTCAGGACAAAAACTATAAAATTATCTAATACAATTAGTGTTCTATTTAGCTGGTAATGAAAAGACTGAAAACTTAATTTACAGAACATGAAAACACGTTACAGTAAAAATATCAACTTCTCTGTCAACAATATCTTATCCTTGTAATTTAAATAAATTACACCACATTTTGCCATGTAGCTGAGTGAAATTAATTTAAAATGAAAACACATCCCCAAAGACTATTTACAAGCATTTGTGTGCTTAAACTGTAGAAAGAAAACATGAAATAAAGTATCAACTGTTTAAATAAGTAAGGATGTTGACTGAATATAACATATTTAAAGTATCCAATGAAAGATGCTATACATAAAAATGAAACATGATTAATGCCTATATTTGTTCATACCGCTGTTTATTCTGTGGAAAAGAATGAAAAGAAGATATAATCAGTCTTTTCAAATCACAACAGCTCATGTAAACATTGAGGATAGAAAAAAAAGAGTTATTTTGCATTTTTCTCATTTTATTATAATACCACATTGAATTAATTGGATTTGATTGGTTTGACTTTGATCAACAGAAAAAAAAACTCTCTAATGTCAGAGTGAAAAAAGATTTCTACAAAGTTTTTTTTAATTAATTACAAATATAAAAAAGAAAAATAATTAAATGCAAAAGTATTTTATAGATGGACCTTGAGTTTTAGGCACAGGTTTCTATCAGCGTTGCACATTTGGAATCTGCAAATGATCCCCATTCTTCTTTGCAAAAACTGCTCAATGCTTTCCACATAAACACTGAGATTTATAGAATTAAACTTGAATATGTTTATGGTAACTCTCACCCATATGTACGCAACATTTTGGAAAAACTTTGAAATGATTACATCCTTAATCAAGTAGGGAAATGTAGCTTAACCAGCTAAATAACGGCTCGCATGCATAATAGTTCATATCACCAAGCCATTATTATAATTTGCATCAATGTGACAAACAAAAGTGACGAATATGATGTAAAAACTGTATTTCAGTCCTTTTTTAAGAGGGCCAGTGCTGCATATTGGCACCAAAGACCTTTTTTGATTATTTGTCAGCTTCCTGTTGTCACTTCTTAGAGAACTGGCCGATAGCTCACGAGTATCTCAGCCAAGCTTCACTCTGTCTTGCCCATTGTGTTATAAGCCTTTAACCGACTGACAAGGCCATATATCCAGTATTCGTATGGTGTGGGTACACATAAATAAAATATAACATATTTTTGTCAACATAAAAGGCCAATTTGCAGCAGTGTCCGGTTCTCCTAACATAGTCAGTTCACTTTACTGCACTCATATTATAATAAGATCACCTAGCAAAAATAAAGCTGCTTTTGCTACCTGTGAACAGTTCTTCTTCTTCTTTCTTTTCAACTTTCCCACTTCTATGCGGGATTTATGTGCATAATTAACCTTCTCCAAAAAAGTCGGTCCGGAACCTCCTCACCACTCAAGCCCTTTTCCTTCAGATCTCCTGTTACTTTATCCATCCACCTATGCTTTGTGATACCTCACTTTATCTTCCCCTGTACTTCCATTTCCACCACTCTTTTGCCCACATATTCATTGTCTCTCCTCATCACATGTCCATCAACCTACAGTACTTTCTTAGATATCTCCACCACTTTTCTTGAACCTCTGATTGTTTCATTACTTATTCTGTCCTTTGTTTTAATTCCACACATCCATCTTAACATTCTCATTTTTGCAACATCTTACTTCTTCTTCCTGTGCTCCCTTTAGAACTTATGTCTCAGCTCAATACATCATTTTTATCCTTGATCTGTAACCTTCATCCTTCATGTTAATTATTCGATCATACAATTCTCCTGATACATTCTTTCAATTGTTCCATCCACTCTGCACTCTATGGATTATCTCTGCATCTAGTTTTCCATCTCAGACGACTGACATCTGATCCTATATATTTACATTTATCCACTCTTTTCAATGATCTCCCTGCAGGCTAATTCTGTATCCTGATCATTGTTAAACCTCATATATTCTGTCCTCTTCTTCTTTATTTTCAATCCTCTACCTTCCAAAGCCCTTCTCCATTCTGTCAACTTCCTCTCCACTTCATCTTTTCTGGTGCTACACAGCACAATGTCATCCGGAAAAAGCATTATCCGGGGGGATTGGTCTTTTATTCCATGACTCAACACATCCATAACCAGATCAAAGAGGTAAGGACTTAAAGAAAATCCCTGGTGCAGACCTATTCTAACTGGGATGTTGTCTGTTACACTGCTTCTAACCCAAGTCCTCACTCCCTCCTACATATCCTGGGCAATCCTCACATACTTCTCTGGTACTCATGCACTTCCAGACCTCTTGACATAGTTCTCTATCATAAACCCTCTCCAAATCAATAAACACCATGTTCAAACCTTTCTGTTTTTCTTGATGCTTCTCTATGAACCACCTCAGTACAAAGACTGCATCAGTTGTTTCTCTCTCTTGCAAAAAACTAAACTGCTCCTATCCTATTGTGGTCTCTCCTCTAAGCCTTCTCGCTATAACCCCTTTGCAAAAATATGAGTGACATCAGCTTTAAAACTCTATAGTTTCCACAATCTTGAATATCACCCTTCTCCTTACTGTTACATTCCATTAATGCACATGTCATTGTGATGCCAACATGAATGGCCTGGTTCATCCTGTCGTTTATTTATTTTGAGGCAGAGTAGCTTTGGCAGATGTGATTGTACTGAATGTGGTGGCTGGATTATTGATAAGGAAACTGGCTGAACCCTCAGTTTTTCATATGGCCTGTACTACTCATTGCAATACCTGCTACCTGCTCAGATGCTGAGGCCTTACACCATTCCTGGACCCCCAAAATGCAGAGGAGTGGTGCTATGATGCTGCTCATGATCTTGCATTCTCAATTACATAACACAGCTAGATACCCTTGAAGGCAGGTGGCTACATCTCAATTAATTGGCTGTTCTACAAGTCAATAAGCATCTACAGCATTGTGATTGCATATGTATGAGGTTGATTAGCATGCACCATATATGGAAGTTACAGGGCAGCATTTGAGAAATGTTCACGCATGCATGTTTATAAGGTCACTGTAATTTATAAAGGGTGAATTGAGTAGAAATGTGCTTACCCCAGGTTTTATTTTATTTTTTGGTGTACACGTTTTCCTGGTGTTTTACTGTGTGCATATTTTCACTCTTGAATCCACGCAAACATTTATAAATGAGACCCTAGGACATTAGCATTGTTATATTTATTCCACTCTAGTGTAATTGTGGCTTTATATTTCTGGCATTGTCTTGCTGGAAAACAAATCTTCTGCCAAGGTGCTGGTTTCTTGCAGAATACAACAGATTTTCCTTCAGGATTTCCCTGTATTTTGCGTTCATTCTACCCTCTACCCTTACAAACCTTCTAGGGCCTGCTTCAGAGAAGCATCCCCAGTCCATGATGCTGCCAGTACCATGCTTTACAGTAGGGATTGTGCATTTTTCATAATGTGCATTAATTGGCTTACACTAAACATAGCATTTAGTCGGCTGGTCTAAAAGCTCAATTTTGGTCTAATCAGACCACAGAAACGTCTCTCCAATAATTTCAGAGTAATTCTTGTGCTTTCTAACAAACTTTGACCAAGATGTTGTGTACATTTTTTTAACAATCTCAGACACTGTAAATTGTAATTCCTCCAGAGCTGTCATAAGTCTCTTGGTGGCATCCATCACTAGACCTCTTCTTGCATGATTCCTCAGTTTTTTGTGGATAGTCTGCTCTAAGCAGATTTACAGCTGTGCAAAACTAATTATAGTGGGCTTTGTGACATTGTGCAATTTAAAATAAATAAAGGAGTGCTCAGGTTACAATAGGGTGCAAGTGGTTGATGACACCTGGAGGTTGATATGGTGATTGGGTGCTCGTGCATTAATTTGCAGAGAAGGCTGATTGCCTCATTAGCGTTCTGGAGGCTGTAATCAGTGGCAGCGCACCTGCATCTCTTGAAGATGTATAAGTATCTTGAGCACACACGTGCGACTAGCAGCAAGCTAAGTGGACCAAGTGGAGGTAATTACCCGCCAGGCCAGGGGTGGCAGGGTGCTCTAAACCTACTTCTGTTATCTCTGCAGGCCAAATACGGGAACACCTTCCCCTATTCAACATCCGGTGCCCAGACAGACGTCACTTCCAGTTCTGGTGCCAGACTGATATCACTTCTGGTTCCGGTGCCTAGATGACATCACTTCAGGTTTACGGCATATAAAACCACCATCTTCCAAAACCTCATGAGTTCAGTCCTGGAACTCAACCTGACAACAGCAACTTGCTTTCTTTAAACCTTTTGCGGCCAGGGACAATATATGGGTGGCTGCCCCAAACCTTTCCAGTGTGTTGAGACTTATTCTTTTACTGTGGCGTAGCCGGCAGGATGGCCTCCTTGTGGAACCGGAAGTCAAACCAACCCAAAGTCTCAACACACCCTCGTCCTAACCAACTAAAGACCTATCAGTTAGGAGAGTACTGTTCTCGTGTTGCCGAGCTGGAGTTGGGAGGAGTAGGATAGAGCTTGCTGGGAGGTGTGGAGGAGACATTGTGTTTATTATTATTATTATTGTATATTCTCTTGCCTGTTTATTGTGACTGGGGTGCTTTGGAGGCACTGCTCAAAAGAAAAATTATTCTATGAGAATTGCTTATTACTTATTGCTTTTACCTTGTGTCCTAAGTGTCTGTCGGTTGGGGTTAAACGGGCAACAGCGACCCTAGCATTTTACAGCAGATAGCAGGAAAAAAAATGGAAGGATATAAAGGCAACCAAAAGTAAAAGAGATGGTAGAAACGGGAGATTAGCTGCTGCGATATAGAGTGGAGGCAGGCAGTTATGGGAAAGTGAGCCCCAAGAGAGGAGTGGCGTTCAAGAGGTGGCTGAGGGCTGCTCTTGCTGAGTAATCTGGAAGAAAGAGTAACCAACTGCTCCAGGAGGGCTCCCATGTAAGGCCAAGGAGTCGCAGTGGGAGATGAGGGAGCAAGGCTTGGTTGGCATGGAGCCTTGCGGATACCAAAAGACTGGCAGGAGTGATGCTGAGGGAGCTGTGGAGACATTGTTTGTAGAAAGAAGCACCGATGCAACAAATTGTTTTTAATGAAGAATTCTGCCGGTGGGATTTTAACCTTGATTTTATTGGATTATTTGTTATTTTTTCTAATTATAGATTGATTTTAACCTCCACATGTTCACCTGTTTTAATAATGGATTATTTATTTATTGACTGTGCTACACTATTTTGCACAGTGTGGTTTTGAACCCCTGTTTTGCAATAAAATTTTGAAAATCAAAACATTTTTGTACATTTGCACCTACCTCTTGACTGTGCATGTCCTCATTTGCCAGGCTCATCCTGATCATGACTATTAACACATCCAGATTCAAGTGTTGCCAGGGGCCGTGGAGCTAACCTGCACCGTCACACATACTCTTTCCATTTCTCAATGATAGATTTAACTGGACTCAAAGGGATAGTCAGTGACTTGGATATTTTCTTGTCTCCATTACCTCACTTGTGTTTTTCAATAACCTTTTCACTTGTCCGGAATGTTTTTTGTCTTTGATGTGGAGGTTAGGCCATGGCACTGACTCCTTTAAAGTTGAACCTTCCAGACAAGGTGCACTTATCCTGCAATCAATAGAAACCCCCTCTCTATAGACAAGAGTTCTCCATGGAACTGAATGGAAGCCTTCTTGACCTTCAGTTACATTTTGTGCAATATTTTAAAATGTTCTGGATAAATGCAGTACCTAGTCATTAATGTTCTTGAATAACCATAATGCTGGAGTATATAGTATTAGCTTAAAATTCATGAACTTAAACTCTCCTTTATAGTGTTTAATGTTAAACTTTTCAGCATTAGCATACCATATGTAACATTTTATCAAGGAACGTGATAAACCTACTGTTCTTTAGGATTGGGCAGCATAACAGTTTAGTGAAAGAAATGTTTCTGCCTCACAGCTAGGCCACTACCTAAGTGGAGATGATACATTCTCTTTACATATGGCATCTTTCATGAAGCTGCATCTTAACTCAATACCCTATATAAAAATATTTCCTTGCCACACTTAGGTCAAGTACTATACATACAGTTGTAATATTTCACTTTTGGATGTTTAAGTATAACATTACACAATGGTAAGGCAAATGAAGAGGAAGCTGTGTAAAATCCACAAAATAAAATCTATGCATTTCATGGACAGCATGGAATTTCTTTAGCATGACTATATATTTTTAAACATGACACTGATCAACAGATCACCTTTAATAATGTTGTTCTTAAGCTTATTAATTACTATAATATATGAGCTACTTAGTATATTGTAACCTACTGTGTCAGAAACAGCAGCACATTCTATGCTGAATTTCTTCAGTACTATGTATGTACCTCTTGATGTTTATCTTTTCACCTAATTTGCAGTGTGCTTAGGATAAAAGTGTCTGATAGAATGAGAAATATTTACTTATATTTACTAAACTGTGAAATACCACATAAATTTAGGACACACATAATCACATTCTAGCCTTGGCAATATAGTGATAGTATTCAGTCTGATAATCCGCTATTGAACACTGTGAGAAGGGACAGCTCAGAATAAAAAAAGAAATTCAAAAGCAATTTTGGGGCTTATTGTGTTTATTATTGCAAATTCATTAAAAAATTCCTTGCAACCAAGAACAAGTTAAAGCAGTCAATAAAAACAAATATTTTCAACACAAAGCATTGTGGTCTTGTAAAACAGTATTACCCTGTAAAATAATTTAGTTATCCCTCAAGCAGTATAAGTACAAATAATCTTGTTGTGATCCAAAGCAATTGCAAAGAAGGAAACTCTAGCTGAAGAATCAAATTGCATGTAGGCATCGGCTTAGCTGTCCTTACAGTGAAAACAAAGTGGGAGACAGAAGGAACTGTTAATAAGCCACAACTTGCCAATTTTTCTTTGTCAGTTGCTTGGAAGTCTTGTTTCACAGTAATGAGAAAGCCTGTTTGATAACTGTCAATGAATACTCAAGGTACTGCAAAGTGTGGCAACTGGAAATCAATAAAAGAGAAACAACTGTGATTCACTTGAAATCTGTCTTGTAAAATCTGACAAAAGATACTAAAATGAGCCAAAAACTGCAATTGAAGCAAGTCTCAAAAACACCAATTATTCATTGTTCATCCGTTTTTGATGAAAAAAAAAATCAATACATTAGAAGTGAGAAATGTTCTGAATATCTGAATTCGCCTGAGCATAAGTCAGGAGAGACATGATGATTCCCTAGTAAAATTTCACCTGAGATGAATGTGTATATAAAAAAAAAAAGTTTACAAAAATAAAACACTATTTCTGCAAAATGAAATAACTAGTTGGGAACTGTTTCTGAAACTATACATACAGAATTACACATGTTGAAAAGAAAATAGTGGGAAGTGTACCTTTAATCTTGGTGACATTAAAATCAGTAAATCAATCTGTCTGTTATTCATATGTACTCAGTATAATGAAAATCTTATTCTGGGAGTCCTCCAACAATCAACAAGAATACACAACAATAAACAAAAACACTCAGGTGCAACAGAAATGAAAAAAAAACAAACAAAAGTAAGAGTGCACATGCAAATAAATAAATGATTCAGTGTAAGCTCTGCAGGTATATGGTCTCAAGATGGCTTTCCATCCTCCAGACACAAGCTAGCCTGCAGTGCTGAGGGGAGGGACAGTGAATGGATTTCATTTACAAGCCTGACTTTTAGCCTTGAGGCTCTAGCTGCTATACTCTTATAGCATCTCCCTGATGGTAGCAGTATGAACAGTTCATGTTGTGGGTGGGTTGTGTTCTTAATAATGTTAAGAGTGGACAACTTGTTGGTGAGCTTAGCTGGTATCACAGTATTAAAACCCAAGCTATAATCACTAAACAGCAATTGGGCATAGCAGTCCTTGTTCTTTAGATGTATAAGAACTGTATGTAATGTGCTAGCTGCATCCTCTGTTGACCCATTTGATCTATATACAAACTGTGAGGGGTCCATTGTTTCAGGTATGAATGTCTGAATGTGGCTAATAACGATTCTCTCAAAGAATTTTGTCACTATAGGAGTCAATGCAATGGCATGTAATCATTCAGACAGTTAGCTTTGCTGTTTTTTGATAGTGGAATAATAGTGGTTGTTTTGTAGCAGGTGGGGATTGTGGCTTGTATAAGGAGGAGTGTAAATATAGAAGGCAGAACTTCAGCAGGGATGAAGCACAAGCTTTGAGTGCGCATCCAGCGATGTTATCTGGGCTGGCTGCCTTCCGGGGGTTTATCCTCCTCAAAAATGTTCCCACATCTGCGGATAATATTGTGAACAGGGGCATTGAATCTTCACTAGCCCCCTTCTTTCAAAGCGGGCATAGAATTTATTTAACTCATCCGGACAGAAATAACAGTCAGTGGTCAATCCTCTACTTCTGCCTCTGTAGCCTGTGATGTTTCCCAATCCCTGCCATATACTCCGAGTGTCAGCATTAGTGTTGTGACCTTCCAGTGTAAGTCTGTATTTCTTTTTGGCTTCTCTAATAGTTCTGCATAGATCATATCTGGATGTTTTGTATTTTTTTATCAACTTCTATCACAGGATATACTCAATCTTTGGTTCAGAGCCACCTGCTAAATTAATGCACACATCATGTAGATGTGAGAAGAAAAAAAAAAAACAGCAAAAACTCCACAAGATTGGTGGCCAAACTGGACATCAACATACGCTCTAAGGCAGCACCACGTCATCCATAAATCATTAAATTGATAATTATTTCATATAACTTCTACCACCAACCACACTCTCACAGAGATGACAGGACAAAGAAGAGCTCAGTTAAAAGTAACATAATACAGAGTATAAAGTAACACCTTAAAATACAATGCAATATAATTAAATATACGCTAAGTCCAAAAATATTAAAATGAAACAAATACAGTGATCCCTCGCTATATCGTGCTTCGCCTTTCGCGGCTTCACTCTATCGCGGATTTTATATGTAAGCATATTTAAATATATATCGCGGATTTTTTGCTGGTTCGCGGATTTCTGAGGACAATGGGTCTTTTAATTTCTGGTACATGCTTCCTCAGTTGGTTTGCCCAGTTGATTTCATACAAGGGACGCTATTGGCAGATGGCTGAGAAGCTACTCAACTTACTTTTCTTTCTCTCTCTCTTGCGCTGACTATCTGTGATCCTGACGTAGGGGGTGTGAGCAGGGGGGCTGTTCGCACACCTAGACGATACGGACGCTCGTCTAAAAATGCTGAAAGATTATCTTCATGTTGCTACCTTCTGTGTGCAGCTTTTAAGTATGCTGCACGGTGCTTCGCATACTTAAAAGCTCAAAGGGCACGTATTGATTTTTGACTTTGTTTCTCTCTCTCTCTCTCTCTCTCTCTCTCCCCCTGCTCCTGACAGAGTGGGTGTGAGCTGCCGCCTTCAACAGCTTTGTACCGGCGGTGCTTCGCATACTTAAAAGCAGCCCTATTGATTTGTTTGCTTTACTCTCTGTTTCCTTTGAAAAGGAAGATATGTTTGCATTCTTTTAATTGTGAGACAGAACTGTCATGTCTGTCTTGTCATGGAGCACAGTTTAAACTTTTGAAAAAGAGACAAATGTTTGTTAGCAGTGTTTGAATAACGTTCCTGTCTCTCTACAACCTCCTGTGTTTCTGCGCAAATCTGTGACCCAAGCATGACAATATAAAAATAACCATATAAACATATGGTTTCTACTTCGCGGATTTTCTTATTTCGCGGGTGGCTCTGGAACGCAACCCCCGCGATGGAGGAGGGATTACTGTATAACATTTTTACACTAATAACAATATTAATACTAACTCTCCATTTTTTGATGACTTTTTACACAACAATATACAGTATAACATGTATTTGGTATTTTCAGTGCCCAGGTTAGGGAATCAGGGTGTAAGAAGCACCATTTATCACAGTCACTGTTTGTGTATAGCAGGTGAAATCCTTATGTACCCATATTGCACAAATTTAGGGACCTCACAAAAATAACTCAAGAGAAAAAATTAAAAAAAAAAAACTCACAGAAAAACTTTTGGACATATCATGTGTAAAAACACTTTTCAAATGGTGGACATTCCACCAGACACACACTGGGGTGTTTAGAAAGATCCATATGGGGTTTGGGGGAATGCTTCATAAAAACAATGCACTCCTGCCAGTTTGGTGTGCTTATGGCATTGTATTTCATCCTGATCACATCAAACCCAAGCAACATCTTGGGCCTCATGTATAATGCCATGTGTAGAATTCACACTAAAACATGGACAAAACTGAGAAAACTGAAATTTGCATATGCAAAAAAAAATTCAGATGCATAAAACTGCATAAGCAAAGTTCCACACACTGTCCCTTTATAAATTCCTATCAATGTGAATTTTGATACACATGCACACGCCTACAGCCCCACCCTGACTCCTCCCCAAATTTTGCATTTCCGAATACGCAAATGAATATAAATAGTCCCCTCTGTTTAGTGTTTTGTTAAAAGACAATGGCAAAAGCACATGGAAAAATGAAGAATTTCAGCAAATGCAAGATAGAAGCATAGAAAAACGTAATATTTGATGGCTTAAGCAGTGGCATAAGCAATAAAAGGAAATTGATGGAGTATGGTGGAGACACTTGAAAACTCAGGTTCAGAGAGTCGCAAAGTACCCAAATTAAAAAAAGAAGTCGTCAGATATCAAAGTTGACGTGAAAAGGTGAGTCGCAGTCCACTGTCTGTTTATTCTGTTTCAGACAATATTATATAAGCTGACTCCCATGCTGAAGAAATGACTGCAGGGGGTAATAATGCTGCTGTGCCCAGCACATTGTCAGATGCTCGCTGTGCACACACTTCTGCCTCAGAAACCACTGGCTGTGTGATAATGGACGCTGTTCTGGCCTCACATAATGCAATAGTGGATGCTGTAAGAGATGTGGCAAATGAACCCAGGAATATAAGGGCTGTACTGTGTAATATTCACTACAAATTAAATGAATTGATTAAAAATTAAATGCTGCATCTGATTACCTGTTTTCACATTCTGCTAATTACATTCAAACGAAGTTGTAATTCTGTCTGATTTGGCTGATCATTAGGTAAATGAGGGTCAGGTTCATCATATTGCATCTCTTTAGGTACGGGCAATCCACGATTGTGTGCCACATTATGCAGCACGCTACATGCTTGCACAAAGCAACACACTTTCTTTGGACTGTAGGGCAGCAGATTAATAGAGTGGAAATGCTTTCCATTTACATAAGCAAATTCATTCTCTGAAGGCACCTTTATAGTTTAGTGTCGGCGCCGAGCACCACAACAAATAGATTCTCTGCTTTTTACATGGCTCTTTGAGGTGACTTGCTATCGTTAAAAGGACTGCTTACCATTTGCCGCTCAAGTTGGAAAAAGCACTTGCGACTGTGCGTAGCTGCCATTTTAATCCTGCTATAGTTGATTTAATGCCAGCTCATTCTTTTGGTGATTCATCCTTAGCTGATAAAACTTGCCCAGCATTGTTGCAATAGCAATATGCACACAGTTGATTACTCCAATTACATTTGAAAAACCAGATGTTGCTGCAAACTGCGCTTTGATGTTTGCCAGTTCATCCACAGAGTAAGGAAATCTTATATATCTGGATGATAAACGGATAATACCATCCCATACAGCTGACATGGCGCAACTCAGTGATGTTTGAGAAATACCTGATCGGTCAGCAAGTTCACATTAAAAATTTCCTGTGGCTAAAAATCCGAGAGTGGGCAGAACTTGCAAAGGAGCAGGTAGAGCTGAATTCCTCAAAGTATGCCTTTGTAAAGCTGGCATCAGTTCAGCACACAGCTCTAATAGTATAGCTCTTAGAAACTGAAATTGACTTTGAAGCCAGTCATTATCATCTATAAATATGCACTCACTCCTAATTCTTCCACTTGCAATGTCTTGCACCATTATATTGTTGCAGAATGATTACAATCAAGTGAATTAAATTTGTACAACGATATGCAATTAATTTCACTGTATTTAAGAAATCCTGCATTATGGACGTGAATGTGAAAAAGAAAGGGACACCACACAGAAACAGTAGCACTGCTTTGATGCTGCATGCTGCCCGTCTGCAAAGCCGAGCAGAAAAGTGTGTACAGTAATCCCTCCTCCATCGCGGGGGTTGCGTTCCAGAGCCACCCACGAAATAAGAAAATCCGCGAAGTAGAAACCATATGTTTATATGGTTATTTTTATATTGTCATGCTTGGGTCACAGATTTGCGCAGAAACACAGGAGGTTGTAGAGAGACAGGAACGTTATTCAAACATTGCAAACAAACATTTGTCTCTTTTTCAAAAGTTTAAACTGTGCTCCATGACAAGACAGAGATGACAGTTCCATCTCACAATTAAAAGAATGCAAACATATCTTCCTCTTCAAAGGAGTGCGTGTCAGGAGCACAGAATGTCACATAGATAGAGAAAACAATCTCTAGCAAACAAATCAATAGGGCTGTTTGGCTTTTAAGTATGCGAAGCACCGCGGCACAAAGCTGTTGAAGGCGGCAGCTCACACCCCCTCCGTCAGGAGCAGGGAGAGAGAGAGAGAGAGAGAGAGAGAGATAGAGAGAGACAGAGTTTGTTTTTCAGTCAAAAATCAATACGTGCCCTTCGAGCTTTTAAGTATGCGAAGCACCGTGCAGCATGTCGTTTCAGGAAGCAGCTGCACAAAAGATAGCAACGTGAAGATAATCTTTCAGCATTTTTAGACGAGCGTCCGTATCGTCTAGGTGTGCGAACAGCCCCCCTGCTCAATCCCCCTACGTCAGGATCAGAGAAAATCAGCGCAAGAGAGACAGAGAAAAGTAAGTTGGGTAGCTTCTCAGCCATCTGCCAATAGTGTCCCTTGTATGAAATCAACTGGGCAAACCAACTGAGGAAGCATGTACCAGAAATTAAAAGACCCATTGTCCGCAGAAATCCGCGAACCAGCAAAAAATCCGCGATATATATTTAAATATGCTTACATATAAAATCCGCGATGGAGTGAAGCCGCGAAAGGCGAAGCGCGATATAGCGAGGGATCACTGTACATATGGTGTGAGGCTGGAGTGAAAATGTGCATGGCTTTACGCCAAGTTTAGTTTTTATACACCTCGAACTGTGCTTTGAAACGGATGTACGTAACATTTTTGTGTGTATGCACCATTTATGCATGAGGCCCCTGCTCATTCACAAGATGAACAAGCAAGCCTTCTATGGCAGGATGGCAAGAATCAATCATTCGATACATCATGCCATTCCTCAGTATTATAGATTCACAGAATAACCTATGCATGGCAAACTTGATTTCACCAGTCCAATAAACTTAAGTATTTTCACCATGGCAGGAAACCCTTGGAGTAAGTTGGTCTGACTATATGAAGCATGTATTAACATCTGTTATAAATGATCCCAATTTGAAGTCTAAGTACAGCAAGACAGCAGCTGTCATTTATTAAAGTACAATCCAATTTGTTAGGCACTAATACTTCTATCAATTAATTCCATATGGATGCAAACCTGATTACAGAAGCAAAAACATAATTAATTATTTAAAAAAAGGTCATTGGTATGGAACAGTTTAGTATTTAATATCTACCTTACCAACGTAGCATTATATACTGTAGATTTAGAATGAGTGATTTAATCTGACAAAAACATCTTTGCAAGGAGGAGTATCTTGAAAGAGCACAGAGAGGAGGTTTTTGCTAGGCAAGTGTTGCAGAAACCTAACATTTAACTGACTTTTACTACTGCATCAGTATTTTCATTATGAGTTATGTGTGATTATAATGAAATAATCAGATTTACTACCCAAAAGTCAAGGGATATTTTAATAATTGTGGATGCATTTTTACCCTTAATTGATATTTAATATGTGGTGAAAATTTGGGGTCATGTGAGTATTAAATTTACAGGGACCAGGTCTGTGTAAATTTCTCTTGATGTGTTATAAATTTGCATTGATTAATTATATACATGCATCTTGCCTTTATAATGTTTCATGTAATCTTTTCTTAAATTTGTCAAATTAAACAATAATGGATATGCAATTGATATCCCTTTTCCAAAAAGCTTCATAAATAGTTTATTAGAATAATAATAAAAAAAATTATGTAAATGGCTTTAGGGTTTTTACCTGATGGGTGGCGTGTTGTACACAATACTGCCGCCTGATGAATCCAATGTCATAGCTTCAAATTTCACATTGTGTTAACTGTCTGTATGGACTTTAAAATATTCTGCATAGACTCTCCTCCCACATGCTAAAGAAACGCACCTTAGGTTTTTTTGTAAATCTAAACTGCAAGTGTTCATGTTTATGTATGTAGACTATGTGATGAACTTGCATCCTGTCCTGGTTGTTGCCTTCCACCTTGCACCCAACTTTCTCTTTCTTTTTGCTTTGGTTTATGATTAAGCACTGCTGCCAGGATAAGTTCCAGCTTTCCACCACCTTGCATTAAATTAAACAGGTTCGAGAATCTATGATGTTATGTAATTTTACTTAATTAAAAAACAAAGCGATTTCCTTTATGGGAGCCATCATCTCCATCTCTTACTGTTCTCTTAGGAATGCACTAGATTTTCTTGTTTGTTTTAGACAGTTTGATTTATAGGCACCATTCTTCAATTTTGACAAAAAGAAAGCTAGCGTTTGGGAGTAAAGGACACTGCAATACTTGTAAGCTGGTGATGACATTATCAATTAGTTTATACTGCTGTGTGATAATATGGCATGAAGTGAAAATGAATCCTTAAACACTAAACTGATATGTAGTCAGAGTGCCAGCCTTGTGTTTTCAGCTCTGCATTTAAGAGCTGTATGTCTTTCTTTGTGCTTTGGTTTATGATTAACCACTAAGATGATCATCATCCTGCATTTAAACAAAAACAGACAACATGCCTATGCGAATGAAAAGAAGTAGAAAGTTCAATTTTCACATTAGTCCAAATTGTAAGCTTTTATGTTGATCATAACATATTGTTGTTGTTTATCAGTGTAAGAGCCAATCTTAGAAAGTTAAACTTTTCAGTTAAACTCATATTAATGTTTGCTTAATTTGAATAGAATACATCAAGTTCATGCACATAGTCTCAGAATCTGCGAGACTGGTAGGTGGCCACAGTTGTTTAAATTTGCCTTTGAAGGATGAAACATTTAAAATGCAGAATAACCGCCGTATTGCTGAACATTGTGCTATTGGACTCAAAAGAAAACTGAGCAAAAATTCAGGTTTCCACGAAGACTATAAAGCCTTCATGAAAGACATTATAGACAAGGGTTACGGTGTCAAGAAAGCCTAAATTACAATGAAGGCAGAGTGTGGTACATCCCACATCATGGTGTGTATCATCCAAAGAAAAATAAAATTCGAGTGGTCTTTGACTGCACTGCCACCTACCAGGGGATTTCACTTAATGAACAATTATTAAAAGGCCCTGACGTAACTAACACACTCATTGGCGTCCTTACAAGATTCAGAAAGGAGCCAGTAACCTTAATGGCAGACATTAAGTCAATATTCTACCAAGTTAAAATACCAGATAAAGACACTGATCTTTTACGTTTTTTATGGTGGCCTGAAGGCAATCTAAGTAAAGACCTTGAAGAATTCAAAATGACAGTACATCTTTTTGGTGCTACTTCTTCACCCAGTTGTGCTTCTTATGCTTTGCGTAGAACAGCCGAAGATGCCAGAGATACATTTCCTGAGGAAGTTGCTAACACCATTCTCAATAACTTCTACGTGGATGACTGTTTAAGGTCAGTGACAACAGAAGAACAAGCAATAAAGCTGGCAAAGAACCTCCAAGCTCTACGCCTCAAAGGGGGATTTCATTTGACTAAGTGGGTGAGTAACAACAGAGAAGTTTTATTGTCCATACCTAAAGAAGACAGAGCTCATGAACAAAAGGACTTAGACTTGAGCCACAGTCTCCTTCTCACAGAGCGTGCCCTGGGTGTCCAGTGGTGCACAGAAATGGACAGTTTCAAGTTTCAGATTAAGTTACAAAACAAGCCCGCTACAAGGCGTGGTATTCTGTCTGTTGTTAGCTCAGTTTATGATCCACTTGGTTTTTCTAGCACCAGCCTTACTGCCAGCAAAGCTTATTCTAAGAGACTTATGCAAAGAGAAATTTGGGTGGGAGGAAGAAGTAGAAGTCAAACACATTCAGAAATGGAAAAAATGGATGGATGATTTGCAGTTACTTACAGACTATAAAGTGAACAGATGCTTCCAACCTACTGGGTTTGGAACCATAAAGACAGCACAAATGCACCATTTTGCAGATGCTAGTGAAGATGGATATGGCACTGTCACTTACCTTGTCTTAACCAACGAAGAGGGCAAAAAGCATTGTTCATTCCTGATGGGCAAGTCAAGAGTTGCACCATTGAAAAAGGTCACGATTCCAAGATTGGAGCTGACAGCAGCCATTGTGGCAGTTAAAATGGACAAAATGCTTAAAGGTGAGCTTCTAATGCCCTTAGAAGAATCTACATTTTGGACTGACAGCACCACGGTGCTAAAATACATTTCAAATGAAAGCACACAATTCAAGACTTTTGTTGCCAACAGAATCTCCGTGATCAGAGATCATTCACAACCTTCACAGTGGAGGTATGTCACATCTGCCCTTAACCCAGCTGATCAAGCATCCAGAGGGCTAAGCATAGAAAACTTTCTCAAAAGCACCACATGGTCACAAGGTCCAAGTTTCTTATTGAAGCCCGAACGGGAGTGGCCAAAAAGACCAGATCAACCAAATGATTCACTCTTTGAAGATGATTCAGAAGTTAAAACTTGTGCCGTTAATATGACAAGAATAGAGGAAGCAATTGAGCCCATCAACAAACTAATCACCTACTTTTCAGATTGGCATCGCTTGAAGAAAGCAGTGGCTCGGTTCCTCAAGTTTAAATACATACTGCTGCACTTAAGAAATGAAAGAAAAACAGTCAGTCAGTCTAAAAGTAATCTAGAAGAACAATAATCACTCATCACAAAGCACATGAAAGGGTATAAACTGACTTTAAAACCAAGTCCAATTTCTCTAGAAGACTTAACTAAAGCCAAAACAGAGCTTATCTGCCTCAATCAACAGCAAGAATTTCCAGAAGAATTAAAGGCTTTAAAGAAAAAGACTTGTGTTAAAAAGAACAGTCAAATCTATAAACTTGACCCGATCATTCAAGATGGAATACTGAGAGTTGGTGAAACACTCAACAAAGCTGCAATGCCAGAAGAAGCTAGACACCCCGCAGTTTCTGGGTAATGGGTCGAGTCATCAAGACAATGCCAGATGCCAAAGGTGCAGTCAGAACAGTTTGTGTGCAGACCAAAAACAGCACACGTGAATAAACTGTGCCTGCTTCAAGAAACAGGCAATGTTTGAAATATGAAATTTTTAAAATGTTTGTTTGCAGTGTTATTGCTAGTGATTTGAAAACAATAGTTAATGTTAAAGTAAAGTAATTGGCTCATATTGAAGCAAAGTATAGTAATTGTCTCTGCTCCTGCATAGCCAATTAGGAGCCGGAAATGTAAGAGCCAATCTTAGAAAGTTAAAGTTTTGAGTTAAATTCATATTAATGTTTGCTTAACTTGAATAGAATATAATTTCTTTCATAGTCATAGACAATGGTATAGTCTTTTCCCCCTATAAGTTAATAAGAGATAGAACTTTCTTACTATAACTGAGAAACAGTGTGATAATAGCTTCAGTTGTGTTCAGAACAGGTCCCAGTAAGCAGGGCCTTGAAAGATCAATTTTCAACTTAGAAATGGGATAAGCATACAATTTTCTGACCATCTAGAAATGGTTTAGAAACAACGTTTTGAAATGGTTCAGGTAATATTAAGCAAATAGTAACGATTTGAGATGTAACAAGATTTAAGTTTTGAACAGAACTTTTCTTAACAAGAATTTCCCCTTTTTTTGCTATTTTAATTTTTTTTGTGTGAACTGTTTTACTTTGAATTTTACCTAAACTTTTAAAAACGAAGATATTTTGTCTGTGGAATCATTTCTACGCGTCAGGCTTTTGTTGAATCCCATTTTTTGAGTTAGAGCTGCTGAACTTTGGTAACTTTGGAAAAAACGCAGCTACAATCAGTTTAAGGCTTTCATTTCAGGAACTCAACAATCTATCCAGAATTTGTTCAACTCTTTATAATCCAATTTAGAGTCAAAGAAAGCTGAAGCCTATCCCTGCAGTATAATTGAAAATACAAATGCCAACCTTCAGTTGAATGGTAGTCCATATCAGGGCACACTCACACTCACTCATGCAGGGCTTATTTAAGGTCTGTAGTCAGACTACCTTGTGTGTCATTGTGAGAAAGTAAGAAAATTCACAAAGATGCATAGAAAGTGTTTGAACTCCACCAAGTATACTTAAGATGTAAGTCAGCAGTGCTTAGCACTTAGTGTTATTACCACATTCCCATTTACATCAGAGGAAATACAATTCAAATGGTGAACAGCTTTACCTTTTTTGGGGTGACAATCACTAATGAACTTAAGTGGGCTCTTGTCAAAATGGCTCACAAGTGCCTCTACTTAAAATAGGTACCAGAGGACAGCTCACTTTTCTCCATCTGTTCTCATCATTTTTTTCAATTGCGCAGTGGAGTCCCATCCTTACTGGAGCATTATATCCTGGTATAGCATCTACTCAGCTCATAATCATAAAGCAACACAGAAGGTGGTGAAGACAGAACAGAGTAATGCTGGCACCCAGCTACCTTCTGTTTAGGACATATACAACACTCACTGTCTTAGAAAGGCAAGACCTCAGCTATTGTCCACAGTCGCTTTTTCCTTTCCTATCTTCTGGCACTAACACAAGTAGATTAATAAATTTAGGGACAGTTTATGCCTACAGTTTATAAGGATGTTGAACAGTCAAACATAAGGAAAAAAACTGAAAAATAATAAACCGTGTAAACAGGTATATAATACCTACAAATACATATGTATGAATACAGTGTAAGAAAGAACATAGACAACTGTGAAGAGTTGGGGCACCTGTAGACAAAGCCCATATAATTCAAGTAAAATGTGAGTTATTAATGCTGTCACACACATGGTCCACTGAGGTCCTTCCTAGGTGCAAGTGGAAGTAATTACCCGCCAGGCCAGGTGGTGGTGGGATGCTCTAAATCTACTTCTGTTATCACTGCAGGCCAAATATAGGAAAACCTGCCTGATTTAACATCACTTTTGTTTCCGGCACCCAGATGGATGTCACTCCCAGTTTCGGCGCCCCAGACTATTGTCGCATCCGGTTTCAGACAGATGACATCATAGTATATAAAACCACCATCTTCCAAAACCTCATCAGTTCAGTCCTGGAACTCAACCTGACCACAACCTTTAACCTTTTACAGCCAGGAATAATACAACGTTGTGGGTGGCTGCCCCAAACATTATCAGTGTGTTGAGACTTATTCTTTTACAATGTGTTAAAAGAACAGAAAACTGCCATTGCAGACATGAGTCTCAAAATAGACTACTCAAGAAGGCAGAATTTCCGTTGATTAGGACTTCCAGGTGGAAGAGGTGGGTCCTGGCAGGTGAACACCAGAAGTGACGTCAAGGGTGGTAAACAGTGATATTTCAGTTCTGATATTAATTGTAGTTTTAGTTTTACCACAAATGCTGGCCTACACATATTTCAATGCAAGTTATGTTTCAGTCAACAAAATACACTTGCAGTTCATAATGCTGTTAAACACAGCTTGACTATCAATGATCAAACAGATTAAGTGGCCTAATGAGCGTAGTCAGCAAGATCAAATGTTTCAACCCAAGAAACCAGTCTGTGCAAGCACTTTGCTGTTAAGCTTTAAACAAGCATGCATTTCGAGACATTTGTTCATGTTGCAATGACATTCATTGCACAGATAGCCACACAGTGAAAATATTCGCTTGACGAACACCTGTGATGCAGGTGCACAGACAAGGTCCTCGGCCACTGGTGCCAGCAGACTGTATGTTGACGATTTCTGCCGCCAGTATCTGAAGCAATGATGTGCGGTGAGGTTCATGGCTGGTGAGGCACTGACTACTTCAAAGTCAGAGTTACAAATACATGAATCCAAAAGAGTAGCTCATTCACTATTCAGTTGGCAGCATGCACATTGACTACTGGTTATGATTCATATCTCATCAGCATTTCTTTACACACACATAGGTAAGGTACAAATTTGGATAAGAAAGAACATTACCTGTATAGCGGCAAGAGAGAGCAGAGACAGCACATTTGCTCTGCACCCTCCATGTGCTCTAAATTTGCCGTTGTAATTTCACAATTCGTACTCATTCAATACAAATGAAAGTATAGAGTGGTGTACAAAAAAAACGTTTTTCAATTTTGACCAAAATTGAAATATTTAGTTGTTTTTAAAAGTTTTTAATTCTGATGCTTTAATCAATTTTAATACAGACTATTCGACAAATGGATAACAAGAAAAACAAAAGAATATTTTATTTAAGGTCAAAATTTAGTTTTTAAATATTGGATTTTTTTTTTCTTAGTCTGATTCCATTTATAATAAAATTGAAAACCGTTTATGGTTATTTGTAAATGAAGTCCATGCTCCTATCCTTTTCCACAAAAATCTCTGTCACTTCCTTGTAAAAGTTCTCCTTATTTTCCTTTAGTTTTATAAGTCTTAATCTTACATTTTGGCAGTCAGTCAGAATAAAAAAATAAAAACAAATGGACTGCTGCAGTGTACTTGACTTTCTGATATCGCTAATTTATTGGTACCCAGAGCCTCTGCATAGAAGAACAGCAGCAACAAGCACCTGTTGGGCTCACATCCACCCCCTTCAGTGCACCACAGTACTGCCTGCCTCACCTTGTGCCTTTTCACTGCGGTTTTATGCCTAATCAGCAAGACTAGATATGTCACACACATTCATTAAAGATATTAGCCAGAATGTGGAAAGTCAGGGTGTATAATAAACGAGTCTTCAAACTTTACATTGGCGGCATACAGAGAGACAGCAACAGGCATTTGCCAATTGCATGCATCAATCCAGTGTGTGAGGGACAGTGCAGTCCAAGGTGAGGTGAGGCTCGTCGTTTTTCCCCAGTATTTGAACAGGAAATGTGCAAATTCAGCGATTTTCACTATAAAAATTATCACACTTATTGGAATCATACAGAAAACAAATTTATAGCACAGGCCAGTAGATAAATGTACTTTATGTTATCATTATTAGTTTATTTACTTTTCATGAAGAGCCTCACCTGCTTACCCTGACCGCACATTCCAGTATTGAAGTGCAGCCCTGGTGCCAGAGAAGTACTGGACTTCCACTAAGTACTGATCCAGCTAGTCCTGCACTGAAACTCAGAGACTCCTTTCTTCTTCTCGCATGCTACATTTGCTTTTATTATCATCCATCCATCCATCCATCCATTTTCTAACCCGCTGAATCCGAACACAGGGTCACGGGGGTCTGCTGGAGCCAATCCCAGCCAACACAGGGCACAAGGCAGGAAACAATCCTGGGCAGGGTGCCAACCCACCGCAGCTTTTATTATCATCTGCACTGTAATTGAAGCATTTCCACACGTTACTTTCTTGCTTTTTACCTGGAAGCATTTGTGCAAAGCTCGCCATCGTCAACCACACGTGCTTACTGCTTCAACCTGACGAACCAAATGTGCTCAACAAACAAGCAATGGGCCTTTACAGAAGTTGCTCCAAGTGACTACAGTAGGTCCAAGTTACAAGATCACCGCAGAGTAAACAGTGCAACGTAACTGAACGCTCAGGGTGACCTACAAACAATCCCTCTGCACGACTGAACCAGATTGAATGAAAATGCAATTGCTGTTTTTTCGTTTTTACTCAATTTTCGTTCTCATTTTAGTTTGTTCACATATCACTAATTTTTATTTAGTTTTAGTTTATCTGTTTGTCTTAATTTCAGTTCTCCTTCTTGTAAAACGAAAAACAATATTTTTAGTTCTAGTTCTCATTTTCGTTATGAAAATATTACTGGTGGTAAAGCCGTCAAAATTCCGGTGGGCACAGGGAGGAAGAGATAAGGTGCTAGTCAAAGGTGTCCTCTTCCGGCGGGAAATTACCATTATCTGAACCTTAATGTTGCCCCGATTGCATATGTGTATGACACAAGTCAAATTCAGTCAAAACAAAATTCCTCATTTAATTTTTTTTTTTTTTGCTCCTGACTAACTTCATATAGAACTAATGAACCTCACCTTTTCAAAAAAAAACCTCATTACAGCAAAGTCTGTTTTATCTGAAAAATTCATTACAATGAAGTCATTTTTCATAAAAAAGCGGCAAAACACAGGTAAATCTTCTGTACTTGGCCCAAAAATCACGAATCTGGAGCTCCGCTGAACAGCAAATAAGATTGCATGTTTATGTTACTTGGTTTACTTGACACTTGTCACACTGTAGCAGTTCTGGAGCTCAAGAAGGGTTCATTCAGACTTGAGGCATTGTTAGTGCATTTATGGATTGTATCAAATTTGACTTCAGATGTACTTAGCAGAGCCCTGGAGGTTCACTGCAACTAGACTATGTTGCTTATTTCCATGTTTCCTGAGGTATGGTTTGACTTCGCTGAACACCCTGATCAGTTTAAGGATTACATTTTGTCTCCCCTTTCAGCAACAGTGCTGACTGCTGAGCTTCCCTTGTGCTACTCAAATAGTTGTCAATGTGTTTCATAAATTCGCTAAGATTTTACCGTATGAACACCTGTACACCACAATCATTTTTTTAAAATTTTGTTGTATTTGAATGTTTCTTTGAATTTTGTGCTCGCAAATTTATGCCTCCATAGACTATTTACTAATGTGATGTTCAATTCCTCAAACTTTTCATCATGATATTTTTATGTAAAATTTTTCCAAGTTTAAAATGGATGATTAACTAAAGAACAGATGGCAACCAGAGAAAGCTGGCAATGTCACCTGAAATGTAGCGTTTTTGAAAGTTAAGGGGTGTGTACACATCAAGGTGCATCATTAATGTAATTCAAACAGCACTCAGTCTGGAAAGTCCACGTTATGGACAACAAAGGGTGCCGTTTGATAATTATAGGTGCGGAGAGACCCCTGACTTCACTGCCCATGGACCTCACAGTCTAATAATATTGATTGAATGTTATGGACACTGAAGGGTTAAGTTTGTGTAACTAAAGCAATTTAATTTACAGAAAAAATTGGAACTTCTCGCTACCATTGATGCTAGCACGAAGAAAACAGACGTTGTCACAGAGTTTGGTATTCCTCAGTCAGCTTTGTCAACTGTACGTGCTGAAAGATTGCTCTATGTTCCAATTCCATTATAACGAAATATCCGTTATAATCAATTACTCTTTCAGTCCTGAGCACTTCTTTCTAATGGAACTTTACTTGTATATATGTGTTACATGCTTTGTACACTTTTTTATTTACTGACTCACTGATTTTTGTATTGTATTATTGTCAACTGGTCTGTGAAGATATGCAAGAAAGAATTTCTTTGTAATATGTACACGTGACAATAAACCTGAGTTGAGTTTTTTTTTTTATTATTTAAAAAATCTATTCATCAGTTTTGATTCTAGACTGGCCTTGTCTCTGTAAAAACATATCCATTAAGGGAGGTTCTGTACCTAAAATGCATTTTTAGCTTTAATTGTAAACATGTTAGTTTTGCTTACATGTACAGAACAGATAACTGTTGTCTGACAAGGCATGGGTCATGTTACATGTGCTTACTAAAAATGTAGAAGGTCCATGGGTATTTTCTTCATATAACATATTTTTGTCAAGACTAATTCATGTCCTTTGAACACACAGAGCCACTTTTGTTGTTTCAATAGTTGAGGCTTCTTACAAAAAATTTTGTTTGTCATGGAATTTGATAAGCGGCAAAGCTAAGAGCAGATTGTCAAGTGGGATGTATTGTACATTGTTCACCATTACATCTGTGGTAATGTCATTCATTGCCATTTAACAGGCTGCAAAAATAAAGATCACAGCTGTGTTATAAGAATAATAAAAAATGTGTTAATAATGAGGTTCAAATTGTGCTTCACAAGCTCAGCTATTAGTATTGCTGGGTTAAGCTTGTTTTGTATTCCAGCCCACGTATAATCTATGCTGGAGTAGACGTATAATTGGATGGTTCATTCACACAGGTTAATAACAATAGGATTGATTTTAACTTTTTTTTTTTTTACCTAAACACGAATCTGTACTTATAGTATCCACTCTTTACTATAGCCTTTATTGGTAACAACTATTAATAATTGATTTTTATTTTATGTAGTGGTGTTTTATTCAATTTCTTTTATTTTAACTGTATATATTATAATGATCTTCATGCAGAATTTTGCAGTAGTACTCATTATCAAATATTTTTAATAAATAATGATTGACTGAGCAGAACTGTGACACTTACCAAGATAAGTATCAAAACTTAACAATAGACAAGTCGATTTTTACACTTCAAAAAGGTTACAAGTTCCTTGATTGCTGTTAATAAGCTTATTGGTTGAAAAAAGTCTGATGCTGTCAGCCAGAACTTATTTATTTGATTGGCAGTTCTCTGTCATTTCATCCTAATTAATTTTTATCACAAGACCAAGACTTTGTTAATTTGATAACCTTGGCATTCATGAAGCATGGCCCAGGTTTTTCCTTTTCCTGCCCTCTTGCACTTATTGGTGAAAATTGCTTGGCATGTAGATTCTGTCCACTGCAAATCACCAAGTGGTTTTTGAATGATTTATCTAGCTCAGCAGGCCTTATGAGTGCTTTTATTGTTATTCCATTTTGTGTTTATAAGACTGCCTGCTGTTTTTGGCTGCAGCTTTGCATAAGAATGCCTACTGGAATGATTTCTTACTATTGAAACAGGAAGTAATATGTTCTTTGAGGAAAAAATAAAGATAAGAGGACAAAGAATAATTAAACATTGGGCACCTCGTGTCTTTTTTGAGAATGCCACACATTTTCCTTTCAAACTACAGAACTGTAAATGTTTTTTATTAAAGTATTTCAGTGGAATTTCACACAAAACCTACTTATTGTTTGGACTTAAGTGGTGTGAATGAATAGTAAAAATTGAAGTGCATTTTCAAAACATGAAAGTGAAAAATACCTTTACAAATGGACTTGTGCCAAGGACACAGTATTCTGCTGTTTTGTTATATTAGTTTTTTGAAACTAATGTAACACCAGGACTATCACATGAGTAAAATACTTGTGAGGTGAAAGATTTGGAATTTTTTTAGTACATTTTGTTTAATTCATCGAAAAGCTTTCACATTTATAATATATGTATATGCTTTGATCACTGTGTGGGTATGACAAATAAGAACACAATAAGCTTTCAAAGGATATGTACCAACCAAACCTTTTTACTTTGATATGTCCTGTTAAGTCCTTGCACACATGCAATGATACAGACAGCAGTGCATCATTCCATCTTGCCAGAAGTCTACTACTATCATTCCACTGCCAAAAAAAACTGTCATCAGCAGCCTCAATGACTACCGTCCAGTGGCACTCACTCCAGTTATCATGAAGTGTTTTGAACAACTGGTCCTACTACACATCAAAGCCTCCCGATCTCTATGGATCAACACCGATATGCTTATAGAGCAAACAGGTCTACATAAGATGCCATCTCTATAGCCTTGCATACTGCGCTTTCCTATCTTGAGAAACAGAGGAGCTACAGCTGGTTAGATTAGGCCCCTACTTCTTCTGTACCTTCACTCTCAACACTGGAATCCCACAAGGCTGTGTGTTGAGCCATCTTCTATATGCATTCTATACTGATGACTGTGCACCCTCTAATTCCACCAGCACCAACATTAAGTTTACAGATGACGTGACTATGATTGGACTCATTTCAGGAGGAGACGAGACAGCCTACAGGAATGAGGTTCAAAGACTGACTGCATGGTGCACTGAGAAAAAGCTCGCCCTGAACTCTACCAAAACTAAAAAAATGTATAATAGACTTCCAGAGTTACAACACAAACCATGACCCAATAGACATCAAAGAAGATTGTGTGGGAAGAATTCCTGTCTTCAAGTTTCTGGATACACACGTTACAGAAGACCTCTTCTGTTTCATAAACACCACAATGGCAGTAAAGAAGGCATAGCACAGACTCCATTTCTTGAGGATCCTTAGAAAAAACAGCCTGAAGGAGTAACTGCTGGTGTTCTTCTACTGCTGCTCCATTGAGAGTGTGCTGTCATACTGCATTTCTGCGTGGTATGCCAGCAGCTCACTGGCAGACAGGAGAGCCCTTCAGAGGATCATTAACTCTTGCCTAGAAAATTATTGGCTGTACACTGTCCTCTTTGGTGGAACTCTTCAGCTCTCACTGCCTTAACAGAGCAGCCAACATCATGAAAGGCCCTTCCTAACCTGGACATCACCTGTTTGAGTTGCTGCCCTCTGGTAGGCGATTCAGATACATCCAATTGTAGACAAACAGATTCAAGAAGAGTTTCTTCCTCAGAGCAATATGAGAACTGAATACTACTAAACACTTATAATGATTGACAATGACCAATATAACAATAGTCACTCTTCCACTACAAGTACATTTTTACATTCTTTACAAGTTATATTATTTATCCATTTTTATTATTGCACTCAATTCATATGTGCATTATTTCTTTTAGAAGGCATGATGATAATACAGTGGTGAACATGTTGCTAGTTGTCCAAGTTTTCAAGTCTGTATTGATCAATGTCTGTTTGGAGTTTTGTAGAATTTTATTTGGGATTCACATGGAGATCTCCTCCCACATACTAAACATAAATACAGTAGGTTAATTGGCAACTCAAATTGGCAGTATGTGGGTGTAAGTGTATTCTGAAGTAAATTGGTGTCCTTTCCAGAATGAACTTTTGTCCTACACCTTGTTCTGCCAATGTAAGCTCTGATTCGTGTGACTGCTAATTGTATTAAGAGAAATTAAGCTGCAATGATGTGCTTTTGTGTGTGTGTGTGTGTGTTAAGGAGCTCAGCAATATTGGACGAAAGAGCGAGAGAGTAGGGGTGTTTCTAGAGAGACTGCATTCATTTTGAAAAGTCTGCAAAGAACCTCTTACTTTTATGCACTAAATATTCAAAAAGAAAACAGTACAGCAACTGGCATGGGTCATTTAACAGTCCAAATGGATCTTCATAAAATATATAGTTGATAAATGCAATATACACTTTGTGTTGAACAATTACATTTAGCACTTATCCTTCGATATATAAAGCAATAAGACATCCATCATTCCAATGTCCATGGCCTTGCCAGAGCTTAATGTCATTGCATCCACGAGAGGATATGATTGCCAAGTGAACAAAGGCAAGTGGCCAGCTTAGGATGGTAGACTGCTCAGCATCCACAACAGGGCTGGAATGCCTGACGAAGAAAGGCAACAAGAAGTACAAAAAATGAGGAACATATGGGTTAGAATGTTTGATGAAAAAGGCAACAAGGCATTTAAAGAAGGAAGCATGGTAAAGCATATCCCGTGAACAGTGGTTCAAAAATGCACAACACATTCGAAACTGACAGCCTTATTATTGTACCATTAAGCCCGTTTTAAAAAAAATTTACTTTCTTTATAAAAACCCCAAAATTAAAATATATCAGACATCAAGAATGTTAAGAACTATAAAGTAGCTACTTTATATTATTAACAATACACAGTAAGTTAAACTAAACCAGGGCCCTCATGTATAACACTGTGCGAAGTATTCACACTAAAACATGGCGTACGGACAAAAACAGAAATGTGCGTTCGCACAAAAAAATTCAGATACATAAATCTGTGCGTATGCTAACTTCCACATTCTTTTGCTACATAAATCCGGGTCAGCGTGAAATATAACGCACGTGCACGCACCTTCTGCCCCACCCCCCTTCTGCCAGAATTATGCCTCTTTCAATAAGCAAATCAATATGAATAGCCTCTGAAGTTCAGCATTCTGTGAAAACACAATGGTAAAAGCACGGGGAAAAAAAGACGAATTTCAGCGAATACCAAGTGAAGGCAAGGAAAAACTTATTATTTGTTGGTTTAAGCAGTGGTATAAAAAAAACAAAAGAAAGTTGATCGAGTGACATAGAGACTTGAAAGTTCAAGTTCAGAAAGTCAAACAGTCCCTGAAATAAAAAAAGAAGTGGTCAGATATCAAGGTTGCAGTGAAAAGGTGAGTCATAGCCCACTATCTGAGTGTCATATGGAAGCGTATTAGGATACAGAGAAAAGACAAAAAACAGGGACACAGTGGAAAAAAAGGTTGTAATTTCCACTTTAATCACGTAGTTTATTTTATCATTAAATTAGAACGTCATAAACTTCATCTTGAAATCGAATACTAGTTTCTCAAATCCCATCATAACTAAAGTAGCACATTAAATGCTTTTATTCTATGGGTTCTACTATGTACTCTATGTGTGTGGATCACTATGTGCTTCTTATATGGCCTTTCTCTTACACTAACAGGACACAGAATACATTACATTCATGAAATAACAGCACGCTGAACAATTTAAATACTAAGATGTATACTGGATATCATTTTCATGATGATAGGAATTAAAGCATGTATAAAACATGGGGGCACTCTGGCGCCCCGTCCAGAGATTGTTCCTGCCTAACCGTAAGGTGCTTGCTGCGCCGTGCGTGACCCTCGAAAAAATAATTTAATGCAGTAGTACTGTCTCTTTCAAACATATTAACCCCAATTCCTGTCATTCCTTTTCTTTCTCCAAGTAACCAATCACCACACAATCAGCTGTTTAATAAATGTCAAGCCATCTGTAAGCTTAGAATGCCAATTCTTCAAAACGTTTAAGGAACATTGAAATATCTTCATAGTACATGTTTAATTATTCCATCCATCTATCCATCCAGAGTCACACCAGTCCCAGCAAGAATACAATTCCTGAATGGGGCACCAGTTCATCGTTACCGTTGTCCACTGTGCCCACACGTTTAATTATTAACAGTATACATTATTTAAATGAAGTTAAATTTATCTGTATAATGTAATATATATACTTTATTGCATTTCATCTTAAAAAAGATATCAAGAACGCTGAGAAGATAGCACTTGGAAATCTAAATCGACTTAGAAGCCAGTCATCATCATCTTTAAATATGCACTCTCTTCGATTGAATTGAATTCCTTTATTGTTATTGTATGGTGCAATGAGATTCAATAGGCAAATCTTCCATAAACTTATTTTTCTATAAAATGGTAAAATAACAACAACAATAAATAATAATAATAATATGAGAAAAACAATGAAAAATATACAATATGAAAGCATAAGTGGCTCAGGTTGTGCAATATTACAACTGTAATGCAAGTTTACAGTGAGGTAATTGTACTTATAAGCACAAACAGTTCAACCAGGAGCACTTGATGGACTGATTGAGTGCATTTATATCTCTTGGGATGAAACTGTTTCTGAACTGTGAGGTCCCTACATGAAAGGCTCTGAAGCATTTGCCGAATTGGTGAAGTTCAAATAGACTGTGTGCATGGCTGAGGCAGAGTGTGCTAGAAGCTGTATCTCGATAATTCTCTCCGCTCTTGACACAATCTACCGTAGAGCTTTCAGATCAGCTGCTGTATAGCTGTGATTCCACACTCAGATACACTGGGTTAAAATACTCTGAGTGGTGCACTGATAGTAAAAATGCTAAAGCAGCTATGGTATTTGGAATAGTTTGGCCATTCCATGCACCATTATACGGATGCCTTAAACTAAAAAACGATATGGGGTTAATGTCAGTGTATTTGATAAAGCCATGTCAGGGATGTGAATCTAAAAAATAAAGGGAAACCACATATGAACAGTAGCACTGCTTTGATGCTGGGTGCCACCAGTTTGTAAAACCGTGACGAAAACTTGCATACGCAATGGTTTGAACTGATGTGAAAATGTGCATGGCTTTACGCCAAGTTTAGTTTTTATACATCATGATGTGAGCGTGGAAATGGGCATACACAACATTTTTGTGCATGTCCACCGTTTATACATGAGGCCCTAGAGATTCACAAAGGCATTTGCATTTCCATATAGTTATTGATGATTTGTATTTGTATGCATTGTTTTCCACTCACTTTATAATCCTTAGGTGGGGGACATGTCACTTTCAATGGTGTTTTCAAATAAGTACAGTGAGCATACTTTTTGACAAACTGTAAACTGACATTACAAACAACTTCACCTTCTTTTGTTTTTGTATACTGATGCTGTTATAACAAATGATTAGCAATATTTCAACTATTTTTCTATCCACCCATCTATTTTTTTGGACCTATCAAAGGGAAAAAGCCTATCCTGGAAGCATCAAATCAAAAGCTCAGCTTCATTTAATGGAAGTGTGCACATATTGTGTTATTGTCAGGGTATGCATTCTGTAACCAGTCGTTTTACTGCTGTGGGTTTTAAGCAACATTTGCATGGGTTCAACTTTAAGTGTGTCTGACAGCGTTTCTTTTGACATTTATTGTGTCTGCCACCGAATATTAACATATGATTTAGAGGAATATTCAAAATTTCTCTGCAAAGTACAGCTTCCAAAGGTTTACTTATAAATGAGATATTAGACTAATAGACATTTACATAATAATGAGCTCTTTCATTGATATGCAGATTATTCCAATTGTTATGCCATATAATAACAATATACGATTATTGGAGTCAACTTTTCTTCCTGTATTAAAATCAGAACTGATCTGCTGGACCTTGTCCATCTGATTTTGTTAAGTCCAGCAAATCCTTTTTTAATGGTCTGGCAGCGAAGTGGAATGTGGAACATCACTAGTGTGAGATAACCAGACTGAAACATACTCATTTCTTCTGGAAAATGTATTTAGGTTCAATATGAAAAGTTAGAGAATCAGTTGCCAAAACTAAAGCATGAACAAGGTCAACAGAAGAAGAGCCAGAAGTCAATAAACAAAACATGCACTGAAAAACCTACTTCTTCTTCTTCTTCTTCTTCTTTCGGCTGCTCCCGTTAGGGGTCATCACAGCAGATCCTCTTGTTCCGTATCGTCCTGTCTTCTGCATCTTGCTCTGTCACACCCACCACCTGCATGTCCTCTCTCACCACATCCATAAATCTTCTCTTAGGCGTTCCTCTTCTCCTCTTACCTGGCAGCTCTATCCTTAACATCCTTCTCCCAATATACTCAGCATCTCTCCTCTGCACATGTCCAAACCAACCTGTTGATGCAAAACTGTCAACAAAGTCATAGGGAGAACTGCTACGAGTCAAAAGCCAAAAGATATTCACTGATGAAAGAACACACATACTGAAGTTGTTTAAGGCTTGAATCCAAAGTCTCAAATGCTGCACATGAATATGGTTATAAAGTGTAGCATCAGTGAAATGCCGTACTATGTCTTTTAGGAACCAAACTCTATCAACAGTGCCTTGCGTTCTGAAAACACAACCACTACATAGTGAAGCTAAAAAAAAATGGTTTCACGACACACTTCAAAAAGTGGTAATAAAATTCTGTTTACCTGAAGCTAAATTCTTAATGCAGAACACCCATATATTAACATTCTCGGATATAGTGTATAAAGCCACCAAATATCTACAACAGCACAGCAGAAAAAAATATATTTAAAACAAAAATTATATATCAGACTGACCCTTATCATAACATCAACAACAAGCTGCAGGTAATATATGTATATTATGATATTTGCCAGTCGCATCATATTGTCAGAGTGCCATGAAAGCAGCAGGCAGTGTTCTTTGTTTGTGGTCACTTGCTGGCAGTTTCTTGGATTTTGGAACACCATTTATTAGATTTCTACAAAAATTATGACTGTTCTAAGCATTTTTCCACTGCAGAAGCACAGAGAATAAGAGGTTATTGACTGACAATATTTATCCAGATTTAAAATAATTTGATTTTAATTTTTCTTCTTTTACTGATGTTCTCCCTTACTGTATTCTGCTTTTTTTAGCTGAAGTAGATGCATGGTGGTACTTTATTTCTAAGCTAATGCTGGGTTGCTGCTGTTTGTTTCCAAAGTGTTTATATGGTGCTGCTTTAATTTGAAAGAATGTGCATGTTGTTGTATTGTATTTTTTGGATTTGGAGCCAAGGCAATGGATTCTCTTTTTTTATTAGAAAGAACACCTTATTTAATATTTATTTTGCTTGTGCTTTTCTTTATCCATTGTGGCCAATTTCTGTAAGCAAACCCCTAGTGAAGCTGGCTGGGCAGGGAGTGGGAGAGTGACCAGTCCCCAAATTAGCCTTGGAACTTAACATAATAAAAAAGAAACTTGCTAATGTTTACTTTTTTCCACAACAAATGGAATTTTGGTTTTCAATTTTCTTTATAAACCATTGTATATATTCTCAAAGTTTTATCAAAAACAAAGGAAAATCTTAATTTACATATTAGTTCTTTCTTTTTTGACACTGTTTTCACCTATTGTGCTGCATAGTACTGTTCAGAGTAGATTAAAAGTCTTGATAGCACAAATTAAAAGCAGAATTTGTGCTGAATCAGAGGATATTAAACACTTGATTAAAGTATAAAATTTCACCAAGTTACATTAAAAATATCAAGATATGTTCTGTCTGCCATTTTGGGCTTGGGGCCTGTGAATTAGACGCTATATAGCGCCCGACCCGGCACAGACTCACTTGGAGGCACGTGTATATAGACTTTTATTTTCTTCAGCTGGAGAGCATGTCTTCCCCGTGAACCCCCCAGCCACAACACAGTCCTAAAAGCACTTAAAGCAAATCACAACACTCCTGTTTGGCACCACCACTCCTTCCTGGCAACCTCATCCACTTCCTCCTGTTTCTGGCTCCTGAGTGCTGGTTGCTGGCTCTTTTTATAGCCCACCCGGAAGTGCTCCAGGTGTTTGTTCCCCTGTTTCTGATTGCACTTCCGGTTGGGGCTGTATAGTTGTCCAGGCCGGCCCAGGGACCCATGCAGCACCCCCTGGCAGCCACCCCAGATCCCAACAGGGCTGTGGAGAACTCCATCTCCCATGGAGACCCTGCGGGAAACTGAGGCACCATTGTCAGCCAGGGAGGCTGCCACCAAGCGTCCCAGGGGAGGATGTGAGACGCCCATGGTTGCTCCCCCAGAACATATGTAGAAGGGGTGTCCTGGCCACCCACCACAGGCCCTTTAAGATTACTAGGAATGGTCAGAAGAGAATTCCCAGACTTGTTCAAGCTAACAGAAAAGTCACAAATAGTCAAATAAAAACTATTCTAAAATAGTGGTCAATAGAAGTGCATCAGACCTTGAAACAAATCCAACTTGTCTTTTTCCAAAAGGTGGTTTTAGTAATGTAATACTTATAGACCTAAAGTATGTTAAATATACCAGTTGAGCTCCTTTTAACTGTCACAGCATAGACAATCATCATCCCAGAGTATGTGCATCCATTTATGTACACAAAACACTCAGGATCTCAGACCAAAACATGACAATGTCTCTTTTGTATACAGCATCATGCTGCCTTGTAGCCAGATCTCATTCCAGTACAGGGCCTTAGTGAGGAAGTGGAGTGGAATTTTTGTAGCACGAATGTTTGTGTTAAAAACCTACAGGCAATGCATAACAATATACAGTAAACATGATGCAAAATCCCTAAGAAATATTTCCAGCACCTTTCTGAATCCACCCCAATTCAAGTATCGAATACTACATAGGTACACCTAATACAGTGGCTACTGAGTATAATAAGTATAATAATTTTATGTGTGGATGACATTCTGAAATCACAAACTTTGTTTTGGAAAACTGACACCTTCTGTACTTTCTTTCTTTTTTCATGTGAGTAAAACACTAGACCCCAAAGGTGACACTGATTATTCCTGGCAAATAAATGAATGAGTTATATCTCAGTTTTGTATTTATATTTAGAAAGATTCAACAAGTAAGAATTAGGGAAAATAATACAGCATTGGTTTAGGAAATAAGATTTTAAAAAGTATGTTAAAAAACAAAAACATTTTTTTAAAGATTTTATAATCATTTTAGTCTAGAATAATGGTCACAAAAATTGTTTGTGATTAATATATTATCAAGCTGAGTCTGAAATGTGCATTAAAGATTACCTCAGGACTGTAATTACAGCTCTTGGGAAACAAAAATGCATATGCCTTGATCGGTAAAGTTCAAAGACAGATGAAAATAATACCTGAATTGTCATATGGTACATTAAAAAAATAAAGCAGCACAACATCAGACCCAGTGAGCTAAATTTAACATTTCCATAAGGGCATGTGCCAGTTCCCGCTTGTGTTTTTATTCATTTTTAAGATAACAAATTACATTTGCTCCTCAGCACTGCATCAGATCTATTAAGAAAGATACCATTTTACAACGTCTCTATGTTATCACTTAAGTTTTGCTTCTGTTACAGCTTCATATATTGTTAGCATATACCATGTTTAAATAAAAAAAAATTCTTCATATGTCAGCAACAAACTACTGTTATACATTTACATAGTTTGACGAAT
Source organism: Erpetoichthys calabaricus (assembly GCF_900747795.2). NCBI lineage: Eukaryota > Metazoa > Chordata > Cladistia > Polypteriformes > Polypteridae > Erpetoichthys > Erpetoichthys calabaricus. The sequence goes on along the minus strand of NC_041397.2, from coordinate 104,738,680 downwards.
ACTGTTTTGTTGTATCTACTGTATCTTCAATGAAGCATAACTGGTGGGTTTATCACTGTATGTGAATTAATGTTTAAAGACTTACAACACCATCAATATTTTAATTTCAAAGATATTTTCCTCAAGCTGTGCAAGTGTAATTATGAAAATTTGTTACAAAGTGTCATATATGTAGCTATCAAAGTAGGACACATACTACCTAAATTGTGCTGAGCTATGTAACTGCAAAGTATACTTTTTTATGGCTGTTTATACCTTTAGACTTTTTTTTGTTTTGCCACAGTACCAGGTAGAATTTTGATGTACCAGGTAGAATTTTGATGGAGGACACAGGGTCAATCGATATGTTTCTATAACAGCATAACAAATAAAGGTCCTCTTTCAAACAGGGAAAGCCTTATGGGACATAACATACCTTTACTGGAATAAGCTTAGATGCCTTTACATTTAAGCATTTGGTTATTGCAGACATAATGAAAAAACGTTACTAATTTTTTAGTGTGTAGTACACTAATTAAAGAAAGTTAATAGAGAAGCTTTAAAATCTTCAGAAAGTATCTAATTTTCTAAATTATCTAAATTATATTTTGCCGCAAATTTTAACAGACTGGCAACTACAATCTAATATTAGATCAACCATGTTTTGTCTTGGTAGAGTAATATATTGCTCTACTTTCCCCTATTGTATTATTAATATGTAGCCTTTGTCAGAATGCCTAATCTCACAGACTTACCACTGTTTATAAGGTACTTTTGTATATAACTTATCCCCACCTTCCCTTCTATATCTATAACCCCAGGCAATTAGATGTAGTAAAAAAACAAGCAGGAGTTAAGTTAAACATAAAATAATGTATTACTGATAATATTCATAAATAATAACAAAATGCAAAGTACATTTGAATATTGGCAACCATACAACCTGATTAAATGGTGATATGTAGTTCAGGCAGCACACAGACTAGTTCTAGTTAAGGCATCATTGGTGCTCAGCTTTCTTCAGAACAGGCCTTAATCCTGGTCAATATGGCTGCTGAGCTGTGCTCTTCATTGTGTTGTCTTCATCATCACAGGTTAGCAAGAGAGAGAGATTGTGAGGTTAAGCACGTACATTTATAGATGTTCTGTCCAACCCCTAGATTAAATAGGACCTCATGGTACTTAAAAGCTTCTGATCCAAACCAATTCCAAACAGCCATACTTCAGACCAATGGGGGAAATAGAACATCTTAACACCTGCCCCCAAACCATCTTAACACCTGCCTCCAAACCATATGTTAACGTAACCTGGGTTTCTTGCGGGGGTTGACAGACTTTGCCAAACTGGTTTAAGGCACATCCTCTCCCAACTCTGTTGTAAAATTCAAAGAGACTCAGTCGTAAAGGGGGTTGGTAAACACTAAATTACATTGCTTGCCTAAATTACAAATAAAGACATACAAAATATTTATCAAGTTATATGTAAAATCTCACATCACAACAAACCAGAATGCAAGTTAAAACATTTAAAAACATTTTTAAACTGTATGTACTTATTAAAAAAGTTAGATCCAATGCCTTTAATATTTAGGTACTATAATTGTTCCTTTTGTCTAATGACTGTTTACACTATCTGTTTATTCATCAGTCTCTCACAGTGCTTTGGTGGTCTTTTGTCCTATTTATTCTTGCAAAACTACTTCACCTAATTGACATTTATAGGTTTTAGACCTTGAACCACTTATTTCAGGTGTTGCCAGACATCTCAATGGAGTTAAGGTGCACAAATAAACACTCCATATTGTTTTTTCTTTACATTTTCAAGATGAATTGCTTGTGTGTTTCAGCTGTCCTTCATCTCATCAAATAAAGAACACAGTTAATCCATTCATTCATGTTTAAAATTGACTAATCTTATTAAAATATCATGGGGGGCACAGCCAATCTCAACATTATTAGGTGTAAGTCAAAAAATAATCCTAGATAAGATGCTCATACATCAAAAGGCACATTCATGCTCACACTCAATAAGTTTTGATCTGTCAGATAACTTTATACCAATGTTTCTTAATTTTTTTTTTCTTGCAACCCAATCTTACTCTACTTAGTATCTTCAAGGCCCAGTCCATGATGACCATCAGATCAAGGGCGTGTCTCCATTGTACAATTATTGTTGGGGAGCAATGTCAACTGCTTAAACTGCATGCAGCGACCTATGACGAGACATTTCACAAACCATACACCACTCTTTCACATTGAATATAATGGTGAGTTATGACCCTGTGCGAACAAAAGGATGCAACCACTGACCTATATGCTTTAAACCAATCTTTTGGATGTGGGACAAAGGCAAGAGTATTAAGAAATAAACCAGCACAGATGCATGCAAACTCTAAAAAAGTGGGTCAAAATGTAAGATTTAAATACCAGTCTCCAGGCGCTGGGAGAGAGCAGAGGCCTCATGTATAAGCAGTGCGTAAGCACAAAAATGTTACGTACGCCTGTTTCCATGCTCACTTTGAGACATATAAAAAGTAAATTTGGTGTAAAGACACACACTTTTTCATGGCAGGGTCCCCCCTTGCATACACACTATTTTATTCAGTTTTGCAAACTGGCGGCATTCAGCGTCAAAGCAGTGCTACAGTTTATGTAGTCTGCTTTTCTTTTTTGGATCTGTAATGCGGGTGTTATCAAATGTACCAAACTTAACTGCATATCATTTACAAAATTAATTCACTTGATTGTAATCATGCGGTGGGTTGGCACCCTGCCCGGGATTGGTTCCTGCCTTGTGCCCTGTGTTGGCTGGGATTAGCTCCAGCAGACCCCCGTGACCCTGTGTTCGGATTCAGCGGGTTGGAAAATGGATGGATGGATGGATTGTAATCATTCTGTAACAATATAATGGTGCACGGAATGGCCAAAATATTCCAATTACCATGGCTGCTTTAACATTGTTAGAATATATCGCAAATAGAAGAATAAGCAGAGAGTGTGTATTTATAGATGATGATGACTGGCTTCTGAGTTGATTTTGATTTTCAAGGGCTATCCTCTATTGGAGCTGTGTGCTGAACTAGCGTCAGCTTTACAAAGGCAGACTTTGAGGAATTGAGCTCTACCTGCTCCTTTGCAAGTTCTAATGACTCTCAGGTTTTTAGCCACATTAGCTTTTCAAAGTGAATGTGCTGACGATCAGTTATTTTACGATCATCACTGAGTCGCACCATGCCAGCTGTATAGGATGGTATTATCCGCTTGTTATCCAGATATATAAGATTTCCTTACACTGTGGTTGAACTGGAAAACAGCAATTCGCAGCATCATCCGGTTTTCCAAATGTAATCGGAGTGGTCAACTGCAAGCACATTGCTATTGCAACACCGCAGGACAAGTTTCATCAGCCAGGGATTAATCATCAAAAGAATGAGATGGCATTACATCATGTCTAGCTGGCAAACCTATAAAAACGGTAGCTCAGCACAGTTGCAGGTGCTTTTTCCAAGCAGTCCTTTTAAGGATAGTAAATCACCTCAAAGTAAAGAGCAGAGAATCGATCTGTTGTGACACTTGATGCCGTCACTGCACTGTAAAGGCACCTTCAGAGAATGAATTTGCTTATGTAAATAGAAAGCATTCCCACTCTATTAATGTGCTGCTCTATAGTGTACAGAAAGTGTGTCGCAGTGTGCAAGCATGTACCTGAAGAGATGCACAGATGAAGCTGACTCTCATCTACCTAATGATCAGCCAAATTAAACAGCATTACAACTTCATTTGAATGTAATTAGCAGAATATAAAAACAGGTAATCAGATGCAGCATTTATTTTTTAACTAATTCATTTCATTTGTGGTCAATACACATAGTACAGCCCTTATATTCCTTAGTTCATTGGCTACATCTCTTACAGCATCCACTATTACATTTTGTGAGTCCAGAACAGCGTCCGTCAGCACACACCCAAATGGCCTCCTAGCAGTTTCCAAGGCAGAGGTATGTATGCAACCAGCATCCGAAAACGGGCTCAACATAGCAGCACCATCACCGCCTGAGCATCGCATGAAGGTTAGCTTTTGTGATATTATCTGAAACAGAATAAACAGATGGTGGGCTGCAACATGCCTTTTCACATCGACTGTGATATCTGACCACTTCATTTTTCTTTCAGGCACCGTGCACCTTTCTGAATTTGAACTTTTGAGTGTCTGTGCCACATTTTTGTTGCTTATACCACTGTGTAAGCCAACAAATAGTACGTTTTTCCTTGCTTCCACTTCCCATTCACTGAAATTCTTTTTATCACGTACCTTTTCCATTATTTTTTAACCAAACACTGAACGTAAGATGATATTTATATTGATTTACATATTAAAATAGGCAAAATTCTGGGAGGAGTCGGGGTGGGGCTGTAGGCACGTTAGGGCTGCACGATTAATCTTTTTTTACTCATTATAACGATATTTATGACCCACGATCAGTTAATAAATATCGTCGCGATTTTACAGTATAAAGACCAAACTGTTTTTTATGGGCTGAGTTTACGGATTGGACTGCGTCACTATGACGTTACTGCATCTTGATTGCAAGCGCTTTCTGAAGCACTAGAAGTCAATAGCAGCAATAACAGTCAGTCAGAATAAACATATGATGGCGGAGCAACGGGCAGAAGTGTGATCGTTAGTTCCTAAAAAGGGGTCATACTCAGTTGTCTGGAACAATTTCGATTTCGAGGAATGTGATGTTGATCAGGTACGAGTCTTGTGCAAACTTTGCTCCTGTTCCATCCAAACGTCCCAAGGTAACACAACAAACCTCATCAACCACCTTAAAAGCCACCACAAAGTACACTATCAAGAATTTCAACGACTGAAGGCACAAACAGCAACAACAAAAAATTACCAGCCATCCACAACACAGACAACAATATCAGGGACATTGTTCAACGCAATACCATATCTGTCTAGCCAGTACCGCCACTCCCTATACGCAGAGTACGCAGTCTGCGTAGGGCACCAACTCCCAGGGAGGCACCATCCCAGCTGCTCAAAAAAATCGTTTTTATATATTATAATAATAAATTAATATTAATAATATACATATACAAATAAACAAAAATATAAACGTATATATTGCATTTTACGGTGAACGCAGAGTAGGCTAAGCACACGTGATGACGCGCGCGGCCTCACCTCTGTACCCAAATCTCTGTATTGCTCTGCGCATAGCAGTGACGCTCCCTGTAACTGTTGCCTCTGCTGAGCGAAGTTTTTCTAAAATGAAGCTCATCAAAACGTACTTGCGCTCATCTATGGCACAAGAGCGCATGAGTGGTCTGGCAATTGTCAACATCAACTCTGAATTAGCAAAGGCTTTATCATATGAAGAGCTCATTTACGACTTTGCCTCAAGAAAAAGCAGAAGTGTGCCTTTGTAAATTTTGAACTTTGGAAAGCTCCAGCAGATGACAGTGTTGATTTTATTTCAGTTTATTATTGTTTATTTTATTTATTATAAATGTTTTATTTAAAGTGTGATTTTAGTTTGTATTTTTTGCTGTAGAGCTACAATTGTAATTTATAAATGATACAATTTATTTATGTATTTAATTTTATTTGAATAAAGTTCTATTTTGGCCCCTATAGTAGGTGTTTTTTTTATTATTTTATTTTTACTTCCGTAATATTTGGGGGAGGGGGCACAAAAGTAAATTTCTGCTTAGGGCACCCATTTGGCCAGCAGCGGCCCTGTGCCTAGCTCGCAAAGATACTGGGAAATAACAGAGGCGATCACGTACCATATAGCCAAGGATATGTGTCCAATAACCACCGTGAGCAGTGAGGGGTTTAACAAAATGATCGCAACACTTGATAAAAGATATAGCATTCCCTCACGCAACCATTTTTCCAGTGTTGCGCTGCCCTCGCTGTATGCGAAATGCCGAAAAGAAATAGAAAGAGAAATTCTCAGCCTCGGCCTTGAATATTTTGCTGCCACGACCGACTTATGGTCAAGCAGAACTGCGGAACCGTATTTGAGCTTGACAGTTCATTTTATTGACAGCGAGTTTGAGATGAAAAGCAAGTTTTTGCAAACTTCGTTTTTCCCACAAGACCATACAGCGGAGTTTATTGCAGTGGGCCTCAAAGAAGCGATGTCCGCTTGGAGCTTGGTGGAAGAAAGACTTGTGTGCATCACAACGGACAACGCAGCTAATATGATTAGGGCAGCATCTGTGAATAACTGGCCGAGGCTACACTGCTTTGGTCACAGACTTCATTTACCAAAGGAATAATCGTCATTATTAATCATGATAAAAATTTTGAGCAAAATAATTGTGATAATCATTTTTTCTGTTATCGTGCAGCCCTAAGGCACGTGTGTTAAATTTTATGTCTGTTGGGATTTGTAAAGATGAAGTGCGTGGAACTTGGAGTTCGCACAGATTTATGCATCTGGTTTCTTCTGTGTGTACGCACATTTCCACTTTTGTCTGTACGCCATGTTTTAGTGTGAATTCTATGCATGGCGTTATACATGAGGCCCCAGGTCTACTGCTGCCACTGCCCAATATATTGTTCATCAGAGTAATCATTTCTAAAATAAAGGTAACAGGCCTAAGTTCTGTTACAGAAAAATACTCCTAATCAATACCACTATCTCCACCACCATTACTATTGGATGGCGTTGAATGTAAGGAATACTGTTTTAAATTTGGCGCTTTTGTAATATTTCTTTTGTAACCTCCTTAGCCTCAGGAAAATCAGCATTTCAACAACAAAAAAATGTTTTTATGTGTAACAGAAACATGTAAATACCAAAATGTCAACATAATTACAGTTGGAAAGGTATGTCTAGTATCCACTGCTGTACTGATGTATATTTAGTAAATGTAATTCATGTGATATAATTTGAAACAGACACCATTGCACATAGGCACTGTTTGAGTAGATGTTGAAGGATTTTTTTGTAGTATTTTTCTGTTATTTGCACATGACGGTGAAGAATGTCAGTGCTTTACCCGCACGATAGCATTGACTGTACTGGTCATCCCACTTGGGCACTCTACTGGTGTAAAGTATCAAGTTCCAGATGTACCCATGGCTTGCTTCGCACAGCATATAGAACTCAATATTGAATCTTTCCTGTTTTGATGTAATGTAGTCTATCCACATCTGTAGCCCATAAGACCTTTGTTAAATACTTATGGCACAATCAGAAACATTCACCTTTGCATATTTGTGGTGACTGCCTGTTACTCATCCCACAGTTTTTACAATGTAAGTGCTGGGTTATTGGTTTCATCATAGTCACTGCTATTAGGTACTTCATAATGAATGAAAAATTACACTCAAAACTTCAGTTAAAATGGTTGTCTGCAACAACCAGCTTGTGACAAGTATCATCTCCGGACTGGTTTACGCACAACACCTTACAGTATCAGGAGACAGAAAAGCACCCACACATTGTCTGAGACAATAGGCTGCCAGTGACTGTGACAAGCAAATATTTACTGTGACTTTTCCAAGACTGCTCAGCATAGCTATTTGTTTCAACAATATTTTTTCTACCAGACTGTCAAGAATAAATTGGAAACAGACCAAATAATAATGATCAACAGACATCTTTAGACTAGGTTTTCCTATAAATGGGTCACAAGGAGTTGCCGGATTGTTAGCAGTAGTATGAAGATGACATCAAACACAAATATCACTGAAACTTGGAAGGTTGGAATCTACTGAACAGGTGTTAGTTTCACTGTCCGTGTAAACTTCTGAACATCAGCTCAAATTGCCATCACTATCACTCGATTCGAGCAATAGTTCAGTTTCAGTTCTAAAACTGACTTTACAGCTTTTTGTTTGCCATTGCGTTTTTGGTTGAAGGCATAAATATTGATGAGTTGTCATAGAGTTACCATAAAATGGCAAAATGCGTGGAAATGTTCATGATTTTTTCTGCATGATGTTATTTCAGCCACTAGATGGCAGCAGAATAGAAATATTCGGGTTTAACGCTGTAAATTGCATTATTATGCATCATCCTGAGTCTGATTTAGGCTTAACTGTTTTAACTTAGAATTTGGAGCCCATGTCATGCTCAGGGTCAACACCAAGGAGGTTAAGTACAAAAGGTCCAAAATTAGACTTACCTTAACACAAAACAATGGGAATGATCATATGTTTTGTTGTAAACTTTACACAGGCTTATATAATTGAGAGTTTAATTTAAAAAAAGTTATTGGAAGGAAATCCTATGAAATTTGATAGTGAATGGATGCATATATGAATAGCTCCCCAAGTTCCTTTTATGATGACATGAAGAAGTTTATAGTTAACCTTTTTTTTTTTGCTGTTGCCCATAGGCAAAGAAAAAAAAAGTAAGTTGAGATGTTGGTGAATATGGCAGAACTCCATGACAATCATACGGAAGCACTCAACCTCCAGGTTGTGTCCATCACTTCAAAATTAACAGATCTAGAGGACAGAAAATAAAGAAATAATCTATGCTTAGAGGCATTAAAGAAAATACAGACAGTAGTAATCCCATAGAGTTTCTGAAAAAGCTGTGGGCAGCTCTTCCTTCCAGGCCTGATTGAATTTCCCCCCAGTGTCTTAAAGATTAAACTCCTCTACTGGATATTTTATTATGCCTGAGGTCCTTGATAATGAGGTTTCTCAATTATGCTGACCATTCAAGGATGCTTCGGGATTGCAGGAAAATTCTTGAATTAAGTAAGTTTGGTATTTTTGAAGTCAGTTATTTTATAGCACTCATGATATACATTAATGTGCCAAGAAAAAAACTGTGTTCTTAAGTGAAGTATTTTTTATAAATTAAAAAAAATTATCTTGTCAATTGTAAGGTTTGTGTTTTCACTTTTGGGCTGATTCCCAGAAGACCCTATTTTAAACCACCTAAAGAAGTATGGTATTTTAAGAAAATGCTTCATTTAACAGCACAATTAATGTACACTATTGTAGATATTTAATCTGGATGTAAATTTAGATATATTCATTTTCTCAACTCACCTGGCTTGACTTTCAGCCAGGTTTCCTAACTGAAAAACAAAATAGAAATGTGGACCATTAATCTGACTCTAAACTTTTGCTCTTGGTATAAAAAATAAATTTTGTCTTTGTGAGATAAATCAGTTATATGTTACTGTAATATCTGTGAAGAGTGATTTACCATTGTTTATAATGTGCAAGGTTATAGACTCCTGGAAAACATTCTGACTGTGCTTTGAAAAGTTCAATTTAACTAACCTGTGCTTTGTAATAAAATTGCAGGGATTAAATAGCTAATTTAGCATGTATTACATCAATAATATTTCATATGTAACCTCAGAGGCTAAGTGCCATTTTATCATGTATTGTTTGGAGGCAAGGCAACTAATCTTAATGTGTGTTATGTGCAACTCAAAGACCAACTATTAAAGAATATTCAACAAATATGAAAATTCAGAATGCAAATCTCAGTGGCTGTCTGTCTGCAGAGAAAGGACTATACCTTTTCAGCATCATTTATAACGAGAGCAAGCAAATCAGTCACATTTTACAATATTTGACAAATTTTTAATAAAAAACTGAACATTATATTCAATAACAGAGAAAATATTAAAATTATAATAATGGCAATAAAGAATAATAGAAATGCATAGACATGCATTATGGAAGACATTATTAATTATCGTCCCTTTTTAAATTGAAATGTATTCTTTCTTATATATTCTGAGAATCTAAAACAAATACTTTAAATCAGATATCATAGCTTATCCAATGGGACAAAGTGTGGCCACATAAATGTTAAAAAAAAAAAGTTTAGCTTGCTGTCAAGAAATACAAAGCAAAAGGAAACAGACAAACAAACTCTTCTGAACACACTCTCAAAAGATTCACCATCACATTAGCATCAATTTAAGACCAAACGTACTTATGAACAGTGAGTACCATGAGTCGCCTGTTAAAGAATTGCACATGAAACGATTTAACCTTTGGTTTCTTTTTTCATGTACTGTAATTACCGGACAATACAGGGTTCAGTCCAGGTAGAATAACATTCAGCATCTATCACAGTAATAACTAGAACAACTCTGTGTATGCTGAACACTTAATGTTATGGGTGTTACGCTTTATTTTGTGATTTTAAAATTGCAAAACCAGAATACAATGCTTATTTGAGGGTATATAACATTACAAATAGAGTAATGTCGTCAGGGGTGCATTTGACATCATTCAGTATCTTACCAAACAAAGTTTTAATGGATTTCACTGACTAACTGTTTTACATATTCACTCTTTTAGGGATATTTCTCTCTCATTTCCCTTTCCTTAGTTGCTGCTGCATTACTTCTCCTTTATTGGATATTCTGATAACTGTCACGCACTGCCACCAACACCTCTGGCTCTGCAGGTATTTTCTCTCTGTTTCTCAGAATTGTAGTCCATGGCTGATCAGCTGTTCAATGCTCCACCAATAAGGACTTGTAAGCTTTGCTGTGAACACCTGTTAATCCAACCTATCCGGGATTTCGTGAACAGATTGAAGTCTTTTTTTCTGGAACAGGCTAATTTGCTGGTGCAAAATCGTGTTATAGCAAGCCAGAATTAATTCTGCAATCCAGGATTATCTAATCTCTGTAACAGACCCTAGGTTTGTAATGGAATCCATTTATTCTGCTGGAAAATCTAAACTTTTAGGATAACATATGCGTAGCATCTAAAAAATCTACCACAACTGCAAGAAAAATACCTAATAAAGCAGAAAGAAAACATGTCCTTAAAATTAACAAGAGGAAAACAAAAACAGTAAGAGTAAATGCTACAAGATTGGGAAACTGTGTTAGATAAAACAAAAACAAAGCAGAACATTAAGACAAATACTGTTATTTTGGCAGTATGATTAAAAATGGTGGAATGGTGAAGATGTCAGAGTCGGAAAAGCCCAAAATGTCTTTAACATGATGTAAAACATTAATAGCAATATTATGAGCCTTTTACTGTATTGGGTAAGAAGGTGGTGTCGCAGGTGGCTGGGTGGGCGACTCAGCCGGGATGCCCCAGACGACCGGAAGAGGGCTTATGCCTTCCCCAGACCACATGGGGGCGACTGCTCTGGTGGCTATGGGGACCATGGGTACAGAGCTTGGAAGCTCAACCCTGTAGGGGCCCATGGTCACCGCCAAGGGGCGCCCCAATGCCTTGGGAGCCCTGGACCTCAGCACTTCTGCCACACTGGGGAGTGCCGTGTGGAAGATTGCTGGGAGGCACCTGGAGCACATCCGGGTGATGATAAAAGGGGCCACCTCCCTTCATTCAGGACTTGAGTCTGGTGGAAGAAGGACGAGGTCTGGGAGGAGGCAATGAGGCAGCCTGAAGAGAGAGAAGGCATTGTTGTTGTGGCCAGGACTTTGGGGACTTGGGGCTTGTGAGCACTGATTGTAAATATGGATTTGTATAATAAACGTGTGTGGGATAAGTTTAATGTGTCTGCCTGTCTGTGTCTGGGTCATGTTCCACAGTGGAAATAAAAAACATTAGGTAAAAGTTATAAATATTTACCAAACTTTAAAGAATTGGAAAACAGATTACATCTTTTTACTTATTGCATTCAATATTTTTTAGGTCATGCAGACTTTAATATTTTCCTAGTTGAATTTTGTTTGTGTTTTAATTGTATTTCCATGCCTGAAGGTTTACATTTATTTCAATTAAGTTTTTAAGTAAGTAAGTAAGTAAGTCACATTTTAGAATTTCTAATGGGTTGCTAAATGACCTTACCTAGCTGTTAAGGACTCTTTCCTGCATCATGAAAACACACTTATAAATTCCAGCACAGCACAAGCAGCCATTTGTTCAAGATTACAGATCTGACTTGTGAAAAAGTTTGTTTTAGTGACTTTAGGTTTGCACAACTAGTATAACACCAATAAATGTCTAAGCAAAATCTAAAAGTCTAAATTGCATTTCAAATTAAGAATTTTAGAGAAGAGCAAGCCCTACTAGTATTCATGTCAAAACCAAATGAAGGAAACTGACATAGATAGGCCATATATTGAGAAAACCTCAAGAAGGTATTACTAGAAAAGCCTTGAACAGAGTTTAGCTGTGATGACTAAAATTGTAAGGCCAAAGAAAACATGATACTGAAGCACTGCAATTAACTAGCAGGATGCTGATCAAATGTTCCTCAAATCAAAGTAGAGGTCAGAAACAGCTCTTTGGAAGCAGGGAGTGGATACCCTATCCTCTTGTCACATATATTTTTGGCGAACAAAACAAATTGTAATAAATACATAAACAAGTAAAAAAATAAAAATACTTAAGAGTTCCGCTAATGCAGTACTAAACCACTGTTGCTGAACTGCCAATGTGAGGATTTTCAAGTGTTTCTGTCATCAACCTGGAAAATAGTGTGAAATAAGCTAGTGTGGCATTTGGCTGTGAATGGCAGTCTTAGTAGCATTCATCTGTTGTCTTTTCCTTTGAAAGTTTCTCAGTTAATACATAACTAATACATTTCAGTTTACAGCCAAAAATTTTGAATGATTAATGTGCATCATCATTATTAAAACAGATGGGATTCTTCTTATTAGATATAAACCTTCACAATGAATTTTTGGAACTGATTTTCTATACTTTTCTTGAATCCTAAAATTATTGTTCTGCTCCTGATCCTGTTCCAGTTCACTCTTATATCTAAGATCCAATGCTTACTTTAGCTTTGTGTTTCAAATGTGAAGTATCCATCATAAAAAGCAAAAGTTTGATTAATTTCACATTAAAGATAATGGGAAATAAGTGCCATATTTATGATTTTCCTCTTCTTATTATGATGGCATTTTTGTTTGATTCTTCTATTTGAAGAATACCATATTTCTGAAGGGTTGTGTTTTCCAGTGTCATATTTCTTTTAAGCAACTGTGAGCAAGTCATAAACACTTTATGCTTTGGAGATGTACCATAAGCAATTTTTTTTAATAGGAACATAGCATTCATGACATTCCTAAAACCAGATCTTACACTCCTAGGCAAACCTTTTTATTTCCTTTTACTTTACTCCTGCCTGTTTCCTGCTTTTTATAATTTTTGAATTTTAGATAAATCTTGCTTTAATATTTTCATGGACAAAATGATTTATGGTTTACCTTCCTCCTCTATTTGTTGATATTTTTGACTTTGCCCCACTGTCGGTACTTGTGCAGGTCATAAGATTGCATCTTGAACTTGGGGCTAGGATGCATTGGAGTAGGGAGGCCTACACTTTTGGATCAAGCCTTTGTGAAAGTGAACATCTACTTTTAGTTCTTCAAGCCTTTCACATTTTTGAGACTTGTGGGAGACAGAATCCCAACAGCTAGGTCAATATTTTTGGAATTTTCTACACTCAAACTATTTAGGGCAATATATCACTTGGATCACCTTAGATCTAAAAAATTGCTCCTAACATTTTATCAGTAATATTTGAAGAATCTTTATTGTGCTATGGAAGATTTGTTGGAAAACCTGGACCATAATGCTTACACAAAGATTGATTTTGCTTAACTAGAAGTGAATCCACTTTGTATAACTCATTGGAAAACTGATGTTCTATATTATCTCAAACTGAACTAAAAACAAATTCTGTTTACAAGAATTTGTTAATGTAATTTTAAAGTAATCACTACCAGTCTTTTCATTTTAATTTTTTATCCTGTATGAAGAACAGCTTTAAATGGTTGAGGTGTTGAGAGTTGAGTTTTTTTATTTATTTTGATTGGAAATGTTATTATTTACTTCTCTAAAAAAATTAATGACCTAACTGAAGCGGCACTTGTGCCATTTATATTATTTTCAATGCTACAGCCAACAGTAAATACAGAAGAATATCATAATTCAAAATTCTATTAACATTTTTACTAGCTGCCTATTTCTTTAAACACATACAGAAGGTTTTATGAATATGGAAAAGAAAGGAACAGTTAAAAGCACAAGTTGCATTTTTATTTGACATATAACCACAGAGGAGTGCTAACCTTGCATCCAGCTGGAGGCTATCAAGAGTTTTACAAGACTCTGACAGTTTGTATCAGCTGTATCAGCTTACAGAGCGTATAATGAGTAATCATACTGAATATCATATTGGCAGAACAGGTCCTTGTGTACAGATGATATCTTTCAGACATTAATAGGCAAGTACAGATTTTATTTGCAAGTTTATTTTGAACATTTCGGTTTACTTTTCAATTTTTCAATGTCAAAAGCAGTACAAAGCAGTACTACAGTACAGTTATATTATATACAATAGTACCAATATGTTCCTTTTGGATAATCCTTAGCTAATAATTATCTCACCCTAAACTCACCCTAATAAATGAAAGTCAAACACCAGAGGGCTTAAGAAAAAGGTGAAGGTTGTAAGATTACTTTAGGATTGAAAAGGAGCGGCTGCCACGCTTTTTGGAATAACTAGGTTCTTTTTCCTTCAGTGAACTTTATTTTTTTCATGTTGTTTAACATGTCTGTAAACCATATTGAGACCAATGGTAGTAGAGAATAGTTGAATAGTTAAAATTAGGAGAAAAGTTAGTGATATAAAATAAAAACCTTTGAAGACAGAGTGGTGAGTGAAGGGAACAAACCATCCAAGGTAACTACAAAGAGGAAGATAAGTGAATAAAAAGACATTTAGAGATCAAGAGTGCTCCAAAGAAAAGTACAAATAGCTGTCCATTAGAGTTTGATTGAAAGAGGAAGATAAAACATGTGGCTAGGTGAAGCTGCTGCCTAGAAGCAAATTCTGCAGGTTGGACTTCAGTACATTTTATGTAGAGTTTAGGGAGACAAGTACAGAGTATGATTATCAGTTGTATTCTATATCTAGCATAGATGGGGTATTTGTTGGAGAGTGACACTGCTTTCATTGTTAATTAGAATGAAAAACAAGACAATCCTACCGTTTTACTTTATTAAATCTAACAGAGGTTTGTCTTGTAAACACTGTGCATCCAGCAGGGGGTGTCGAAGCGAAAAATTACAACCAGAAGGCTTTTTACCTGAAATGAAGGCTATTAGGACTCAATGGATAGGCAAACAGAGTCTGCAGCTTCATTGCAATAAAATAACCATAATAATAACAAGGACTCAACCCAATACGGCCAAATTGAGCTGAGCCCCGAACAGGTCAAACCCAATATTTATATATCATTTCTTATTGCTTTGACCTCATTCAAATTAGCTCATTTGCTCATTTTCTCTGACTCCCCTCTACTCCTGTCCGCCGATAACTTGAGTTCCCATGGGAACCCTTATTATCTCCTGACTTCACCCTGCAGCTGGCCCCTGGTACTTTCACTGTCTATTGTTCATTTCTAGTTTCTGTTTTGCTTATTTCTTTCACTGGCCAAGGCCTTGATTCCATATATGGGTTTCCTCTCGTCATTTCCTTTTCTAAGCCTTTCAAACTGTGTTATAATGGTGGCCTGAAGCTAAGCTTTAATTAAAAAAAAAGAAATATGGCATGTGCCTTTATTTAATTATTTGCTTGGTAGGCTTAACTTGCATTAATATTTACACTAAGGTTAATGCTTATATATTTGTCTATATTTATTTATGCTAATACAGGAATACACCAATTTTACTTTCCATACATTACATCATTTTGACCTTGTTAGTAGCGATGCCTTTTGCTGTTTCTGCTGATTCACTATCCCAGCTGGCTTCTCACGTGCCTACCAGGACCATTTGTCTTGCATTTTGTTACTGGTATTGCTCCTTGTTTTCTGGCCTCCATGAGAACAGACCTTCTTATCTTGTCCTCGGTTAGTTTCTGTGCGTCACTTTTGTCCTGTTCTCTTCTTGCTTTCTTAATACTGGTAACTTTCCTTCAAGCTTAAAAAATATTGCAATATGACTGATTTTTTAGTTAACCATTTGCTTGACCTATCTTATAATTTTATGGCTATTTATGCTAACATGCTAATTATGCCTAATGTAAAAAAGTTTTCCTTCTATAGGGGTACTTGCTCCCTGCGAATGTGTTCTTTTAAGATTGTGGTCTTACTCGAGACAATACAGTATATATACCTTTCTCTAACCATGGCATGGATATTAAGATAAGTAAATTATGGTATAAAACAAAGAGTATCTTTATCTTGCTTTTAAATGCTGCATTTGTTGCTAATAACAAAACAACTAAGAAAGCCTATAGGGCAGTACAATTGTAATACAATGTTTCAGTGGGGTCTTCAGGGACCGCATGTCCATTTTCAGAACAGGCACAGGCACAGGCACAGGCACAGGCACAGGCACAGGCAGGAGATGCTTTCAATCCATCTACAGGAAAGATTTCAATGAGTTACTGAGCTATACAGCGATTTATACTCATTGAGCAGTCTCTTTGTTCAAAACTGACCAATCAAAGAAGAACACCTGCGGACATTGCGTCATATTCCATTAGGACATTGTCTATTAGCTCTTGTTAACTATTACCAGTCCAGTTTTGCTGACCAAGTAGAACAATATTATTAGTTTTCTCTATTAACTACAGTGACCATTAGCTTTTGTTATCTATTTACAGAAAATACACCCATTAGCTCTCTTTCTTTTAGTCATCTGGTTGACTTTCTATCTCATACTGACTACCTGCTTTTTAAACCTCTGTTTACAATGGTTATTCTGCAAACTCCAGGTTATTTCTTATGGCCTCATTATGTACTAAAGTAAAATATAATCTTGAATGTAAACTGAACTGCTTGCATTGAAATAATTAGCCTTACAGAAAACAGGGACATCTGGTTATTTTAACCCTTGGATTAATTTCAGTTTCATTGAAGGAAAACCAGCCTGTCATCTAGCAATTCTTTATCTCTATATTAAAATACAAAAGCTGGCCCAGAACACAACAATGCATTGTCAGATCACACACTGATATAATTTTATATTGTGTTTGTATCTGTATCTGAGGTTGTTAACAGCAAAGTCTCTATAGCAGACAAAGGGTTTAGTTTTAGAAACAGATATGGGATAGAAATCAAAATCTTGACTTTGCAAGTTGTGACAAAATTATAAAGTTACATTTCTCAAATATCTATTAAAATGAGGTATAATGCAACATAAGGGCCTTGAAGCCATGTATGTGGGTGTAAATGTTTTAATGAAAAATGATACAGAAGATTGTTTTTTAAAGAAGAATTAATAGGAATGACACTGAAAGTTAGAGTTGTGCTAGTTCAAATTTTATACCACTGGTTTATCCCTACAAATTATAGCAGTTTCTTAGGTAAAGATAAATACCAGACTACCATTTTTATAAGAACACATGCCATGAAAGACTGAACAATTCAGGCACTAAACAGTTGATAAAGAACTAGAGTGGAAAAGTGTGGATCTCTCAAAAAGACCTTATAGTTATTTCACATCTTTAGTGGTCATTGATTGCTTTTCAGCTCTGTTAAGCTCAGTTCATTTTAATTGCCACTAACCATCCATTCTGCACTAAATGTACTCAAAATCTATCAGTTTCACTCTAATAATAATAATAATACACATTGTTCTTGCTTATATCTTTTTTTAAATTTAACTAATAATTTCCTGAAATTTTAACACTTGGTATTTAACATGTTGCAAATACTGTTTGATTGCTTTGGATTGTTATTTTTTATTAACAGTTAACTAAATTAAACTGTATATTTGAATAAACTGAGATGTTAGGGTTAACAGAGTAGCTCTTAAAATAATAAAAGCTTTAATTTCTCCAAGTAAAAGAGCAGATTGTGTTGTTCTACTTCCATCTCATCAATAAAACTATGGTTTAGAAAGAAATAAACAGTATAAAAGGTCAGAATACACACAGAATGTTATATTAAACTGCTTCAAATATCAAATAAAATAATTTGCAGAAAGTGCATTCTTACATAAGTATGGGAATGGAAAAGGGACAGATGGGTTAGAGGGCAATTACAAAGTATGTAATAGTATGAAAAGAAATTACTTTAAAGCGAGAGACCTTTATAACACCAAATCTACCTTTTTTAAACATGTGATCTCATTAACTGCAGAGCATAAATAACTGATTTGCAATATGTTTTATACAGATAAAATAATAATAAACATAATCCCAATGTGAAAGAAGCTTGTTTTTACATTGTTTTTGGAAAATTTCTCATATCACAGCTTAGTATTTAAAATACATTGTTATGGCAAGGTTAGTGAATTTTGAAGCCACAAATTTGTTATTACACCAATTATATGTTTTAGATTCAATCTTCACACTTGCTTAATGAGTGGAAATAAACTGAGTGTTTGTATTAATAGTTTCAAAATTAGGTTCTTTTGTGATGTTCATATACTTGGTCAGAGGTTTTCTGAAAAGCCAGAATGTATATTATTTTGTTACATACTTTCCCCATAGAGGACAACTACCTTAGCTAGCCAAGGAAAAGTGCCTCTTGCTCAAACAAGTGTTTCAGATTTTGACTCTAGGTGTTCATCTTGCAACATGCTTACCTCACCAATGTTGTTTAATTGGTAGGGCTTTCCACAAAAATCTTTCATTTTTTCATTTTAGATTAATAGCTAACCTTTCCATGAACCATCTAAGGGTGTATCTTCTTCAATGGTGCATGTTGAGAAATATCTATACTAATAAAAGGCAAAGCCCTCACTGACTGACTGACTGACTGACTCACTCACTCACTCATCACTAATTCTCCAACTTCCCGTGTAGGTGGAAGGCTGAAATTTGGCAGGCTCATTCCTTACAGCTTACTTACAAAAGTTAGGCAGGTTTCATTTCGAAATTCTACAGGTAATGGTCATAACTGGAACCTCTTTTTTGTCCATATTCTCTAATGGAGGAGGCAGAGTCACGTATCGCGTCATCACGCCTCCTACGTAATCACGTGAACTGAAAACAAGGAAGAGATTTACAGCACGACTCAAACGCATGAACGAAGGTAAATGACGTTAATTGTTGAGTGTCTTTTAATACTGTGTAAGCATACATATTAACACATGTGCAATTAAACGTGTGCATTTACGGGGTGATTTGTCAGGCTTTAAAGCTCGCCTTTTATCAAACACGGGAACGAAGGTAAATGACATTAATTGTTGAGTGTCTTTTAATACTGTGTAAGCATACATATTAACACATGCAATTAAACGTGTGCATTTACGGGGTGATTTCTCAGGCTTAAAAGCTCGCCTTTTATTAAAAAGGTAAATGCAAACTGTTTTCATTCTGAAGGGCACAAACCACTTTAGATTTCAGCCGTTAAACGCGCAAAAATGTCGGTACACCAGATAAATAAGCGCAACATATTATCAGTTGTATTGTATGCTTACAATACATATAGAAATGTGTTAATCGTTAACTATAAGTATGGGATGGTGTTTTTCGACTCGCGCCTTGATTTAAACGATTCCATGTCTTGGTGGGTTTGCGTAGCTTATTGTCAATATCTTTACACCTCTTTTTAAGACTTATTGACTGAAACGGGCTTTCACGAAAAAAGTTAGGGCTTTGCTACAGGATGCACCCTCCACAAGGAAGTAAAAATAAAGGTATATATTTCTGTTTTATTTAAACCTTTTAAGTTCGTATGCATAGCCCCATTTGGCTGTTTTAGTTTTTTTTTTTCTTTCTTCAGTAATATTTAATCTCCTTAAAGAAAAACAACATATGCATTTTACTTTTTTTGTATCTCTTTAGTAATATTTTAGTGTAAAAGGATAACCAGTATTAACACATGTGCAATTAAACTTGTGCATTTACGAGGTGATTTCTCAGGCTTAAAAGCTTGCCTTTTATTAAAAAGGTAAATGCAAACTGTTTTCATTCTGAAGGGCACAAACCACGTTGGATTTCAGCCATTAAACGCGCAAAAATGTTGGTACACCAGATAAATAAGCGCAACATATTATCAGTTGTATTGTATGCTTACAATACATATAGAAATGTGTTAATCGTTAACTAATAGTATGGGATGGTGTTTTTCGACTCACGCCTTGATTTAAACGATTCCATGTCTTGGTGGGTTTGCGTAGCTTATTGTCAATATCTTTACACCTGTTTTTAAGACTTATTGACTGAAACGGGCTTTCACGAAAAAACTTAGGGCTTTGCTACAGGATACACCCTCCACAAGTTAAGGAAGTAAAAATAAAGGTATATATTTCTGTTTTATTTAATACTTTTAAGTTCGTATGCATAGCCCCATTTGGCTGTTTTAGTTTTTTTTTTCTTTCTTCAGTAATATTTAATCTCCTTAAAGAAAAACAACATATGCATTTTACTTTTTTTGTATCTCTTTGGTAATATTTTAGTGTAAAAGGATAACCAGTATTTAAACCTTTTATGTTACTTTATAAAGTTATTTTACACAATGTTGAAAAATTAATAAGAAAGCTACATATTTTGGCAGCTGCTGCTTTAATTTTCAATGAAATGAAAAAAGTTCTCCAAGAGAAAACCTCAATGAAGAAGAAACAGTTTGCACTATCTAAAAAGAAGAAACCCTCATTTATAAAGGTTTGCTGCAGATGACTTAACTGAAAATAAATGAATAGTTCCTATGTGTATAATACATATTTATCTATTTGACTTATGCCTTTATTCCAGCAACTTACAACATCTGAGGTACAATTTGTTACATTACTTTTGTTTTTTGCAGCACAGGCAGGTGAAGTGACTTTCTCAGGGTCACACAGTGGTGTCAGTACCAGGATTTGAACTGACAAGCTCCGGGTTTGCTGAAATATTACTGAAGAAAAAAAAAACGAAAACGGGCAAATAGGGCCATGCATACAAATGTCCATCCATCCATTATCCAACCCGCTATATCCTAAATACAGGAGCCAATCCCTGCCAACACAGGGCACAAGGCAGGAAACAAAACCCGGGCAAGGTGCCAGCCCACCGCAGGGCGCACACACCCACACACCACGGACAATTTAGAATCGCCAATGCACCTAACCTGCATGTCTTTGGACTGTGGGAGGAAACCGGCGTACCCGGAGGAAACCCAGACAGACACGGGGAGAACATTCAAACTCCACGCAGGGAAGCGAACCCGGGTCTCCTAACTGGCACCTTTCACTGCGCCACCATACTGCCCGCAAACAAACT
Organism: Erpetoichthys calabaricus; assembly: GCF_900747795.2. Taxonomy (NCBI): domain Eukaryota; kingdom Metazoa; phylum Chordata; class Cladistia; order Polypteriformes; family Polypteridae; genus Erpetoichthys; species Erpetoichthys calabaricus. The sequence goes on along the minus strand of NC_041397.2, from coordinate 104,717,591 downwards.
TAAAAGGTTTAAATAAAACAGAAATATATACCTTTATTTTTACTTCCTTAACTTGTGGAGGGTGTATCCTGTAGCAAAGCCCTAACTTTTTTCATGAAAGCCCCTTTCAGTCAATAAGCCTTAAAAACAGGTGTAAAGCTAAACTTGCAGCACCGCTATTCAATTACACTTGCCTAACGCCTCTCCTAAGAGGAGATACTGTGGGATCTGGGCGTCCGTCAAAGCACCAATCACAGGCCCGATTAGAAAGCGGGAAGCTGTGATTTGTCGTCTCCCTCCCATGTAACAATCACAGCCCATGTTACAACACACTATGTATGTATGTGTATATGTATATATGTGTATGTGTGTGTGTATGTATGTGTGTATATGTATGTGTGTATATATATGTTGATATGTGTGTATATATATATATATATATATATATATATATGTGGATGTGTATATGTATATATATGTATATATATGTATATGTAGATATGTGTATATGTAGATATGTATATTTATGTATATGTATATATATGTTTACATAACCTCTTTAACACACTACTTCTCCGCTGCGAAGCGCGGGTATTTTGCTAGTCTATATATATAAAGGAGAGTTGGGATCCGAGAGACTGTGTTTTGTGTTTGTGGATGGATGGAGAGTTAAGGCGGGTGTTGAAGTCACGTGATCATCTCCCCTCCCATTCACCTCATTTCATTCACTTCATTTCGCTCCGAGCTGAGCTCCGCAGCTGACGCGGTCTTGCCGTTCTTTTTCCATAGTGTTTAGTCCTTTCTCCTTTACTGATTTACTGTTTAGTAGACGCAGGGCTTACTGAATAGTATTTTTTCCTTTAGTGTTTCTACTTAGTGTTTCTTAGTGTTTAGTAGACGTGGTGTGCGAAAGGAGAGTTGGGATCCGAGAGACTGTGTTTGTGGAAGGATGGAGAGTTACGGCAGGTGGGGGAGTCACGTGATCATCTCCCCTCCCAGTCACCTGATTTCATTCACTTCATTTCACTCCGAGCTGAGCTCCACAGCTGACACGGTCTTGCCGTTCTTTTTCCATAGTGTTTAGTCGTTTCTCCTTTACTGATTTACTGTTTAGTAGATGCGCTACTTACTGAATAGTATTTTTTCCTTTAGTGTTTCTACTTAGTGTTTCTTAGTGTTTAGTAGACGCGGTGTGCCGGTGTTCCCGGCGGTGTTGCGGTTTAGTGTTACTTTCTACTTCGTTTTTGTACTTTAGTGTTTTGTAATAAATAATAATAATTCATTACATTTATATAGCGCTTTTCTCAGTACTCAAAGCGCTAAAATAGTGAGTGATACTTAGCTGATAGCAGTGTAGAAGCAGCACAGCACAACAGAGCCGGTAGGACAGGCGGGTGTGGTAGCGTAGGTGAGCGGCGATAGCAAGCAGCAGAAAGCACAGCAGGAGGAGGAAGCAGGATTTGGATGTTCCAATACACAGCCATAAACAGTAACGCTTGGTAATTTCAAGCGTGATCGCCCCGGAGCCATAAGCCAGGTTAGTATGAACATCAGATCAGTTCCCGATCGTAGAGTACTGTAAGATGAAACGGGAGCTGATCAGCATAGCGAATATAATCACGGAGACAGATCATCCCGAGGTGCTAGATCGCCAGGTACAAAGAAATGTTCGTAGGTCTCGTCCCGTGATCCACAGACTCAGCAAATAATTTACAAATAAATAACTTACAAATAATTTTTGTTACTCGACAATTGCTTCCATTCCCTGTCGAAAGTAGCCGACGGGCCACACCAGTTACAAGAATTCAGTGCGTTCAAAGACCTGTACGAAGTACGGCCACTAACACAGTCACTCATAAAAGGGGAGATGACTCGGTGCAGGAAATGGGTATTGAAACTACCTTGGAAGACATGCAATCAATGAGGCGATTAAACGGATCTCAAGAGATGTCTTCTAGGTTGGAAGAAAAGCGCTTGGCTGCCAAAACCATATATATATACATATATAAACATAT